>NW_027397103.1:5422413-5463060 GCF_003265705.2 Callorhinus ursinus | reverse complement strand
GGGACTGCATATCTCGTGCTGGAAGGGAGGAGGTGGGGCCTTAGCTCCCCCCACCCCCCAGAGACGGCTAGGAAGCTCCTGGGACTGACCTCAGAAGGAAGATGGATAAGAGCCCCAAGGGCATACTGAATTTCTCAGTGCACAGTGTGGCGTGGGGTCCAGCGGACCTCCCGCACTGACGGGGTCTACTCTGTGTGCAGGACTGGGACTATAAGCACCATGGGAACGCAGGCCCTGCCCTCGAGGGACTCACGGTCGAGCCAGAAAACCAAATGCAAACAGGTAAGTGGGGCACAGAGGCCGAGGTGATGTCATTGTAAGTAAGCGTGCTGGCCACCTGTTACTGAACATTTACCATGAGGAAGGCCCTGTGCTAAGAATCTTCTTACCTGTTCTAAATGGAGGTGGCTTTTAGCAACCACCGTTTGCAGATGAGCAAACTGAGGCTCAGAGAGAGCATAAACTGCATTGCTCAGGCGCAGAAAGCTAGAAAGTGGCAGGGACTCCAAAACCCAAGTTCTCAGCTGCTGTGTTATTCGACCGGAACTGGAAGATCAGCCCACAGTTCCAACGAGGGGCTTCCTTTGTGCTTTTGGGTCTAACCCTGGAGACCGAGAATATGAAATAAGAGCATTGCAAATTTGAAGTGGTGCAACATAAAACTATGTATGAAATAAAGCCTCCTGTTAGGTGCAAAATGTGGAATAATGCAAATCTCTCCCGCTTTAAAAAAGACATCTGTAATTGCATCACTTCAAAACCAAGTGGCCCAAGTGAAATTTAAATGGTGGTGTGCTATTCGCCACATGTTAGTGACATTGTAATGGATAAAGAGACATGCTCACCACTCCTTTCAGGGGTTTGCTCGGATTATTTGAGGGTTCAGTTATGCAGGAATACATTCCTTTTAAAACCGCGACCTCCCTCAGGACTGTTTGCGCACGCATATAAAAATATGTAACCCATATAAATTACAGGTTCCCATGTGGCTCCTTCGCGGACTTAGCTGCATGCAAAGAATTTCAGTCTAAGCTTTCAAATTGCATTTGTCTACCAAGTCCTCCTCCCCACCTTTCCACGTGCCTCATCGCATGTCTGGGTTCAGCGGGATTCTACAGAGTCTAGGAGACTAAAGATCTCTCTTGGGGGAGGAAGAGAAGGAGGTGAGAAGCACCACACTGGTAGACTGTAGAGTTCTAGTCCGTGACTATCTCCATGGAATGATCTTTTTGCACTTCCTCTGGGCCCCACGACACCTTGTGTACAGCCATTCCCAGCTGGCGATGGTTCTTAACGCACACTGCCTACCCTAGGCTGTCTCCTCTGCCTGGCTTGCCCATCAAGAAGCCAACCCCTGCACTGTCCCATCTATGTCCTTTCCCTAGCTCCTTCCTCTGCATTCCACCCTCTGCACACCTACTTCCTTGACAATGACCTTGACAATGACAACTGACCTAGAGGTCAGTTTTATCTGTAGGCAGGGAGCTCCCAGAGGGCAAGGACCAACTCACTTTCATTCCCCTACCCTCAGCACTGAGCCCCGCATACATAGTAGGTGCTCAATAAATATTGCTACATAGTAGACGCCTAGGAAAGGCTTTGGGGAATTGCAGTGAATTGAAAAGGGGAGTAAGAAGGAAACATTCCAAGCACAGGGACTGCTATTCCTCTGGGAAAGGTTTGACAAAGGCTGATCGCCCAGTCCCTCATTTCTAGCTCTCTTGTACATTCTGGAGGAGTAAGCAGGTATCCTTGGTGTGTGCTATCCCCATCTGGGGTGGATCGCTTCCAAAGATGGCTGAGGAAATTATTCCTACCTCACTTCCTCTTTTGCAATGGACACTACCCCTGTTCCCATCCTCTGCTTGAATCTGGGCTAGCCCTCTGCCTTGCTTTCAACAAAGCAAAATTGAGGCTGGTCAACTTCTAGGTCTCAGCCCCCAGAGATCTTGCAGCTTCCATTTTCCCGCTTTCTTGACACCCAGCCACCATATAGAGAGGCCCAAGCAATCCTGCTGGAGAGACCAGGCAGAGGAAAACCAAGCACTCCCCTTGGCAGCCAACGCCAACTACCAGACCTGTGAGTGGAGGGGCATCTTGGATCTTGCAGCCCCGGCCAAGCCCCCAGCAGAGTGCAGCCACATGCGCAAACCCAGCTGACACTCTGTGAAGCCAAGGAACTGCCCAGCTGGGGCCCCCCGGAACTCCTGACCCACAGAATCAGGAGCAATAAAACTGTTGCTATTTCAAGCCCCCGTATTTTGGTGTCATTTGTTACACAGCAGTAGATAACCAATACGCTAACTCTGTGCGTGTCACAAATCTGGTGAGGGGGTATCTGGGGCTTTTGATCTGGGAGTTGGAGAAGGGATACTAGAACTCAAGCTTTTCTGTTTTTATGTGTCTGTTTGTTTGTTTTTAGTTTTAAAATATTGCAGCGTCCCTTAATGCGGTGATCCAAGTTGGCATCGTCGGAATGGGGCAAATCAACAGCCTGTATCATCGATCTGATTGGGAGACGTTGGGAAGAATGAAACCTATTTCTCTGATGATTCAGCTCAAAGTGTGTAACCTGAACCCAATCAGGAAGAAAGACCTGACAAACCCAAACCGAGGGATGTTCTGTAAAATAAGGGACCCATTCTCTTAAAAAATATCAACATCATAAAAGACAAAGAAAGACCAAGGAAATGTTCTAGATTAAAAGAAGGCAAAGAGACCTGACAGCTGAAAGCCATTTGTGACCCAGAGTTTCCTTTTGTTTATAAAGGATGTTGTAGGGACAAATAGCGAGATCTGAGTAAAGTCTGTAGATTAGATAACAAGGCTATATCAGGGGGCACCTGGGTGGCTCAGTCGGTTGAGGGCCTGACTCTTGATTTTGGCTCAGGTCTTGATCTCAGGGTCATGGGATTGCGCCCCCCATCAGGCTCCTGGCTCAGCAGGGGGAGCTGCTTGAGGTTCTCCCTCTCCCTCTGCTCCTCCTCCCTGTGCACTCTCTCACTCTCTCTCAAAATAAATAAATCTTTTTTTTTAAAGGTGCTATCGGTGTTAATTCCCTGGTTTTGATAATTATATTGTAAGATATTGTACGAGGCTGTCATTTGTTTTTAGGAAATAAGCATGGAGTATTTAGAAATAAAGATGTGTTACGTTTGCACCTTCCTGGGGAATAGCTCAGAAAAAAGAACATACACACTTTCTCTTCTCTATGCCTGCACCTACAGAGAGAAAGAGACAAGGATAAAGCACAGGTGGCCAAGTGTTCACATTCAGGGAATTGGGGTAAAGCGTATACGGGAATTCTTTGTACTGTTCTTGCAACGTCTCTGGAAGTCTGAAATTATATTAAAATAAAAGGGAATTTTTTTTTTTTTTTTTAAAGGAAGAAGCACACTGTGGTAGGTGCATGGTTGCCCCCAGAGGCAGGAACCATCCACTTCTGGGGCAGGACTCTCCCTGGAAATCCCTGACGCTGACAGCTGACTTTTGCCCCTTTCTCGCCTCCCTCTGGTGGCGTGTGTGTCCCCCAGGCCGCCTGGCACCTGGCAATGATCAACAGCTACCACTAAACTCACCGTCTCCACCCTGGTTCACATCCAGGGTTCTCTGAGGGCAAGGCCGGGTTTTGGATTTTTCACAACGACAGTCCATAGACTCCGAGGAGACTGCAGGGAAAAAGTCTTTCCTTGGAGATCCCTGCAGCACTTTGCCAAAGCCTCAGTTACAAGTCTGTCTTCTCTGCTCATCTGAATTTTGGGGATTCCCGTTCGGCGGAACAAAGCACAGGATGATGGCATTGACGGCTCAGAGGAGCCCCCGTCTTTAACAAGCGTTGCTGAGAGCACACCCCTGCGGCGGTTTCGCTATATTTTATCTGCCTGGGCCAGGGCCAGGGGTGAGAGAGGAGAGGATGTTTGTGCCCAAAGGAGCAGCATGGGCGGCGTTCACCCGATCAGGACCACCCAAGCCTCCCTGGCTCAGCAATGCCAACCGTGCATATTTCTGGGCAGAACTTCTAGAGCGAAGTGGGCTGGGCCAGAAGAAGCCAGGAGTTTGGGATCCGAGAGACCCAGAAGGGCAGTCTCTGACTCACCACTTCCTGGCTGGGTGACACTGGCCTGGAGATTTGCCCTGGCGCCAAGTTTAAGGTCCTCCATCTACAGCGGAAATGATCAAAACACACCTGAGATACGAAGTGTTATGAAAGTGCCCGGCACAAAGTAGATCCATCCACAAAATCAATGCTTCAATCCCACACACATCTACTGAGCACTGACTCAGAGCCACACTCAGCAGAGGGTGAGCTCTGCCCCCCCTGTTCCCCAAGAGTGGGCACGGTGCCTGCCCCTCTGTGCTCCTTCACCCGGTTCTTCTAAGATGACACCTCATGACCGAAGGCCACGTGCGAGATCATCAGGGTTCAAATCTGAGCCTTGCCTCTGAGTGACCGAGGTTGAGTGACCCCATCTATGTGTGCTTTGACCCCCCCATCCCTCCCCCCAGAAATGGGTATATAATCACACCCACCTCATAGATCCCATTCAAGAGAATACTAACAGGGCATGCGGAAGAAGGAGTTACCACACGCCAGACACCAGTCTACACTCTTTAAGTATCACCTCCATTTTACAGATGAGCAAGCTGAGGCACAGAGAGACCACCACTTGCCCAAGACCACAGAGAGAGTAAGAGGCAGAGCTGAAATCCAGCCCAGGAGTCTGTCTTCCTAACCCCCAAGTCCTATGGCCAAGGGCATAGAGTGAGTGCCTAGTTCATGTTTGCTGTTACTAAGGCTCCTAGCCAGGACCAGCTTCATGGGTTTCCGGCCTGGGCAGTTACACAAGGTCTGGCACTGGGAAGGTAATGCTCGCTCATGCTCATGAAATGCTTGATCACTTTAATAAGGGGCCCCGCATTTTCATTTTGTACTGGGCCCCAAAAATTACACGGCTGGTCTTGCTCAGGATCTTAAAGGGGGCAAGCCTTTGCTTCTCTTTCTTCCTCCTTCCCTAGACCGTGAGCTCCTTGAGATCTAAGATACAGCTGCGTTCTTTCTACATCCCCCTGGTCCGTGCCTGGCAGGTAGCAGGTGCTCACATTCTGGCCGGGAGGGACAGAGGTGGCCAGAGCCACAGGCTCTTGTCCCTGCCCCCACTTCCCTTCAACACCCCAAGAACAACTTCCAGCCCCAGGAGCCTCAAGGACTGCTGGAGAAGGAATGTCTGGGAACTCTGGCCAGTGGCCACCAAAACCAGGTCTTTCCAGAATGGTGGGGAGAGAGAGCTATAACCGGGAGGCACTGCAGCTCACTGCAACTGGGGGAATCCCAGGCCGGCCCGAAAGACCCTAATAAACAGCTAATTATGCTGCTGATTCTGTACCTAGTGGCAGGGAGACCCAGCGTACTGGGTAATTAAGCCGTTGGAGCTGGAGCCAGGCAGGGTTTTCTCCAGCCTGGAGTTAATGCAGAATCCAAAGTGCAGGCTTGTGGCCAGGGCACAAAGGTAAACAAGACCCTCCCTAAGGGCAGACATGATTCAGTCCAAAGGTTCAAGTGCAGCAGTGACAATGATTAGAAGAATTTTTTTCCCCTTTATACAGGAAGCAGGTGGGGGCGGGGGTGAGGGGAGGAAAGAACGCTATGCCCCAGACTCGGAGCTCGACTGATACTATTAGAAAGGGCTTGGGGGCCAGGCAGGAGGTGGGCTTGGGCACTTCTGGGATTGGAGTTGGATGTCACCCCTCTCCCTTGCCTGCCCTCCCCTCCTCCACAAACGTTTCTACTTACTGCGATTTTAAAAAATGGAGGTGAAATTCACATAACATAAAATTAATTGTGTTAAAGTGAACAATGCGGTGGCATTTAGTACACGCACAATCTTGTGCAACCACCATCTCTATCTAGTTCCAAGATACTTTGTTCCTGCCAAAAGCAAGCCCTAGACCTGTTACTCATTTATCACCCCCCTCACCCCCACCCCGCCACGTCTTTTTTCTACCCCATCGGCCCCTGGCAACCACTAATCTGCTTTCTGTTTCTATGAATTCATCTATTGTGGACATCACATATAAATGGAATCATAGCATATTTGACCTTTTGGGACTGGCTTCTTTCACTTAGCCTCATGTTTGAGGCTCACTCACGTGGTAGCATGTAGCAACGCCTTATTCCTTTTTTACTGCCAAATAATATTCCATTGTCTATATGCCGCATTTTGCTCATCCATTTATCCACCTGATGGACATTGGGGTCATTTCCACGTTTTAGCTTTTATGACTAATGCTATGAATATCTGTGTACAAGTTTTTGTGTGGACGTGTTTTCAATTCTCTTGGGTCGACACCCAGAAGCGGGACTGCTGGGTTATAGGGCAATTCTATATCAAATGCTTTGCTGTTTTTCGCGGAGTTGCACCATTATACATCGTTCCCAGCAGAAATGCGTAAGGGTTCCGATTTCTCAACATCCTTGCTAATACTTATTTTCTTTCTTTCCTTTTTAAAAAAATAATCACTGATTTTTCACAGGAGCCAAGGTAAGCCTCTGTCTGCCCCTGGGGCTCAAACATAGAGCCCTGTCTTCTGGATTTGCAGGAAAGCAAGTGTGCAGGAGGAGTAATGTGCACCCCCTCCCTGAAAGGATTCATCACCTTGGAAGAGCAGCTCCAGGCTGCACCAATCCTGAAGGGCCTGGTGATGCTTTGGGTGTCATGAGCTGCCCCCGGATGGCATGCGGGTGTCTTGGAGGGAATGGCTGTGTGTGAGTGGAGAGAAAACTTGGTTTCTTGGAGCCCAGGAACTGAGTGTCACCGAGCGGGGCAGCATTCTGCCGGCCCTGCCGGAGTGCTGGTGGCCTGAGTGAGCTGGCAGAGGGCAACGCAGGCAAAATGAGGGGCCACACAGGTACTGCGAGGTGGTAGAAACGGGGTCAGCCTGTGCGAATCATCACACGGCTTTTTCCACCCCCAAAGGGACCAAAAACTATAATCATATTATGCTTGGAAGGGGACAGAACCAGAAATATTTGGCCAGGGGCACCAATGACTGTCACATATAACTGACTATAAATAATGTATTGACTATAAAGTATTAATACATAAATAATAATTAAAATGTTTACGGAGTACTTCCTGTCTGCCAGGCACGGTGCTAAATCCATCACTTCATGACTGCTCATGGCAATCCCAGGGCCTAGGCATAATGACCTCTGATGGCACTTGGAGAAATTAGGTACACTGCTCCCTGCTATTTAGGATGCTTGAGGCTCCAAGTTACAGACAACACAACTTAGAAGGGCTCAAATTGTCTTAAACAATAAGAAAAATCATTATTTCACATGATGAGAAATCCGAGGAAGGGCACCTTGACCATCCAGCATCCCCTTAGCTGTGACGAGAGCTTTCCCAGAAGCCCGGCCGACTTTCCCACGTGTCTCCTCGGCTGTCACTGGATCATGCGGCCACCACTGAACCAATCTTGGGCCCGGGGGATGGGGGGCAAGGGGCCCTGCCTGGAGCCGTCCTTTGGGTGGAATAGATATCGAGGATGTGGGAGGGGTGGAGTCAACCACAGCGAACAGGGCCAGAGTTTGAACCTGGAGCTGCCTTCCTCTTGACCACCCGATTCTGAAACACGGCCCAGGCAGGGCTGGTCCAGCAGACCCCCAGCCCAGGACCGCCGCCACTCCCCACTTCCGTTTCCACCACGGTCTCCGGCACTTGGGCCGCAGTCGCCTTCAGTTTTCTCTCAGCACCCCCAGCCTCCGGCCAGCCGGTGACCCCCCACGTCCATCCCAATCTGCCAGCCCAGCTCAGAGCCGGCCCAGAGAGCTTCTCGCTCTGCTCTGATCCATTGTCTGCCCGCGTCAGGCTTGCCAGCCGCCCGCGGGGCCGAGGCCTCTCCGAATGACTCCTGTTCAGTCGGAGACATCAGGCTGATCCGCCGTTCTGGGCCAGGGGCCGGCGGCGCAGGGCAAGGGCTTTTGGATCGGCTGTCTGTTCATGCGCATCAGCCGTGCCCGGCTGTTCCTGGCTGTTCCTGGTGGGCCTGGCCCCCAGCAGCAGGGAAGCCAGCAGGGGCCTGCTTGTTCAGGAGGCCGGATGCTGGGGCTGAGGCCGCGCGTGGCAGCAAGTGGACAGCGGGGTGGAGGGGTGGGGGCGGGGGGCGGCAGGGGAAGAAGCAGGAGAGAGAGAGGGCACAAGGAGAGCCTGAGGCAGTAAAGGATCTCGCTCCTGTCTGGGTCCCCAACACTGAGTTGGGTGTCTGGTACAAGGCAGGGAGCAGTTGGTTGAACTGGCCTGCAAAGCAGGAGTGAGAGAAGGTGCCGGGAGGGAGGGGGTGGGGAAGGGGAAAGAGATACCGAGATACTGAGAACAGAGCCCCGGGCAGGACAGGGAGCAGGACTGGCTCTCTCGGCTCCGTCCTAGCCCTGTCCCTTCCACTGGTGACTTCACAAACGTTTATGTCACTGAACTAGAAGGGCAGAGAGGGGACAGGGCCCAAGGGGAAAGAAGACAGAAGAAGGGCCCCAGGGGGAGAGCCTAGGGATGAGCATCCAGACCCAGAGGGAGACGGAGGGGAGGGGAGCACAGTAATCAAGAAAGGGAGGGGCCGAAAGGCCGAGGTGGAGGGACGAGGGACCAGAGGCAGGACCAACCCAGCGGATGAAGTGGAAGCCAAGACAGCAAAGGATGGGAGCCTCGGCGGGCTCATCCCTTTGATGAAAATGCACATTAGCAAACACGCTGGGATCCAACAAGTGCCCACAGGCCCGCAGTTAAAAAGTGCGTTAAAAAGTGCTACATCTGTCAGGGCTTCAAGTTTTAAGTCAGCACGTTCCTTCTTCTCACACTGGGATCCTGCAACTCTGCTTTCCCTGCGCATCTCCTGCAAGCACACGGGGGTCATAGAGGAGCCGGGGAGGGCGGGGTGGACGGGGCCGGAGGGTCGGTGGGGCCCCGGTGCAGGTGCCTCCCGCGGCAGAGGGCAGGGGAAGGCAGGGAAGCAGCGGCTTTCAGCAGCGGCTAGGAGGACCCAAGCTAACGGTGAGGATTGAATAGGTACCCCCAAATTCGTGTTCATCCAGAACCTCAGAATGTCACCTTATTGGAAAACGGGGTCTTGGCAGATGTAATTAGTGAAAGCTATTAAGATGAAATCATCCTGGATTTAGGGTGGGCACTCAATCCAGGGACGGGAGTCTGAGAAGAAAGGGAGATGTGGAGGAGCAAACAGGAAGGCCATGTGCCTACAGAGGCAGGGATGGGAATGATGTAGCTACAAGCCCAGTAACCCCAAGGATGGCCTGGAGCCACCAGAAGCTCAGAGAGAGGCATGGGACCGACTTTCCGCTAAAGCCTCCGGAAGGAACCCATCTGGCCAACACCTTGGTTTTGGACGTCTGGCCTCCAGAACTATGAGAAAACAATTTCTTTAGTTTTAAACCATCCAGCTGTGGGCATTTGTTTATGGAGCCCTAGGAGGTTACTACAACCTCCTGGTCTTGGGGACCCATTTGCCTGCTCTTGGGCAGGACAGTTAGAAATCAGAGAGGGTTCCAGGCCCTCCAACCTGGTCCTGTCAAATCTCCAGAGCTGAAAGCGGCTTGTTTTCTCCACCCTTGGGAGTCCTGTTTCTTCTCTTCTCTCCAGAACACCAGTCCCTCAACCAGCAGCTGCAGGACAGGGCTCTGGGAGGGCTATCATCTGGTCGTGCCTTCAGGGGGTAAGGGACAGAGGGCTTAGGAAAGCTCTAGACTCCACAGACCAGGCCTGGGCTGCTGGACAGGGGCTGCCTCGGGGAGCTCCTTAACCCCCAGGCTATGACGTCTCACCGTCCTGGGTTCAAACCCTGTGACTTCTTAGGTGTGCCTGTGACCCAAGTTTGGGTTGGTCTGGCCTTCACCTCTGGGCTTTGAAAGCCTCTAGAAAATGAGAAAGAAAATACCTATCTTGGGTAGCCATTGGAAGAATTAAGGAAGAAAACATAGGTGAAGAGCTTGGACAAGACCTTCATAAATGATGATGATGATGATGATGATGATGATTTTTCTAATCCCATTTCTGTCTAGCCCTGAATGGTAACCACGGGCCGTAAAGAACGATGGTGTCTGCCCTCTAGCAAAATTGGAAGGCCGGACACAAATGTGTGAAATTACTAGGAAGCCACAAAATACAGGATAACAGCAAGTGACTGGGATTAGGGCAGCCTGACTAGGGTCAGGTGTTACAGGCTTCAGGAAGGCAGGAGGTAGGGTAGGGTGACCGACTTGTCCTGGTTTGCCCAGAACTTGGCCCCAGATTAAGTACTGGAAGTCCCACATCCCAGGCAAACTGGCATAGTGGGTCAGCCTTCCTGGAGGAGGCAAGTTTACCTAGGCCTCAAAGGAATCATTCATTCATCCATTTGTTCATGCATGCATTCATTCATTCCCTAAACATTTATTGAGAGCTCACCATGGGCCAGACTCTTTTAGGCACTGTCTTTTTAGGCACAGGACACGGCCCCTGCCCCCATAACACTCACATGCAGACTTGCATGGCATTCTTGCATTCGTTCCATAAAGCATCTAATGAGCACCTGCTGTGTGCCAGGCAAGCCTAAGTACAGCGAAGGCAAAGACAAATGACATCGCTTCGGATCTCAAGATGCTCACACCTAGTTGGGGAGAGACAGGGTGGCAGGTAATTCCCTCCAGGGCAGGCAGGGCTATTGCATCACCCGGTAGGTGGAGGGGCCTTGTGGAGAGCCAGACGGACCCCTCACCCCATCCTGGGAGGGGCCAGGGAATCTTCTGGAAAGGGGTGATGCTGAGCTGACTCTGAAGGGAGAGTTGTCAGGAGCCAGTCGGAGAAACGGGGAAGGGTGTTGAGGCCAAAGGATCAGCCTGAACACAGGGAGCTGGGCAAGGTGCCCATGGGAAATTCAAGAACGGCACTTGGGTGAGGAGAGGCACAGACCCACGGCAGGGATGTGGTTGGGATGAGGGTGGGCAAGGACCCGGGAGGGAAGGGAGGGGGTCTGGTGTGCAGTGGCACGGAGTTCGGAGAAGCTAGCAGGACTTGTGGAAGGACGGGGGGGTCTTGGCGGAAGGGAGGTGTGTGGACCCTATACCCACCCTGGCTGGGGGCGGGGCAGGACCGACAGAGCATTGTGGGAAGGTGCAGAAGACGGAGGAGACGCATGCGCACATGCTCGACTTCGGAACGAACCAACCATTGCAAGAAACAAGGAGAAGAAAGAAAGGAAATCAGGCCATGCTGTCACCGGACAGACTGAACACCACCCTAGACTCGGGCCCCCGCTTTTGGCGCTGAGCCTTCCACCATGTTTGGGACAAACATGCACCTTGTCCCTCCTTGTTCTATAATTGTGTCTGTCCAATGAATAAACACTCATTGAGCATTTTGGAGCTCGGCCCCTTTGCTGAGAAAGCAAAACCAGATGTATGAGGGAGAGAGACCCGGGGCGGGGGGCTCACCTGGGGGCTCAAGGGGTCATGAGTGGTCAGGGAAGGTCTCCCTGAGCTGATCCCCAATGACCCAGAAGTGCTAGTCTTGGGAAGATTCGGGGACAGGAGGAGTGTTTCAGGCAGAGGGAACAGTACGTGCAAATGCTCAGAGGCAGGAACAAGCAGTTCACATGCAAGGAACAGAAAAGCCAGACAGGATGGAGTGCGGGATTGGGGGACATAGGAGGTGATGCAGGCATAGAAGTGGGCCAGGGTCAGCCCTGGTAGAGGTGAAAAGTGAGTGAAATGGTCTCATTCCCATTTAACAGCAAGGTTCAGAGAAACTAGCTGCCCACAGTGGCTCGGCTTGTCAGCAGCAGAGCTTGGGTTAGGACCCAGGACCCCGGCTTTCCGATTTCCTCTTGATCTGACCCTGCTTCCCTTTCTGGGGAGGTGAAGACAGCGACTCTGCAGGCGTCAAAGGGGACTTTTCAAGGCTCTGCTACTGCCCCAAAGGCTGGCTCATCTCAGCAGTGGGGCACTGCTCCCAGAGCTGGAGAGCCAGCCCACAGTCTGCTCCAGTCTTTACGTCTGCCCCTAAATTTCCAGGCCTTTCAATTTCCTGATCTAGGAGAATTTTACAGACGTGGGGTGCGCGGCTGACTGTAACAACCGTCTGTTGAATAAATGACCCCTCTGTCTTGACTTGCAGGTAGTTAAACTTCATGCTGAGAGCAAAGGTGAAACAAGGCTGGGGGGGCAGGGTTTGCTTTGCCAATGACCTGCGGGCTGTCTTCACTCATGGGGACTTCAATTTGTCATTGACGGAACATGACTAACAATGTTTACTTAACTCTTTTGGTGTTTGGAACTGCTTAAGCCAAAATATTTTTGGCGTAAGAAATGCTTCCTGAATTCTATTGTTGGGTCCCCCTTGTTTGCACCCCAACTCTCCAGGAAACCACCTTCCCCCCCACACCCCCTGTACATTCTCTGGGTGGTACTAAAGGCATCCTTCAGGTCCAGGGGTGCCATGTGACTCTGGACTGGCCAACCAGGACACTGCAGTCCTCTGACCACAGGGAGTGGATCAGAGGTGGGCGTGTGGCCCAATCAGAACCACTGGAATGCAGGGCTGTTTGGAAATGGCTACTTAAGCTTTTCTGATGGATTTGAACCTGGGAAAATGTGACAGAAGCTACTGGCAGCCATTTTATGGAAATTGAGAACGGAAGCAATATGGAGTTCTGGGGATATTTGCGTGCCTAGATCCAACAGTGCCTGAAGCCCATATATCCTCTACACTTTTCAGTTGTGTGCATCAACAAATTCCTCATTTTGCCTAAACCAGCTTGAGTTGGATCCCTGCCTACTTGGAATCTAAGCAGTCCTGATATGATCACCATTAGACGAGCAGTCAGCAAACCCTGGCTTGTGGGCCAAATCCCATCCCCTTCCCGGAATTTTCCCCTCTCCTTTAAGAACTTCACTGAGATACATTACATAAATTTGTTCACCCATTTTAAGTGTAAAATTTGATATGTTTTTGTGAATCTATATAGTCATACTAACTGGCACCAAAACCAATTGTTGGAACACTTCTATCCACGCCCAAAATTTCCCTCATGCCTTTTTTTTTAATCAGTAAAAAAAATTTTTAGGTGGGGGGAAGGGCAAAAGGAGAAGGGGAGAGAGAATCCCAAGCAGGCTCCACACCCAGCACAGAGCCTGACACGGGGCTCAATCTCACAACCCGAGATCATGACCTCAGCCGAAATCAAGAGTCATATACCCAACCAACTGAGCCACCGAGGTGCCCCATCAGTAAACAAATTTTTAAAATAACAGCTTTATCGGTGTGTGATCCATATGCCATGGGATTCATTCATTTAAAGTGTACATTTCAATGGCTTTCAGTATAGTCACAGATATGTGCAACCATCACCACAGTCTACTTTAGAATATTGTCATCAGTTCAAAACTCCATATGCTTCAGCTCTCAGCACCCCCACGCCCCAGGCCTTGATTGTCCCCACTCCAGCCCTGAGCAACCATCAGTCTACTTTCTGTCTCTATGGATTGGTCTGTTCTGGACACATCAAACAAAGGGAATCATACAATCTGTGATCTTTTGTGTCTGGCTTCTTTCACTGTCAAGGTTCATCCACACGGTAGCATGTATCAGGACCGCATTCCTTCCCATGGCTGGATAATGCTCCATTGTGTGGAGAGATCACATTTTGTTTATCCACTTATCAGCTGATGGACATTTGGGTTGTTTCCACTTTTTGACTATTATGAATAATGCTGCTATGACCATTTGTGTACAAGTTGTTGTTTTTAAAGATTTTTTATTTGAGAGAAAGACAAAGAATGAGTGGCAGGCAGGGGCACAGGGAGATGGCAAGGGACAAGCAGACTTCCCACTGAGCAGGGAGCCCGATGCGGGGCTCGATCCCAGGATCCCGGGATCATGACCGGAGCCGAAGTCAGACACTTAACTGACTGAGCCACCCAGGCGCCCCTGTGTACAAGTTTTTGTGTGGATGTGTTTTCACTTCTCTTAGGTATATACGTAGGAGTGGGATTGCTGAGTCACATGGTGACTCTATGTTTAACCCTTTGAGGAGCTACTAGACTGTTTTCCAAAGTGCTATTTGGTGTGGCATTCCTGTCAGAAGTGTATGAAGATTCTGGTTTCTCCACATCCTCCCCAACACTTGTTATTATATGACTTTTCAATTACAGTCATCCTAGTGCACGTGAAGTGCCACCACCTGTTTTTGAAATAAAGTTTTACTGGAACACAGTCATGCTCATTTGTCATTTACATATTTTATAAGTTTTATTGGGACACAGTCATGCTCCTCTGTCATTTACATATTTTATAAGTAAAGTTTTATTGGGACACAGTCATGCTCATTTGTCATTTACATATTTTATAAGTAAAGTTTTATTGGGACACAGTCGTGCTCACTTATCATTTACATATTGTCTATGGCTGCTTTTATGCTATGGTGGCAGAGCTGAACAGTTGCCACAAGATGGTGTGACCCACAAAGCCTAAAATATTTCCTATCTTTTTTACAGGAAAAGTTTACCAGCCCCTGATTAAGATCAATCCTCTCATTTCTTATAAAAGGAAAACAAGGCCCAGAAACATTATATTTCTACATAGGGGCACACAGCCAGGACCAAAATCTTTCTGGGCCTCAGTTCCTACATCTATAAAATGGGATACACTATCACAAGATGGGAGCAGTAGACAAAGCAAGGTCAGTAACATGCTTAGCCCAGGGCTAGACATCCATTAAATGTGACACTTCTCTCAAATCCGGGGTGCCTGATGCACAGTCCCTTGGTCCACCCTTCTCCCCCGATATCCCACACTGATGCTTTTCCTGTTGGTAGCCGGACCCAGCTGAGTTAGTAGCGTGTGAATTGAGCCTTGCTTACTCTGCTCTGGAGAAGCCTAAAGTGCGTGTCCTACGTGCAAATCAGGCTCCTGCATCTGGCAGCGTCGCTCAGCATAGAGAGAGGGTCTTCTCCTCTGGGCCATGTCCTCCCCTCCTGGCTGTCCTTCGGGTCGCTGGTACACCAGCCCTCTTGCTGGCCTGCAAGCTGGCTCTCACAGCTCTGCGGACTTCACACCCTCCTAGCTCTGTGTCCGAGGGTCAGCACGGTGTCAGCCCTCCCTGTCCCCATTGCCACGTCCCACCCCCCCCCACACACACCCCCTGCAGCTGTGCACCCTACAGGCCAAGCTTCAGCGGCCGAGAACATGGGCTTTGTTTGAAGTCAGGCAGGTCAGGGTTGGGATCTGGCCCTGGGGCCTTGGGCCCATGACTCAACCTCTCAACCTGGGGCCTCAGTTTCCTTATCTGCAAAATGGGGACAGCCACGACCACTAGTTAGGGCTTCTCTGAGTACTAAATGAGCTAAATGTATGAGAAGTCGGAAGCACAGTGCCTGGCCGGGTTTCATCAATGTGTCCTTGGGAAAGCAGGAGTAGGAAAGAGTCACTATCTTGCAGCTGTGCTCGGGGCTTCTGTGCATTCTGCTCATTTTACACTGGGGCTGGGGGCTCAGAGATGTGAAATGAGCTCCCCACGGTCACACAGCAACTGAGGGGCAGAACTCTGCACCTAACTTCCTGTGCTACCTCTGTGTCCATGTCCCCATCATTGGGCTGATGATTTGGAGGATCTCATTCTGTTCTATCTCCAGGGTCCCGGTTCCTTCAAGGTCCATCTCCTGAGAGGGGTGGGGATGGCTTACCCGCCTGTCCATCTGGCCTCCTGGCCGGCCGGCAGTGCCCACAGGCTCCCCTCCCTCCCTTCCTGTGCCCTCCCTACTCTCCTTTTGGTGGCTTAAGAGCATCACCTGCTTCCTGCACAACTGACTCAGCCAGCGAGAGCGGGCTTGGGTCCTACAGGTGTTTCTGCTCCTGGCTAATTTGCTTTCACCGAGTGCTGGACTGACAGTTGTGCAGAGTTCCCTGCAAGCTGGAAATGGGGGTTTGCTGGCATTGCGGTGGCAGGGTCCAGAAGTCTTACTAACTCGGGATTCAGCAAAAATGACTCCTCTTTACAAGCCCTCCTAATGAAGTCAGTTGTCAGAAAAAAGAAAGAAGTCAGCAAACAAAACAAAACAAAACAAAAAACACAAAACTATAAAACATGTGGGAAGGGACCCCTGGCGGGAACTTAAATCTCAACAGTCACAGCCTGGTGCGACTGTCCTTGCTCAGTTCCTGTCACCTGCTCTCACTCTTTACTGCTGACCCCTTCTGTTCCGTCAGGTCTTGTCGCAAACATCACCTCCTCAGAGAGGCCCTCCTGGATTGCTCATCTAAGCAGCGTCCTCCCCCCATTCTTCTCATCCTCATTTCCTGTCTGCCGCCTGCCGCACCCGTAATCCAAATTACAATTTTACACATTCCTGTTGCTTTATTTGCAGGTTCTGTGAGAGGCAGGGTCCCCACCTGTGTGCTTCACCCATCTATAAACCAGCTCTGTCAGCGCCTAGCACGTAGTAGGCGTTCAGCGTATTTTTGGGCATGAATGAGAACCCTTCTTGGAGCAGTGAGGGCCGCCCAGGGAAGCTGCTCTTTGGCAGTGAGAACACACCGAGCCAGAGGGTCCTCCAGCGGGGAGCTGACTTCATCCCCCGTCCCCGTCCTAACCTCGTCCAGAGGCTGCATGGAGGGAACTGTGCGTACAACTATTTTTGCAGCTTTTCAGACTTCCGAACAAGCTGCCTTCCCAAGAAAACACATGACACAGAGCCTTCTTTCTCCCACTCCTGCTCAGACAGCCAGTGTTCCAAGGAACAGCTCTTTGTTTACGATAATAAAGCGGGGGCCATGGCAACGCATTGTGATGTCATGGGAGTGTGAGGTCATAAATCCTTCCAGAGGAAGAATGAACGTGGCGGACACAATGGGTCCTGAGCTTCCCCTGGCCTGGCCGGGGCTGCTGCCAGATAAGTTTTTCTTATACCAGGTGAATCATTTCTTTTTCTTTTTTTCCTGTCTTCCCCTTCTCCCTCTTACTTGTTTTTGCTCATCCTTGAAAAAAAAAGGAAAATTAAAATAAATAAATAAAAAGTTTTAAAAGACTCGGAGTGGAAAGATTTCTCCCAGGAATTTCCTGTTGGCTGATGTCCAGTTCGGGGTTGCCAGCAATAATGCGAACAAGGCTTGCTCGTCCCGGACCTGCAGCGAGAGAACGGCCCCCAATTTCCCGGTTTCGTGGCTAAAACACGGCAAAGCCTTGGAGAGTTTCTGGGCTCTGGACCATGGGGTTTGGGAGGAAGTAAAGTATTTCTCTTGCTCACTCTCTCCACCTTGTCTTCTACTCAATCTTCTTTTGCTCTTCCTTGATCCTTATTTTTCTTTTTGCTAATCTCGATGCATCTGGCTCTCTTTCAGTCTGGTTTTCCCCGTGTTTCTCGGCTGCTCTCCATTTGTCTCCTTCCATCTTGGTCTCAGTGTCGTAGTCTCAGCCTCTCTGTGTTGTTCTTTCTCGGCGGTTCTTCTCCTGCTGAGAGTGTCTGTCTCTCCCAGTCTCTGTCTCAGTCGGCTTCACGGTTTTTGATTCACTGTCTCTCTTGCTCACTTTCCTCTCTTCCTTCCCCTGTGCTCATGTTACTGAAACAAATCAACATTTCTGACTCGGAGGACTGGGCTTTGTGATCTGCAAGTTGAGTGGCAAAGCATCCACATTTCCAGGCTTGGGGCTCCCAGAGGGGCAAGTGGCACATCGATGCAGGGCACCCACTCAAGGAACATGCTGGGTCTATGATTCGGGAGCTGGACATGCAGCCGGAGAGGGCAGCACTGTGGCACACCGTCTGCCAGGGCCTGCAGACCTCTGGGTGACATACACCTCTCCCAGCCAGCCCCTTCTGTGCCATGCCCCCCCCCCGAACCCCCGCCACATAGCAGATCAGGAGGGGAGGATGCCCATTTGGTGGAGGCTGAATAGGGCAGGGGGAGGGGGGAGGTTCTTCCAGGCTTGGGTTAGCCCAGGGCCCCCATCCTATCCACAGCCTCCTCCTCCCGACAACCCATATTGTGTTCTGCATCAGCCCCCATATTTAACCTGAACCCAGATTTTTCCACCTCAGACCTATTGACATTGGGCTGGATAGTTCTTTGTGGTGGGAACTGTCCTGTGCATTGCAGGATATTGAACACTATCCCTGGCCTCTGCCCACTAGACGCTGGTAGCCCCTCTCCTCCCAAATTGTGACACCCAAAAATGTCTCCAGACATTGTCAAATGTCCCCCCGGGGGTAAATCACCTCTGGTAGAGAACCACTGGGGCTCTAAACCATCTCTGCTTTTCTTCCTTTAACCCAAATTCCTCACTCTCATTTTCTCCCTTGCTGAAATCATCCATGGCTCCCTATTACTATTATCATCACAGCAAACATCTACATGGGACTTTCTAAGTGCCAGGGACTAATTTCCCAGCACCTGTGTCACAGGGCTGTGGTGAAGCTGATGGTGATAAAGCAGCACCCCTTAGCCCAGAGCCATGTGACTGCTGTTATTACTAATGCATGTGGGGCTCAGTTTCCCCAAGCTGTGCCCTTCCATGCGTTGGCTTTTGCACTGGCCTTTGTCTCTTCCTGCATTGACCTCGCCCCCTTTCTCTGCTTGGCACCCTCCTCCTCATCCCCCAGGACCTGGTTCCAATCTGACTGGTACTCCCTTGGGCTCCTCCAGTGGAGGCTCCTGTCTTTTTTTCAGGGGTAGCTGGGGGCTAGGGGCTGGAGGCTCGGGGGTGGGCTGGGGCAGGGCGATGGCTGACTTCATCTCTGCATCCCGGTGGCAGACCGGGTTGAGGCCTAGTGACCACTGAAGGTTCTGATGGGCGCAGGGCAAGTATTATGGGAGGGATGCCTACGACGGGGGCAGAAAGAGGCACAGGGACCAGTCCTGCACCGTCCTCGGTCCTACCTGTCCAGCTCCAGCCCCCTCTCCTGGTCCTGGTCCACTGGTCAGCCACTCTCCTCTTACTGGCTCCGGGGGTGGCCACGTGGCCCAGGCCTGGCCAATTGGAGGGAGCCACACCCCGACCACAGTAATTGGCTCGTGGATGGGCCAGGACTTGGATTGGGTCCAATGACAGTTTTTGGAACAAAGCGAACTCGAAGGTGAACCCGGGGCTCCCTGGGGTCTTGACTGCACCCGGAGGGGAATTGAAACAGAGACAGGCAGGGCTGAGAGGTGCAGCGAGAGAACCGGATGTCACCATATGAAACCCTAGGGCAGATGATGCCTTAAGTTTCCACCTTGAACTCCACTTCTGAAGCCAATAATTTGCCTATTTCACTGACGCTGTTTGGAGTGAGCTTTCTGTCCCTTTCGGTCATGCCCCAGACTCCCAAACCGGTGCCCTCCGCCCCGCGGTGCCTCCTACCCTGCTCTTCCAAGTGGGCCTTGTTGGAGAGCCCTTCCTCCTTCTGATCACAGACACCAGAGCTCCAGAATTGACGAGGAACACCTGGAGGTACCCCGTAGCTCTGCGCGCTGTTTGCCACGCTCCCCCGGCAAACTCAAGGTGATACTTAGCACAGGAACTGAAAACACATCCACGGGTCCCCAGGGAGGAAGAGGGGGCTGCTGAGTGGCTCTCCCCTTGGGGTCGGTCTGCTTGGTGTCAGATCAAGACACGGAGGCCTCCCACAGAACAACGGAAGACGCAACGCGGGGGCGAGCTCACCAGGTCCACACCTGCGCATCTCCCTGCGAGGAGATGCGCGGGGCGCTCTGACTTCCATTACACCCCCCCCATTGTCTCTGCGCACGGCCCTGCTCCCCACCCCGCCCCTGGAGCTCAGTCAAAGGCAACTCGTTAAAAAGTGAGCTGTGGAGGATGGGAACCCTGGCACAAAACTCACTCATGTGGATGCCACTGCACCTTCTAGAATGAAGTACAGATGGGCAAATAAGTGTGTGCATGTGTATGCGAGCCCTGTGTGTGAACTAACGTGCACTGCATGCTGCAGATCGCATTTTCATACGAACATCAAGCACATGTAGGAGCGCACACGTGCACACGCGCGCGCGCACACACACACACACACACACACACACACACACACCCCTTGTGTGAGGCACTTTTAAGACCGCTCCATGCGGGGTTCTGAAATCCTAAAATGGGGACAAATGTGGGGCGTGGTGCTGTTAGGCAGTGAGTGTTGATAAAAGCCAATAGACAGTTCTTCACAGTACCCAAGGTATCCTCCTCAGTGTCCAAATGTCACGGTCCCCCAATATCTGGGGTTGTGGGAAGCACCCCATAGCCAGCCACTTCCCCACCACCTCCCACCCTCATGCCCAGACGGTGCCCACGATATAATCGCCGTATAACCCCCCTCAAGGCTACGAGCCATGGAATAAATTTCAAGCCATGCTATAAACTGTGCTTTTGGATGTCATTGAGCACTCCCGTGCCAATGACATCACTGTTTCCATGGCAACTAATATAATTAACATGAGAGAAAGTGCAAGGAGAAAGAGAAGGGAAAGAGGGAAAACACCAAGTCCAACCCCAAACAGAGCAAATTACACAGTGGGGGAAGAGGGGGGCAGAGGGGCCTATAAAATGTTTTACTGCCACTTGTTAGAAAGGCCCGACATAACTCTGCTCATGGCTTGGGGGGTAATGAGATCATTTGCAAACTGTATCTCTCGCAAAATACAGAAAGGGCTTTGTCGCCTTCACAGTTCATGGAGTTGAAACAGAGGAGCTCGCGCTCCAGGTGAGGCAGCAACACCATCCCCTCCTTCCCTGTTCAAGGCTCTTATTAAGCCCCAGTCTACTCAGCCCAGGACCCAGAGGGACTTCAACAGACGTGGGTTGGGCCCTCTGGGTGTTTGTGTCCCCTAACACATTGAAACATACCCAAGCGTGAAGGTGAAATGGGCAAATCCTCGTGTGTGGCGAGGACATCTTGGTTATGCAGGTGGGGCGTTCCATCGCACAGGTCCCAAGTCCGGCGCCTGGATTAAGCTGAGTCCTAGGGACCTCGTGTTTCACTCCCATTAAGCAGAAGAGCACATCAAGGTGCAGGAAGGGAAGAGCATGACTTGGCCTAGCTGACTTGGCCTAGTTGAGCCTTGACCCCAGCTCCATCAGACGCCTAGCACAGCATTCTCTCCACTATCTCAAGCGGTCCCGAGTATTCCCCAGCTGGTCCAACCCTGGCTTTCAAGCTGTGTGCAGAGTCTGGTAAGTCATTCTGCCTCCCTGTGCCTCAGTTTCCCCAGCATTTCCCGGGCTGACGATATCGAAGTGGACTGGCCTACAAATGCTGGGCCACCCGGCTCCATAGATGGCCTTCGGTCAGAGCCAGCTGGGCCTGCCAGGATGCCTCTCTGAGGGTTTTCCCGCTCTCTCCCACGGAGATGTGAGGTTTCTCAGAGAGACCCGGGGCACAGCATGGGTGGGGACACAGGAGGGGAGCGCAGGATTGGCTTTCAAATTTGCGGTGCCTGGTGCAAAATGAAAATATGGGCCCTTGTTCAAAAGAGAGAAACAGGGCTGTTAAAAGTACTACAATAAGGGGGTGGCTCCGTCGGTGAAGTGTCCGACTCTTGGTTTTGGCTCAGGTCATGATCTCAGGGTTGTGAGATCAAGCCCTGCGTCAGCCTCTGTGCTCAGCACGGAGTCTCCTTGAAAATCTTTGTCTCCCTTTTCCTCTGCCCTGCCCCCCCCACCTCATTCACATGTGTGCTTTGTCTAAATAAATAAATAAATAAATAGATAAATAAATAAATAAAATCTTAAAAAAAAAAAAGTACTGGGGCACCTGGGTGGCTCAGTCATTAAGTGTCTGCCTTCGGCTCAGGTCATGATCCCAGGGTCCTGGGATAGAGCCCCACATCGGGCTCCCTGCTCCGCGGGAAGCCTGCTTCTCCCTCTCCCACTCCCCCTGCCTGTGTTCCCTCTCTCACGTCGAATAATTAAATAAAATCTTAAAAAAAAAACAAAACACAAGTACTAAAATGTAAAAAGCTTTTTCCTTTCTTCTGCAGTCTCTCTTCCTGGACATGTCATAATGTTTTTATTGGCTACTGAGTGTTGTGCTCTTGCAGGCATCAGGATACTTGGGGGGGATGTGCAGACCCTCACAGATGCCCAGGGCCCTGCCGTGACTGGGCTTGCATGCACACCTGGCCCACTGGCTGTCAGCCACAGGACGGACATCAGCACCCTGGGGAGGGGCAGGGAAATTGAACCAGACACCTTTCTCTCTCAGAGTCCCGTTCCCCTGATCCATGGTAGACAGGTTACCCCAAGGATACTGCAACCTCTGTGCTGGAGAGCACCTGGCACCTGGACTGAAAGTGGGCAAGAGGCTCAGCCCCTGCCAGCTGCGCACTTGAAGGCATCATGGTGCTGTCAGTCTAGGATGGCGATGGCCCCTACCGGGTCTCCACCCTGAGATGCTCAGGACATGCACAGCAACCCTAACTCTCTTTACGCCACCTGCAGGACCCTGCCAGGGACAGAGGGGTGGCAACAGTCACTGGGACGGTGGGGGAGCAGGCAGAGAATCCATCCCGGGGAGATGGAGGGGTAGAAGGAGCAAGATCCCACGACTGAGGCCCCACGCCCCTGTGCATGTTGCGTTGTCCTATCAACCTCCACTTAGGAAACAAATCCAAAGATGAAATTATTAAGAATTTTAAGAAGGTGACAGCAGAGCATGAACCCCAAGTGCAGGCCCCGGGTGAGCACATCTGTCCCCTGCCCACACAGCCGGCCCTGGCTGTAGCTCTTGGTCAGCTGTGATTCCATGTAGGATTTCATATGGTGAAAACAAAGAAAGATTTCCTAGCTAGAAGGAACTTTAATTGTAAGTGATAAAAAGATAACCCCCAGAAAAAAAAACAGTCCCTTTACAATGGAGAAACCTGACTGATACGACCTCAGCCAGGTAATGAAGGTCAATGCCAACAGAGTAGATCAAGTTGAGAGCATACACCCTTGATGTGATGCGCTAAGAACGACACTTGACCCCTGTGGTCTTCCTCCCTATACCTATGACCCCAGGCTAATCATGAGAAAAACATCAGACACATTCCAATAGGAGGGCATTCTACAAGACACATGAATGGTACTCCTTGAACCACCAAGGTCATCAAAATCAGGGACAGTCTGAGGAACCGCCACAGGGCAGAGAAGGCTGAGGAGACATACAATGTGATGTCCTGGATGGGATCCTCGGATCCAACAAAAGGGCATCAGGGGAAACACTAAGGAAGTCTGAATAATAAAGTATGGGTTTTAGTTAATAATAATGTATCAATATTGGGTCACTCATTGTGACAAATGTATCATACTCATATAAAGTGTTCATTAAGGGGAAACCGGGTGTGGGGGATATGGGAACTTGCTGTATCTTCATAATCTTTCTGCAAATCTGAAATTGTTCTAAAAAATAAAGCAATCTATTAAAAATGAAGACATTCCCTCAAGCCCCTCAAAATGCCCCTGACTTGGTCCAAGGCCTTCACAGTGTGCAGATGAAGGCAGTCCAGGGAAGGGGTCACAATCATGGGCTCTGGAGGCAAGAGATCTGGGTTCTAATCTTGACTCTGCCACTCTGCTATGTCCTGGCTACTGACTTCACCTCCCTGAGCTTTAGCCTTGTCATGTGTCAAAAGGGGGTGAGAATCACAGAGTCACAGGGTTGTTGTAGGGATCAAAGTGGGGACCTCAAGGAGCCTGGCCAGGCTGGTGATGCTGCACCCAGGGGTGGGGACCCATCTAAGGACACCAATGAGGCAAGCCTTTCCACCCACATTGGGGCCACCCTGGGTCAGAAGATGTCTTTTGAACAGATCCACATACAGACATGGCTTGACTGACATGATCGCCCTGCTGAATAAAGGCAACACTTAATTGGAAATGCCAGAGTTTACACCGAGCCACTGAGTTGTGTCACCGGACTTCAAAAAAGATGGTGTATTTGCCATCTCTCTCTGACAAGGCTGCACCCAAAGAGAAATGTGGGTAAATCCAGTCTGCGTGGGGCAGTACGGAGACAAATGCTTCCACTGGATTCCTTAAGAGTTTCTCAACGGGGGGAGTTCCTCTCTCCCCTCTGCATCCATGAACTAGCAATAATAATGCTGCCCACCACCCGAGCTTGTTGTCAGGACTCAATGGGACAGTGCGTACAGAATGGAGGCCACTGGCCGGGCACAAGGCAAGCGCTCAGCTGATGTGGACAAGCATCAATCAGGAGCTATGCCAGGACTTGACATTTGTTAGATCTCAAACTGTGCAACTCTTCTCTAAGCCAGATTTTATTAGCTCCCTTTCGCAGGTGAGGCAACTGAGGGAGGAGGAGCGCAGAGCAGGTGCTAAGGGAACACACACGAGCCCGTGCGCTGGGACATAGTATAGCGAAGGTACGATGAGAGATGGACTTAGCAAAACAGACCCAGTCCCTGCTCTTGAAGAGCACACCCCTTTCCCCAAGGTGGAGTGTTCACACATACCCAAGACCCCTCCCAGGCCCCTCAGTCCAGACACCCACCTCCGGGGTTGAAAGCCAAAACAGAAAATGGAGTCTTTGCCCAACAACCGAGCCCTTGGGTGCTGGCACACAGACCTCAGAATATACCCTGAGCCAGGATGGCCTCTGCAATCCTCCTCGGGCACAGTGCCAGCAGTAAGGTGATCAACTCGTCCCCTTTGCCTGGGACCTTCCCAGTTTTCACACTGAATGTCCTGAGTCCCAGGACATTCCTGTCTTAGGCGCACTGAATGCCTGGCCACCCCACGGGCGGGCAGGATATGAGGATTAGAGTAATAGAATTATCACTAACATTTATTAAGTGCTCACTGTGTGCCTGGCATATATGAGGTCATTTTATCCCCACAACCAGCCAATAAGGTGGGTTCTGTTATTATATCCCCATTTCACAGATGGAGAGACTGAGGTTCACAGAGGATAAATGACTTTGTCGAAGTCAAATAGGGGGCATGTGGAGGCTGGACCCAGCAGGGTCCTTCCAGAGGACAGGCATCCTTTCCCAATTCCCACAGTGGCCTTGTGTGGGCTAGTGGCAGCTCTGTGAGGAGAGAGAGGATTCGAACTCAGATTTATGTTTCTCCAGAGACTGAACTCTTAACCACAACCCTCTAACCAGATTATGCTGCAATAAAGGATCAACTCTACCTTCGGCATTTTCTATGTCTTTGGAAGAGCAGGTTGAAACATTTACTAAATCATATCCTCGGAGCAGCCCAGGAAAGGGGAGCTGTTCTAATCCACGGCGGTAATTTTCCTTTGCATGCACAGTAGAAGGTCTGCCGCTTGGGGCAGTTCGTGCGAGGTGTGCAAACACCACCGGCCACAAATGTAATGCTGAGAATCAGAGCAGGTCCCAGTGTGGGCAGGGCTGGGCTCAGGTTGACTCATAGGTGGCCATCTGAAGGGTGCAAAGGCACCGCTTGCTCCCAGTTGTCCCTCCTGCTGCCCTCCCCCTGGCCTACCTTGGCCTGAACTTCCCACAGTTGACCTTGATGGGCTCAAAGGCAGCGTGGGGTGTCTCCTTCAGGCTGCTGTGAAAATGCGTGTTTCCCAGGAAGGACTCTGCCAGGCACCGTCCAGGCGGGTGGTTGGGACTGTTTTAAAAAGCAGTCCCGCCCACATTCCAAATTCGGAACTCAGAGGCTGGCAAGCACCACATTTGGCCAGAACAGCGTACTTCCCTTGCCCTCCACCGAAAAGCACTCTGTGCAATTATAGAGCCCCAGAGGGAGAGAAGGAATTGTTACTCCATTTCTGCATGATTTGATCACGTGTCTCAGCTTTCCTGCCCCACGCCCCAGACGGTAAGTTTGGGGAGGTTCTTAGGCATCGCATCTGCTTCACGAGCATTCAGGTCAACGTGGGAATAGTGGCCATCCATTTCTCTCAGAGCTCTCCCTGCGTCCCACATTCCCATACATTTCCCCCATCACTCTGGGTCAGACCCCTGGCCCCTGAGAGACCTGGATGACAAGGTCCGAGTGAGCTTCCCTAGGGCGCACTTGGATGGGGGCAGGAAGGATCTTTGGTGGGAGGGGGTGGCAGATGACCTTGCAGGATGGAGGGAAGGTTATAAAGTTGGGGGAAGGAGACATCCCCATTTAATCCTAGCCCGGATGATTTTCCCCAGGGCAGCCTTGATTCACCCCCAGAACATGGCAGGACCTTTACTGGGTATGGTCGGTGACACACCTTCCTTAGCAAGAGGAGTAGATAAGGATACATGGAAAGCTTTAGCACCGGGCCCGATACACAGTATTGTTGTTTCGGCTAAAAATGTATGCCCTAATTTATGCCAGAATGTGTCTGTTCCTCTCCAGTGCTGACCTTCACCCACAAACACTTACAAAGCCCCCAGTACTCATTATGTACCAGCTGCAGTACGCAGCACTCCGCTGTAGAAGGGAAACTTATCGACCGCTTACTGATACCGGGCACTTTACCTGAGTTGATTTGCTTAATACCCCAAGAGCCCGAACAAGGAGATAGAGTTATCCCCGTTTTATAGATTCAGAAATTGAGGTGTCCTAAGGGGCAGAGCTATTAGACCAGAGCCCATGGGCTTTCCTCTGTGGCACAAAGTCCCTCATGAAGAAACACAAGAAGCTATGCCTTCAAGAAGCTATGATCTGCAGTGGAGCAGATAAACGAATACACGGAAAAAAGAACCACACGTCAGAGTCAGTGGACCCAAATGAGCACCTGTATGGGTGCTGTGAGCCCAATGGAGGCAGATTTCCCTAAGCGCAGGAAGTACTGCTCCAGGGGGTACCGCAAGCGGACATGGGACAGTTTTGATAGGAGCGAGGAGACAGGACACAGAAAAAGCTGGGAGAATTCAGGTGCCAGTTTAGTCTTGAGGGCAAGAGGTGAGAGAGAGAGAGAGAGGAAATTTTGATGGAGGACTGGTTGCATGAACTGAACAAGCTCAGGCTTTGTTCTGCAGGTGATGGAAAATCCTTGTTGGCTTTTAATGAAGAAAGTGATTTAAAAAAAAAAAAGCAGTGAGGGCGCCTGGGTGGCTCAGTCGTTAGGCGTCTGCCTTCGGCTCAGGTCATGATCTCAGGGTCCTGGGATCGAGCCCCGCATTGGGCTCCCTGCTCCGCGGGAAGCCTGTTTCTCCCTCTCCCACTCCCCCTGCTTGTGTTCCCTCTCTCACTGTCTCCCTCTCTGTCAAATAAATAAATAAAATCTTTAAAAAAAAAAAAGCCGTGTTTTGGGAAAATCTGTCCAGTTGTACATCATCATAGTAATTACAAATACTTCTACTACCCTTCGGCATTGCGTTTCTTTCTTTGTCAGCCAGGCTCTGTGCTAAGCTTGCTAATGCCCTATTTTATTGTCCAAATGACACATAGTGGGGGGTTTTATAATCACCCCCACTTTCCAGTGTCCGTTTCTCCAGTTCCAGATGTTGAGATGGGTGAATGTGTTTTGTATGTGGGATGGATGTGAAGAGGGAGGCAGAGGGCAGACTGTAGTAGGTTTAATAGTGCCCCCAAATCATGTCCACCTGGAAACTCAGAAAGGGACCTTCTTCGGAAATAGCATCTTTGCAGATGTAATTGGTTAAGGATCTCAAGATGAAATTCCCCTGCCTTTAGGGTGGGTCCTAAGTCCAATGACTGGTATTCTTATAAGAAGGGGAGCAGATGCAGAAACAGAAAGAGAGGAAGGTGATGTGACCACAGGGGCAGATGGGATTGATGTAATTACAAGCCAAGGAACACCAGGGATGGCTGAGGGCCACCAGAGGCTGGGAGAGAGGCAGGAAACAGACCCTCCCTCAGAGCCTCCAGAAGGAACCCATCCTACTGACACCTTGATTTTGGATTTCTGTCCTCCAAAACGACAAGAGAATACATTTCTGTTGTTCTCAGCTGCCCAACTTGTGGCAATTTGTTATGGTAGCCCTAGGAAAGTAATACATATTTTTTTGGTCCCTGAGAGAAGTAGCTAATTTGGAATACTGACTCTGGAGACCAGTCATTCACTGCTTTGGTCTGACAGAGGGGAGCAGGGATGGCGGACTAGATTCCAATGAGAAAGCCTGCTGTGGCTAAGCGCTGAAAACAGGATGTGATCCACGGAAATGTGTGTTCTGGGCTAAGCACGGTGCCCAGCACACAGTAGGGGCTCCAGATGTGCCTGCAGGAATGGGAACTGTCCGCCCTACTAGGTGCTGATCTATGAATGGGTGTATGAATATACGGGAGGTGGACTGCACGAAAGGAGGTAAGTGAGAGAAGGTAAAGGGGCCCGGGTCAAGGTTTGGAGGCCAGGAGAAAAACAGAGACTGTTCCCTCTTCTCTCTCCTTTGGCCATCAGATGGAGACTGGCTAATTTGGAGGCTATGACCTCCATCACACATTTTAGAAGAACTGAACCTTGCCTCTTTCTCCAGTCTGGAGAACCAAGATAATTCTAAGTCCTAGCCTATTAAAATCAGATTCCTATACCCTCATCATGCACTAAAAAATCCACACAACTCTCACAGCAAAAAGTCCTAAATGGTCCCTGTGACTCTGAAGGTCCAGAAAGCATATTTGGTACCCGCCCCCATCTCTCTCAGCCTAGAGAAGAAATAGCAGATATTTTTCAGATAGGCTGATTTTTTTTAATCAAAAGGAAATTAAAGAACAGAAAATGATGTACATTTCTTATGGGGAGAGCGGGAGTCTTATTCCTTGCCTGTCTTAAAATAGCCTGATGGAGCGCAATATTTGCATTATGCTCAGGGTCAGCTGCTCTGGGGACTGCAACCCAGGCCTGCCTGGAGAAGGGAGCGAGGGGCTGAGTTTTGAGATTTACTGCATTAATGCTTCTCCAGTTTCTGTGGAGTAGCCACTGGAGAGAGGCTTGGCTGCCGAGGCAGTGAAAGAAACACATGCAGAAACACAGTACCAATAACTAAATATAACTCACATCTGAAATGCCTTTCACTGCACCCAGAGTGCTTTCCAAATATATTATCTCATTAAATCCACACAGAAGCAGAGGGAAGTGGGGTCCTCTCTCCCTCCTCTTACGAGGGAGTGGAGATTCAAAGCCCAGGGTTTGTGACTGCATGTGGCGTACCCTTTCATCTGCATCTGCTGTCCTGCACACGGGCTTCACAGAGGACCAGCGGGACGGGCGAAGGCAATGCCAGTGGCTGTAACAAACCGACCCCCAAATATCTACGACTTCACACCGTAGGCATTTATTTCTCACAATGTGAAATCCCAAAGGGGTGTTGCTGATTGTCTGGCAGCCTTCCACACAATCATCTGGGGACCCCAGTTTTACCTCTTAGCCTCAGCATCCTCTGCATTTAGCCTACAGATGGGGCAGGGCTTTATGAGCCAGGCCTGGAAATGCCCCCTCCTCCATCGCTTCCACCCACACTCATTGGAGGGAGCTCAGTCACCTGGCTACACCTACCTGCAAAGCAGGCTGGGAAATGTAGTCTAGCTGTGCTGTAGGAGGAAGAGGAAGGGATGTGGTGAAGAGTCAGCCCTCTACTCCCACTTCCTGCTCCAATTCTATCTATTTTATATATTGCATCCTACATAAGATTGAGTTTGAAGAAAGGACCCCAGGACTTTAAAAAATGTGTTGAGGCTCTAGATCAGTGGTCCTCAGACAGGGCTAGTTATCTGGAATCCTAAGGTAGGTTGTGAAAAACATAGATTCTTGGGTTGCTCCTTTAGTGATTCTGATTCTGTAAATACGGGGTCTGCTGATTCTGTAAATACGGGGTCTGCTGTGTGTTCTGATTCCGTAAATACAGGGTCTGCTGTACATGCTGAACTTCTTCACTTGCTTTTGGAAATCCACAAACAGTTTGGTGAAGGATGGAGATGGCAGATGGTCATGGTGAATAGAAATTAGGGAAGAACACAAAGTGCTGGTGAGGATCTGGAGGGACAAGAGCTAGAGGTTCAACCACTTATCTAGAAAAGTTGAAGACAGACACAATCTATGACCCAGCAAGTCCACTCCAAGGTTCTGTTCTAGAGGAACTCTTACCCATGTGCACTCATAAACACATATAATGATGCATCACTGTCATGGTGGCCAGAATCTGCAAATAACTCAAATGTTCATCAACAGTAGAAGGGAGAGACTGCTATGTGGTCATATGATGGACTACAATATAGCAATGAAAACAAACTATTGCTATAGACAAGAGTATGTTGCATCTCCCAAACTGTGTTGAGCACAAAGAAGCAAAGGGGAAAAAAAAGGATCAAGGATTAAGAAAACAGCCTTTGGCATCAGAAAGCCCCCAGTTCAAACCATGCTGGCTGTGCATGCTTGGACCAATTTCTCAGCCTTTGGGTCTCTTGGTTTCCTCATCTCTATAGTGGAGACGAAAAGCCTTCCTTATAGAAGAAAATATACAATGTATTTAGTCCCCTAGTTGGAAAAAATATAAAATGTGTTTAGCACAGGAACCAACACATAGTAGGTGCTGGATACATCATAGCCAGCCTAGGCAAACAAGCACCCAATACTGTGTCAGCCCACAGGTGGCTGGATCTGAGACAGCAAATGCCCAGGACACTATGGTCACCATGATTGTACCAGCTTTATTCCTGTATCTGCTTTTTGTCTCTATTTGTTTGTCCTGCCTTCCCCCATCCACTTCCTTCCAGTTAATGTCACTTGACTGTGTTTTTCAGAACCCAGTGAGCTGTCTTAGATGATTGTGGAAGGAGGCATAGAGGCCCACAGACACCAGACAACCATGCGCCATGTTGCGTTGATGTAGGTGACATTAACTCCTTTCAAGTCAGTAATGGCCTCCTGGCATGATCTCAAGGCACACGTCAGGGGCTCCTCACAACCTAACACCACTCCTCGTTTCCCTGGCTCCACCTTCATTTCCTCCTGAGGACCCTTCTTAGTTCAACCCCACACTCTCCCCAAGGTCACACTCCCACCAACTTCAGCACCAGCTAACAATTCTGCCCCAGTTTGAAAATGGTTAGAAAATTCTGGCATATTCCAATGATGAAACTGGTCTGACCTGACAAGGGTTGCTAGGGCATCCTTATGGTGTGGGGGCCTTCAGGTTCATTTGGTAAAGAGGGGAAAAGATTCCTCAGAAGCTCTCTTGCTATCCTGATCACCAAGCCCGTTCTCCAGTGGTAGCTTCTGCTTCCTTACTCCTGACGGAAGGGCCTCTCTACAAAAGGTTTTGGGACAGCAGAGGTCGTTTAAATACCACAAACACAGAATTACCAGAAGGGCATCCAGGAAATGCTAAGAGCTATTACATAAAAGCAGATTCTGTGGTCAAATCAGTTTTGAAAATATCTGGTTAATCACAATTTAAAAGCCTGCAGGACTTCTCAGAGCCTTTAATATGCTAATGTGCTTAAAATCCAATGAAGGACTAGAAATAAAGCGTTTCTCAAACTTAACACAGTTTCTTGTGACACTAATGTTCTTCAAAACACCACTTTCCTCCTCCCCCCACCCCTTCAAAGAACTTTGGGGGAAGTTCTGCTCTAGCTGGAATTTCAGACTGATAGCATAGGAAATAATATTCCTGCTTTCAATGACCTCACTGAGCAAGTCCTCCTGCTGAGGGAAGGTGAGCCAGGCCCCTGGTTTTTCTTTGCCTCACTCTATCCAGCAGCAAAATGGGTGCAGGGCCATTAACACCGAGCCTGTCAAGAGAGTTTATTACATTTTGTTATTACGTGACCCTGGAAGGAGACATTATTATTATCATCAAGGGTACATAATAGTGGGCAGCTCCACAGCATCATATAATTTCTGGATGACAAAAAAAGGTTCCCATTAGATCATCTAATTGGTTCCTTTGGTTGGAACAGGAAGATCCTGGCTGATCTAATCACACCCTTGGCTTTGTAGGCACACCTTCCTCCAAGGAGCTCAAAGGGCTTCACTCTTATTAGAGTCAAGAGCCTTTCAGAAGGGTGAGGGAAGAGGGCAAGGGGCGGTTTCCTCAACGAGAGAAAAATATTCATGCTTTCAAGTTACAACAGAAGCATCATTCCCAGATGCTTAAGTGGCAGCCCTACTAGCGTAAACAGTTGACCCAACTCTACAGTGGAAATTACTCCAACAATACTCAAAATCTTGGGTTTGGATGGTACTTTAAGAGTCACATTGGCTTAGCGCTTTGCCTTGGACATAGCTGCTTCCCCGCCAGCAAAGATTGATGCCTCTACTTTGCCCAGAGCTTATGATATGTTGACCTCTGCCCCGCGGAAGACACACGGAGCAAGGAGACCCTTTTTACTTTTCACCTCTTGATTTGAAATCACAAAGGCAGAAATGTCAATCAATAAACAAGAGCTGGTTTCAGACATTCCCTTGAATTGCTGGTGTACACTTTCTATTGAAAAGCAATAGAACTGGGGGTCAAATGGGTTCTGCCATTTGCTGGCTTTGTAATGTAGGGCAAGTTATTGAACCTGTGTGAGCCTCAGTGTCTCCTCTGGGAAATGGGGCAGTTAACAGCACCTGCCTCATAGTGTGAATGTGAAGATGCAGTGAGCTGGCCCGACACCACAGGAAGTGTTCAAAAATGGCAGTTATCACCACGGGCCTCCCAGAAGAAGCCTGGGCATGAGAAAGACTCTGTGCTGGGAAGACCTCTGTGACCTCTGCAGAGCTATTCAGGAGGCCAGTGGTGTTAAATTTAAAGGAGGGGGCGGTGGTGTTAGGTCCTCAAGTAAGCATGGAAGGCAAAAACGGATGGAGTTAAATTACTCCTGCACATATAGTAGGGCATATATGGTATTGTCTATGTCCCACTCGGGGGCGGGGGGGGGGGGGGCGGAGATCCACTGAGTCAGACCACAGGAGGGAAGAAAAGGAAATAAGCAGCAACAGCCTTAAAATATGTATGTCCCTTGACCAGCAATTCCTCTCTTAGTAATCCATCCCAGGGAAATAAGAGAGTGTTCAATGCTTCACTCAGTTATAATGATACTCACCACCGCAGTTTTAGACAAAACAGCACAGGATGGGGACCTACTTGAATGCCCAACAATGAGGGCCTGATTGAAATGTATGGTACTGACACATGACCTAGCTATCAAGAATGATGCAAAAGTGTGTGTGCTGACATGGAGAGATGTCCCTTATGCACTGTGTGAAGAAGAAAAGGCAGATGACAACAAGGCAGGGCAATACATTTCAAAAGTGTATAAATCTGCATACGTATAGAAAGAAGGCTGATGGTCAATAAACATATGAAAAGGTGCCCACCTTCACCGTAATCAGAGAAAGGCAGAAGAAGAGGCACCATGTTCATCCATGAAATTGACAAAAAAATTATTAAGGACTGATCACTTCCAGTGTTGTCAGGGGCAGGGGGGATCACATTTCTCATACCCGGTAAGAACTTTAATTTGGCACAGCCTTTTTGGAGAGGGATTCGACAGTGCGAATCAAAATTTAAAATCAAGTGAATCTATCACTTCATGTGTGTGAGTCTTGCCCACAAAAGTTCCTGCACAAGTGGACGACGATGTACACTTTATATTAGTGATAAACTGGAAACAACCTAAATGCCCAGCAGTAGGGGAGTGGGTCTAAAAATTGCAGCGTGTTGATGCAATGGAATGTTATCCAGTTGTCAAAGAGAAAAGGAAGATCTAAATGAGCTGGTGCAGAAAGCACTCTAAGACATGCTGGTAGGTGAATAAAAGCAAGTCAAAGAAACATACACATTGCACGATCCTGTCTATTTAAAAAAAATACTACGTATCAATCTGTACATACACGGGTGTCTACACATGCCTGGATAGAGGTTGGACAGGTTCCCACTGAACAGTTAACATCCGTTACCTCTGTGGGGAAGGACTGGGGGAGAAGCCAAAGGGGCACTTTTTCTTTTATATTCCACCTCTTTTTGAATACTTTGCATGCATTCATGTAATCCTCGGCTGAATTTGAAAAACAAAGAAGAACCAGGGGAAGATGTTAGCACTGGGTCTTTCTGGATCTAGAGGGTGATGGATGATTTTTTTGTTTTGTTTCTGTGGCTTGTCAGGATTTTTCTCATTTTTCTACAATGAACATGTGTTATCTGTGCAACTTTGAAACTTTTTTCTTCAATAACAGGAATAATACTGAAGGAATATCTTACAAAGGCATTTTAGTAGAGAAAGCTAGAGCAAAGTATAGGACACACCTTGCTACTCTCAAGGATTCTGTGATCTATGTGGGACTCTCTCTCTCTCTCTCTCACACACACACACACACACACACACACACACACGACAAGACAGGGCACAGGCAGTGAGTGTTTCTAGAGGTCAAAGGAGGAGAGAAATGCATGCAGTGAGGTGGCAGGGAAGGTGTCCTGGGGGCTGTGGTAGTTAAACACTGCCTTGTAGAAACAGGAGGGCTTTAATAGACAAGAAACCCTCTAGTAATTGAAATTCTATTATCTGTGCTGGTGGCATCCCGCTCTGGGGATTAATGACCCTTGTTATCAATTAATTCTTCCTGGATTCCAAGCTAGATATCAGCTTCTGGGACTTAAGTGGCTTTCTTTTGCTTCTCTCCTTCGTGAACACAGAGACCTTTCTGTACATCTCAACAAAAAAAATAAGCGGTGTATCCCATCCATCTCCCAGATTAAGACCAGAAACAAAGGAGAGAAAACTCTCCCTGATGTGAAGACACAATCCCATCCACCACCACCACCGCTGGCTGGTCTTTGATAGTAAAGAAATGAGCTCTCCAGATTCTTTTCCCCCACTAGGTTTGCACGCCTGTGGTCCTGTACTTCTCTTTATCATGGGCAAACTGCTCTCACCACACCACCTCCATCCTCAAAGTAACCCCAGGAGGCCAGCTGGATCATCGCCATTATACAGATGGAAAAACTGAGACTCGGAGTCAACGGCTGGCCATAGAGATTGAGTTTGAAGCCAGAGGACAGGGCACTTTAACTGCATCATCACTGCCTTGAACTAATGAGGGCAAGCATTTGGATGATGTTCTCTGAGCTAACGAGCTTCCCACCTTCTATGTGGTATCTACAGCCCCTGGCACCCAACCTGGGCCAGACACATGGGCTTGCAGTCTCTGCAGATGAGAAGAGAGCATGTCCCGAATGGGCACATACCCTCTCCTGCCTTTCCTCCCCAAACAGGGGCCGAGCGTGAATGCAGGTGACCTCTGCTCCTAAAGGCTCACAGGCACGTGTGGGAGACGCATCCTGAAACATACGCCTTCAGTACAACGTGGGAAGTCTGTGGCAGGGGAGAAGTGGCCAGGATTCGGGAGAGATCGAGAGAGGAACTGATGTGTAAGCCGAATCTTGAAGAACAAATACAAGTCTGCTGACCAACAGGAGAAGGAAGAAGGCACAGCCAGGAATCTGGAACACACAGGGCTTGCTAACACCAGCCAACACTTATTACGCGCTGGCCATGCAGCTACTTTTCATGGATCAGCTCATTTCACCATCGCCCAATCCTCTAAGACAAGTACCATTTTATCTTCATTTAAAGTGACTTGCCCAGTACTGTGCAGCTCAGAGGGCAAAGGAGTGGATCCAGGTCTATCTGGCTTGAGAGCAGGTGGCCTTGACTCTTCTGTCCACTCCCCCAGAGCAGTGGCTCTCATTCCGGGCTGACTGGGCCCCCAGAGGGCAGTTGGCAATGTCTGGAGACATATCTGGTTGTCACACCCGGGAGTGGGGGTGCCGTTGGCATTAGTGGGTAGAGGCCAGTGATGCCATTCAGCATCATGCAATGCACAGGACAGCCCCCCACCACAAAGAAGTATCCGGCCCCAAATGTCACTGGTGCCGAGGTTGAGAAACTGCACAAAGCGCGCAGGCTACATGCTGTCTGCTGGCTACTTGGTGGGTAGAAAGAAAAGACAAGGCAGGAGATAAAGCCAGGAGCGCAGGCTGGGGCAAGGTCAAAGTACGCCCCGGCTTTGGACTGGAGCCGGCCTGGAAACAGGAAGGGCTGCGGTAGGGGCAGATTTGTGCCTTAGGATGATGGCTCTGGCACTGCAAGTGGGGGAGGGGGGAACACCTCCAAGGAGAGAGGGAGAGGGAGAGAGCTGTGGCCGCCTGGGGCCGTGGTCTAGGGTCCAGGTGACACCAGCGGGCAGAAGCAGAAGGAGGCAGAAAAGTAGCTCCTCTGAGCAGCTGATGGGTTGACACCGCGCTTCCCACTCTGAAGGATGGTACATTAAACCCTCTAAATGAGAGTAGCGACCTGATTAGAGATGGAGCCTAGGGGCTCCCCCTCGGGATGCACACAGATTAACAGGTTCTTCAAGCAGCCTCACTGTGGGCTGCTGTGGGAGGCCTGCGCTCAGCTGGGCATCCACCCCTGCCCTGCGGGGGGCGGATGCTCACCTGGCCCACCTGAGTGTCCCCAGCAAGCGCCCCAGGGTCACCCCGCGCCCTGCCCCCCCCCCCCCCGGCCGCGGGCCTCCATTCATTTGTCCTGCTCTTCCCCTACCCCTTCCACTTGCCCAATCTCCTCCGGAGCAGCGGGGCTGGAGCTGGAGGTCGCGGCCCAGACCCAGGCCTCCTCCCAGTCGGGCCTTTCCTCAACCCTCCCCACGGCCCTACACACCCCCCCACACCACCTGACCCTGGGCCAGCTTCTGGGGAGGGGGTGGAATTTATTTGTGCTGGGGTTCCGGATGGAGTTGTTTAATAATCTTTTTGCCTAATTCTGAAGACAGGGTGTCTTGGACATGGATCCCCCAGGACGCCCACCCTGGTTAGGCCCCTGGTTGCTTCCTCCGAAAACGCTTGCGGGTTTGAGCCCTGGGACTCCCGCGGCTGCTGCGTGCGTGTCTGCGTGTGCACTTGCATGCATGTGCGTGTGTGCGCCAATAAGCAAAGCCTTCAGGGCGTAAGGACAGCCTCGAGGCATCTTAAGTCATGAGATCATGTCAGACCCTTGCTCAAAAGCCTCCGAGAGCTCCCAGAACTCTTGTTCAAGAAGAAATTGTGGCCCCCCCATACCCCTCAGGCTTCCACCCTATCCAGCGTTCTGACCCCCTCTACTGTTATCTCCTTAAATTAACCTGCTGCTCCAGCCAGCTGAAAGCATCTCTTCAGCATCCTCAAACATGCCCTGTTGATTCCCAAGCCCAGATCCTTCCTGGGGTGAGTCCTGGTCGTCCGCCCCCTGCTTTCTCCCTCTCTGGTGAAAATGCTACATTTTCTTTAATTTCCATCTCTTCTCTAAGGCCCTCCTCCATACCTTCAGCCCACCCTCTTCTCTATTTACCTCCCACCACACTCACAGGTTTGGGGATGGGCATTTCTACTCAGTGGTTGTCCCTGGGGGCAAGAGTCTCGGGGGAGGAGTGACAGTCAAAGTTTTCTTATTATTTTCTTAATTCTCTCTAACCCTTCCCTCCCTCTGTTCCTAAGCAACCAGTAGTCTACTTTCTGTCTATATAGAGTTCCCTATTCTGGACTTTTGTGAATGGTATCGTGCAATCCACAATCTTTTGGGACTGACTTCTTTCACTTAGCATAATGTTCTCAAGGTGGATCCATGTGGTAGCATGAATTGGTACTGCATTCCTTTTTATGACCAAATAATATTCTCTTTTGTGGCTACACCACATTTTATTTATCCATTCATCCATTGATGGATGTATGGGGGGGTGGTTTCCACCTTTCGCCTGTCATGAATAATGCAGCTATGAACATTCAGGTACAAGCTTTTATATGAACATATACTTTCATTTCTCTTGGAGTTTTCACTCTTTTATAGCATTCTTAGTGGCCGTGTTTCATTTATTTTGAAATTTCAAATAATATCAGAACACGAAATAGTTGAGCGCACATAGAGAAGGTATGGGTTTAACCAAAACTTAAGAAAGACTGTTCTGTGTAATAAAATGTCTTCCCCACTGGAAACGAACCCTCTTGAAGGGCAGTGCTCATGTATCCTATTTCTTTGGGGTCCAAGGACTTGCTCAACAAGCTCTGGTGAGGGTCGTGAATGACTAAACCCATTCACCTTCTACAAAGGTTCGCCTCATGAAAGTACGTTCACATGCCCGGGGTCATTTATCCTGTAAGGCGGAGGATACTGTAGAACACAGTCACTTGTGCCCATTTTATGGGGGGCATAAGTGTATACATGAGTAAGGGGGGCAATGGCCGCAGCCCTGCACCTCGGAGGGCTTCTGGAAGAGTTGGAGGTATGGCTGGGCTCCCCTGTGGGCATGTGAGGCTGGGGCTTTGCTTTAAACAGGAAAATCCGGACTGTCCCAACAGATACATGATCCAGTGTTACTCGTTTTACAAAAGGATCCTTCATTGTGCAAAAGAACGGGAGATCCCATTTCTTGCCAGGTCCCTGGGGGCCTTGGGCTTTGTGGTGCAGTGTGCTGCGGAGCACATCATTTCATGCACCAGCTGGGCTTCTAAAGGAGTTGTAAGTCAAAGTTTTGTAAATTGGATCATATTTTAGAGAATAGATAAAAAGAATAAGACTGTGAGTCCTTGGGTAGACTCTGTGCGTGAGGTGATAATCAGAACCAGATTTACGATTTCCGTAAAGACAAAAATCAGAGATAAATGTCAACAACACCTGGAATCCTGTGATGATTAATTAAGAGCCTACTAGTGCAACAGGCTCTGTCCTAGCTTTAAAGATACTCTCTCATTTAAATCTCACCCAGAAGAAAGAAAGAAAGAAGGAAAGAAGGAAAGAAGGAAAGAAAGAAAGAAAGAAAGAAAGAAAGAAAGAAAGAAAGAAAGAAAGAAAGAAAGAAAGAAAGAAAGAAAGAAAGAAAGAAAGAAAAGAAAGAAACCTGTAGAGATAGGTGTTCTTTATCTCCAGTTTAGAAGTTGGAGAAACTGAGGCCCAGGGATATTAAGTAACTTGCCCCAGGTCACAGAGCTCAGAGGTAGAGCTGGGATTCCAATCAGCCCCCCCACCCCCATTTTTGGGAGTGGCTGTGTGTGGCCTCTGAGGTCAGACTGCCTGGCTACAATCCCAGCTTCATCCCTTCCTCGCGGAGCATCTAGTTCCTGGCCTGTAAAATGGGCTGCAAAAATCCTCCCTCAGCTGATGGCTGGGATGTTTAAATGAGATGATTTGTTTAAAGACACGGGCACATAGCTAATGCTCAGTAAACATTAGCAGCCATCATGCTGAACTGCCCTTGTAATGGCCCTGTCCACACCACAACAGCCTTTGTCAAGCTCCTACAGCAGACAGCATGGCCCAAAGCCCCCCTGAGCATTACATACTAGCCTCGGAGTCAGATGGGCTGTACTCCATGGCTGTCCAGCCACTTACTCACTCATCTCTCTGAGCTTCAGTTTTGGCAAAAAGGGGCTACAGATATCACCACCCCAAAGGGTAATCGTGAGGATTAAACAAATCACGAAAAGTGCCTTAAACTAGGAATCACTCCAATGGGAGCTGTAGTATCCCATGAGAGGCACTTTGCACGTGCTCCTTCACGTTGCCCTTGATCCTAGCATGTTTTTACAGGCGAGGAGGCCAGGACCGGAGAGGCTAATAACTTTCCTGGTCTCCTGGGCCGTCCAGGTGGAGCTGGGATTCATGCTCACGCGACATTGTGTGAGCCCTGCAGGCTATCTACCTGGCAGCCATCCTTCCGTGCCCCTCTCCTTGCTTTTGTCTGGGTGAACAGCAGTCCACATATAGGGAAAGAGACTGGTCCCCATCCTAGAGGGATATGTGGCAATTTGAGCCCCTGGGGAGCAGATGCTAAGACAACATTAGACACACAGATCACTCAAGGTGATCCCATTCCCCTTGGCGGTGCTTGGTTTAGGCAGGAGTATGTGATGTGGCTGGACCAATGAGACATATGGAGAAGTCCACCAGGGCACTTGTGGGAGAGGTGTCTTGTCCTCTTCCAGTCAGTGCAGCTGTATGCGGGGATGTGGTGTCATCAGAAGATTTGACTGGGGCTGGAGTTTTTTTTCCCAAGATGGCTCACTCACATGGCTATTGGCAGGCAACCTCACTTCCTCACCATATGGGCTTCTCCATAGGATGGCAAGAGTGTCCTCACAACATGGCGCCTGGCTTTTCCCAGGATGAGTGATGGAAAGAGAGAGAAAGGAAGAAGCCACAGTGCCTTTTATGGCCTAGTCTCTAAAATCACACACTGTTACTTCTTTTTCTGTTCACTATGGCAAGTCACTCTCAAGGGGAGATAAATTAAGTTCTACCTCTTTTTTTTAAAAGATTTTATTTATTTATCTGAAAGAGAGAGAGAGCATGAGGGGAAGGGAGGAGCAGTGGGAGAGGTAGACCCCGCTGAGCAGGGAGCCCGATCGGAGCTCAATCCCAGGACCCTGGGATCATGACCTGAGCCGAAGGCAGATGCTTAACTGACTGAGCCACCCAGGTGCCCTAAGTTCTACCTCTTTTTTTTTTTTTTAAGATTTTATTTATTCAGAAGGGGAGTAAGTCAGAGGGGGAGACGAACCATGAGAGATGATGGACTCTGGAAAACAAACTGAGGGTTCTGGAGGGGAGAAGGGTAGGGGGATGGGTTAGCCTGGTGATGGGTATTAAAGAGGGCACATTCTGCATGGAGCACTGGGTGTTATGAACAAACAATGAATCGTGGAACACTACATCAAAAACTAATGATGTAATATATGGTGATTA
>NW_027397103.1:5130628-5422013 GCF_003265705.2 Callorhinus ursinus | reverse complement strand
AAGAAGGAAAGAAGGAAAGAAAGAAAGAAAGAAAGAAAGAAAGAAAGAAAGAAAGAAAGAAAGAAAGAAAGAAAGAAAGAAAGAAAGAAAGAAAGAAAGAAAAGAAAGAAACCTGTAGAGATAGGTGTTCTTTATCTCCAGTTTAGAAGTTGGAGAAACTGAGGCCCAGGGATATTAAGTAACTTGCCCCAGGTCACAGAGCTCAGAGGTAGAGCTGGGATTCCAATCAGCCCCCCCACCCCCATTTTTGGGAGTGGCTGTGTGTGGCCTCTGAGGTCAGACTGCCTGGCTACAATCCCAGCTTCATCCCTTCCTCGCGGAGCATCTAGTTCCTGGCCTGTAAAATGGGCTGCAAAAATCCTCCCTCAGCTGATGGCTGGGATGTTTAAATGAGATGATTTGTTTAAAGACACGGGCACATAGCTAATGCTCAGTAAACATTAGCAGCCATCATGCTGAACTGCCCTTGTAATGGCCCTGTCCACACCACAACAGCCTTCGTCAAGCTCCTACAGCAGACAGCATGGCCCAAAGCCCCCCTGAGCATTACATACTAGCCTCGGAGTCAGATGGGCTGTACTCCATGGCTGTCCAGCCACTTACTCACTCATCTCTCTGAGCTTCAGTTTTGGCAAAAAGGGGCTACAGATATCACCACCCCAAAGGGTAATCGTGAGGATTAAACAAATCACGAAAAGTGCCTTAAACTAGGAATCACTCCAATGGGAGCTGTAGTATCCCATGAGAGGCACTTTGCACGTGCTCCTTCACGTTGCCCTTGATCCTAGCATGTTTTTACAGGCGAGGAGGCCAGGACCGGAGAGGCTAATAACTTTCCTGGTCTCCTGGGCCGTCCAGGTGGAGCTGGGATTCATGCTCACGCGACATTGTGTGAGCCCTGCAGGCTATCTACCTGGCAGCCATCCTTCCGTGCCCCTCTCCTTGCTTTTGTCTGGGTGAACAGCAGTCCACATATAGGGAAAGAGACTGGTCCCCATCCTAGAGGGATATGTGGCAATTTGAGCCCCTGGGGAGCAGATGCTAAGACAACATTAGACACACAGATCACTCAAGGTGATCCCATTCCCCTTGGCGGTGCTTGGTTTAGGCAGGAGTATGTGATGTGGCTGGACCAATGAGACATATGGAGAAGTCCACCAGGGCACTTGTGGGAGAGGTGTCTTGTCCTCTTCCAGTCAGTGCAGCTGTATGCGGGGATGTGGTGTCATCAGAAGATTTGACTGGGGCTGGAGTTTTTTTTCCCAAGATGGCTCACTCACATGGCTATTGGCAGGCAACCTCACTTCCTCACCATATGGGCTTCTCCATAGGATGGCAAGAGTGTCCTCACAACATGGCGCCTGGCTTTTCCCAGGATGAGTGATGGAAAGAGAGAGAAAGGAAGAAGCCACAGTGCCTTTTATGGCCTAGTCTCTAAAATCACACACTGTTACTTCTTTTTCTGTTCACTATGGCAAGTCACTCTCAAGGGGAGATAAATTAAGTTCTACCTCTTTTTTTTAAAAGATTTTATTTATTTATTTGAAAGAGAGAGAGAGCATGAGGGGAAGGGAGGAGCAGTGGGAGAGGTAGACCCCGCTGAGCAGGGAGCCCGATCGGAGCTCAATCCCAGGACCCTGGGATCATGACCTGAGCCGAAGGCAGATGCTTAACTGACTGAGCCACCCAGGCGCCCTAAGTTCTACCTCTTTTTTTTTTTTTAAGATTTTATTTATTCAGAAGGGGAGTAAGTCAGAGGGGGAGACGAACCATGAGAGATGATGGACTCTGGAAAACAAACTGAGGGTTCTGGAGGGGAGAAGGGTAGGGGGATGGGTTAGCCTGGTGATGGGTATTAAAGAGGGCACATTCTGCATGGAGCACTGGGTGTTATGAACAAACAATGAATCGTGGAACACTACATCAAAAACTAATGATGTAATATATGGTGATTAACATAACAATAAAAAAAGATTTTATTTATTCAGGGGCGCCTGGGTGGCTCAGTTGTTAAGTGTCTGCCTTTGGCTCGGGTCATAATCTCGGGGTCCTGGGATTGAGCCCCGCATCGGGCTCCCTGCTCAGCGGGGAGCCTGCTTCTCCCTCTCCCACTCCCCCTGCTTGTGTTCCCTCTCTCGCTGTGTCTCTCTCTGTCAAATAAATAAATAAAAAATCTTTAAAAAAAAGATTTTTTTATTCATTTGACACAGAGAGAGAGCGCGCGTGAGCAAGAGCACACAAGCAAGAGGAGGGGCAGAGGCAGAGGGAGAAGCAGGCTCCCCACTGAGCAGGGAGTCCCATGCAGGGCTCAATCCCAGGACCCTGAGATCATCACCTGAGCCAAAGGCAGACACTTAACCGACTGAGCCACCCAGGAGCCCCTAAATTCTAACTCTTAAAGGGAACAGAATCAAAGAATTTTCCAGGCTTAAAACAACTCTAACTACTTGCAGTGGGGTCTTCTTTACGTATCAAGATCCCAAGGCCAATGTTCTTTACACCACATGGCACTGACAGCTTGGGCAATGGGGACTGTATGCTGGGGAGGTGAGGCAGAACCTCAGAAGACTTTCTAACTCAGAAGTTCTGGTTCCATGAGATTCTCACAGAGTAAGCCTGCTTAAAGATAGGTATGCCCCAATAAACATGCCCTACCTAGAAATACATTCCAACATAATAATTTATACTAGGAATATACTAGGAAATACTAAAAATAGACAATGAAAGGGATGCCTGGCTGGCTCAGTGGGAAGAGCATGTGACTCTTTTTTTTTTTTTTAAGATTTTATTTATTTGACAGAGAGATAGCACAGGTAGGCAGAGCGGCAGGCAGGCAGAGGGAGAGGGAGAAGCAGGCTCTCCGCTGAGCAGGGAGCCTGACGTGGGGCTCGATCCCAGGACCCCGGGATCATGACCTGAGCTGAAGGCAGCCGCCTAACCAACTGAGCCACCCAGGCGCCCCAGAGCATGCAATTCTTGATCTTGGGGCTGTGAGTTTGAGCCCCACATTGGGGGTAGAGATTACTTAAATAAATAAACTTTAAAAAATATACTAAAAATAAAAATATACTGGGTGCCTGGTTGGCTCCATCAGTTGAGCGTCCCACTCTCGATCTCAGCTCAGGTCTTGATCTCAGGGTCGTGAGTTCAAGCCCCATGTTGGGCTCCATGCTGGGCATGGAGCCTACTTACTTACTTAATTAATTAAATAAAAAATAAAAATATACAACAAAAGATAAAGAGTAATTCCTGTGGACCACCATCTAGCTTAAGAAATAAAATACTCATAGGATGGAAGCCCCACATGCTCATCAACGTTGATAACACTGTTCTCCCCTCCCCGTCCCCCCGCCTCAGGGGACCACTACCTGGATTTCAGTGTTTTTCATTCCCAGGACTTCCCATACTTTAAGTGCACATAGTGCAGACCTACACAATATATAATACTGTGTTACATGTTTCTAAACTTTGTAGAATTGGGGTCACACCGAATCAATTCTTCTATAGCTTGCTTTTTCCTCTACCTTATGTCTCTAAGATTTAACCATGTGAGGATGTGAAGAAATTAGAACCCTCACACATCGCTGGTAGGAACGGTGCAGCCACTTTGGAAAACAGTCTGGCAGTCTCTCAAGAAGTTAAACAGAACTGCCACAGGACCCGGCAATCCCATTCCTAGGTATATACTCAAGATTATTTAAGCATAGTCCACACAGAAACTTGCATGCGAACGTTCGCGGCGGTTTTATTCGCAACAGTCAAAAAGGGGAAACACCCCAAATGTCAATCAACCCAAGAATGGATGAACAAAATGGACAGATCCGCATGATGGAATATGATTCGGCCATAAAAAGGTCTGAGGCACTGACACATGCCACAATGTGGATGAACCTTGAAGAGATGATGCTGAGGGAAAGAAGCCAGTCCCACATGCCTACGTAGCGTATGGGTCCATTTATATGGAATGTCTACAATAGGCAAATCCATACAGATGGAAAGTAGATTAGGGGTTTCCTGGGTCTCGGCATGAGGAGGAATGGGGAGTGCCAGCGAATGGGTGTGGAGCTTCTTTTTGGAGTGATGAAATTATGTCAGACATGATGGTGATGATGTTGTACAGCTTTGAGAACGTACTAAAAACCACCGCATCGTACACTTTAAAGAGTGAATTTTATGATGTGTAGATTATATCTCAATAAAGAAAGATTCAACCATGTTACTACGTGGGCCTGGCCATTCATTTTCACTACTATCTAGAAACCCATGAGTATGCATAGTCTCTCTCTCTCCATTCTCCTGCTAGCAGATATTTGTGTGGTTTCTCACTTTGTTGGGATTATGGAGCAGGGCTGCCATGAGCAGTCTCTGGCTATTTCTTTGTGTGGGGGCTCCTTGGAGGTACATACCAAGGAGTGTGGTCACTGGTATGTATGGAATAACACCATCTTCAACTTCACACTATCACTCTCCGCAACTCTTTTGTGAGGCTGGGGAGAGGGGACAAGGAAGCCGGCTCTGCCTCCACCCTTGGCCCCAGCAAACCACCTGAGGTCTCAGAAAATAGGGCAATGAAAATGGAAAACAAATAGCACAAATCAAGTGGTGGGCTGCTTCCCCTGCCGCCGTTCGGAGACCCACCGGATGGGCAGCAGGGCCTCCCCCACCAGAAAATATTAACAGCATTTAATGAATATTCACAAGGATTCATTAAACATTTCCCCGTGTGGCTGAACAAAACAGTGTTCAAACCCCCAAGCCATTAACAAAAAAGGAAGAAGAAATATTACAGGGACGATATGCACAAGTTAAAAATGCCACAGGCAAGAAACAGCTGCTGCTTCTTTTTTTTTTTTTTAAACTCAACTTCATCTTCAGCCCACTGGGGTTTAAAATGGGCCCAGTGTCCTAAGTCTCTGTGACTTGTTTGAAGAAAACGGTCCTGATTAATATTACAGTGATTACATCTTTCTGCTTTGTGTACCCAGAAAGTTGCCTTTGCCGCAGCAATAATATTTGCCTGAGACATTTCCGTTGGAAAAGGGCCTTTCTGTGGGCCGCCTCACTGGATCCTCCCAGCCACCTGAAATGCTGGTCCGGGTACTACCAACATCAATCATTTGACAGCGAAACAGGCCCGCATTCATGAGTGGACTCACCCAGGGTCATTACTGAGGCAGGACTATTATGTCCCAGGTGCTTTGACGGGCTTTGGAGGAAAGTTGGCCTCGTGACTTCATGACCTCACCACGCTGACCACAGCCAACTGGACCAGGCATGGCCCTGACCCAAAGACCAAGACTCAGAGCGGGGCTTACGCAGAAGCCCAGCCCAAAGGAGGTGCCCTCCACTGTGCGGTGACGAGCGAGCCAGTTAGATCTCTCTCTGGTGGAGTCTAAGGTCACGACATAGAACAGGTGGGAGCTTGGGCAGAGGCTGACAGACCTACAACGCACAGTATGACCCACTTCTATAAGTCACATGCTGTCACTTAGCCACATTCCATTCCTTAGAAGTGAGTCACTAAGCCTTGCTCTTGGGGGAGGGGAATTAGGCTGCACCTTTTGAAAGGAGAAATATCAAAAAATGTGTATTTAGAAACCACCCCAATGCCCAAAGCCTATTCCTGGTAAGTGGTGAGAGCAGGATTTATCAGTCCATTCGTTCTGCAAATATACATCCATTCGTGCCCCCATCACATCTTTGCTGTCCAATATGGTAGCCATTAGCCCCGCAGACTACTGAGCACTTGAAATGTGGCTAGTGTGCCTGAAGAATGGTATTTTAAATTTTATTTAACTTTATTTACTTTAAAGGTTAAAACTCTTCATTCAACTATTGGAAAATTTTTATGTATGTTTGGAACAACTTAGGTAAGTGAATCCACTCTCCCTGCCAATTTCATAGAATCTCTAAATGTGATCAAGTATTTCCAACGAAAGCCTTGCGTCCTAATGGAGATGTGCTGTAATAGCAAATGACACATTGGACTGGAAAGACTTACTATGAGAAAAAAGAATGTAAAATATCTCATTAACTTCTTTTGTGTTGATCTCATGTTGAAATGGTATTTGGGATATATTGGGTTAAATAAAATATATTAATACAACTCCCTTTACCTTCCTTTTTACTTTTTGGATGTGGCTGTTTGGGACACTTTAAATTTCAGAATGGCTTACATGATATGTCTATGGACAGCACTGTAGGACTTTACTAAACTCTATGGATTTGCAGTCCCTCCCTTCCGGGAGCTTACAGTCAAAAGGGAAAGACAGCTACTAAGTAATTAATCCAAAGAAGAATGAGTGGATAATGAGTGTTGGAAAGCAGAAACCAGGGAGCTGTATGAGTTTCACAGGGGACCTGACCCAAATTGTTCCGTCTCCAAAGCAAGCCTGGGATTTGAGAGGGAAGGAGAGAGTTAGAACGCCCAGCCCTGGGAGCGCTGAGTGGGAGGCGGAGGAAGAGGTCTGTGCTGGGGGCCCGGTGCCAGCTCCTTGGGGTCAGGGCCAGAGGAAGCGGATGTGCCAGGAGCACTGGTACTTTGAAGTGCAGGTGGTGAGGCGGTAGGGTGGGGCTGGGCTGCCATCAGCTGTCAGGCTGGCACTTGCTGGCTCTGCCTACGCAGTAGCCAGGCTCTGGAGCCCTCCAGGCCTCTCTGGGTGTGGCCTCATGTGTCTGTGATGGAAAGTACCTGGGCTCCTGGGAAAGCCAGAGCATGCAGCAGGGTGCTGGCACCGACTCTGACCCAGGGCCTACCCAAGCACAGGCTGGAAGAGAACTACTCTGGTCCCTGCTCCTGGCCAATGTGCTGTTCACAGTAGCTTTGGATGAGTGCAGTCCCCTTGTCATATCTTTTGTCCCCTCTGTGTTGTCACCCAAATTCTTACTCTTCCTAAGACATGTCAAGGATGTTGCTGCCCCAGGGTCTTTGCACTTGCGTATCCTCTTCTTAAAACAACTCCCGTTGATATTTACATAGTTGGCTTCTCTCAAAGGTCACCTTTGTCCCTGATCAACCTTTCTAAATTTACCTCCACACCCTCCATGCCTCTTTACAGTGACTCTGTCTCATTTTCCTTCGGATTTCTGTTCATATCACACTCCTCACGATCAGAAATTATCTACTTCATTGATTTGTTTGTTTTTCTGTCTCCCCAACCAGAAAATAAGCTCCACGAGAACAGGGGCCTTGTCCAGTGTCTAGAACAGTTCCTGGCATCTGTTCAAAAATATTTGTTGAATGAATTCATTCATCTTCCTAAAACTCAGATCTGAAAACAATTATAGGGACCTCAGGAATGTGGACAAATATTTGTGATGAAATACTGAGTTGAAAAGGGAACAGAAAATGATAATCTCTGATAGTGTACATATAAGATAAGTAAGTGCAGGGCCAAAGAAGGAAATGCACAAATGGAAAACAGCTACATGTTGGGGAGTATAGAACACTCTAGCTGGTTTCTATCTTTCAAACTTTATTTTTTAAGATTTATTTATTTGAGAGAGACAGAAAGAGAGTGTGCAGGGGGAGGGGCAGAGGGAGAAGGAGAGGAAGAGAATCTCAAGCAAACTCCCCGCTGAGTACTGAGCCTGACACATGGCTCGATCCCATGACCCTGAGATCACGACCCCAGTCAAAACCAAGACTTGGATACTTGACCGACTGCGCTACCCAGGTGCCCCTCAAACTTCTCTTTAATATGGTTATATTATTTTTTTTTGTTTTTTGTGGGGTTTTTTTTTGGATTTTATTTATTTATTTGACAGAGAGAGACACAGCGAGAGAGGGAACACAAGCAGGGGGAGTGGCAGAGGGAGAAGCAGGCTTCCCTCAGAGCAGGGAACCCGATGCAGGTCTTGATCCCAGGACTCCGGGATCGTGACCTGAGCCAAAGGCAGATGCTTAACTACTGAGCCACCCAGGCGCCCCTGGTTATATTATGTTTTAATAACAGCTTTACTAAGATAGAATTCAAAGTCGTACATAGATCTAATTTCAGAGCATCTTGTCACCCCCCAAAGGGGACCCTGTACCCATTAGCAGCCATTCCCATTCCCATTTCCCCTTCCCCCTTCCCCCATGCAGCTCTGGGCAGTACATGATCTCCTTTCTGTCTCTGTGGGTTTGCCTACCCTAGATCCCCTGTTCTCATGAATGGCACAGCACAATACGTGGTCTTTGGTGCCTGGCTTCTCTCACTCAGCACCGTGTGCTCAGGGCTCATCCATGTTGTCCCACGTATCAGTACTTCTTCCCTTCTTTATAGCTGAATAATAAGCCAGTGTGGATCTGTCACACTTCATCTCCTCATCAGCTGATGGTTTCAGTCATATTGGCTTTTTTTGTTGTTTTTTGAGAGAGAGAGAGAGAGAGAGTGTGTGTGTGTGTGTGTGAGAGAGCAGAGGCAGAGGGGCAGAGAGAGAGAGAGAGAGAGAGACTCTTAAGCAGGTTCCACACCCAGCGCAGAGCCCGATGCAGAGCTCGATCTTATGACCCCAAGATCATGACCTGAGCTGAAATCAAGTCAGATGCTTAACCCACTGAGCCACCCAGGTGCCCTTCAGTCATATTGCTTCTACCATAATCAAAAACCAAACTAGGGAGTGGGACCTTCTCCCAGTAGCTTCCAAATATAATCTTGCCATTCCCTGCTCCAAAATCTTTGAAGCCTCCCATTGCTTGCAAGATGCTTTCCAGCCCCCTTTGCTTACACCATCAGCGCCTGGCTATCTTTCCAGCATATTCCTAAACTCCCTTCCCTGAGTCCCTCTGCACTCTGTTGGACCTACTGGCCCTGTGCCCTCAGCCACCATGCCTTGGCCAACGCCATCCCCTTTCTACTTCCTGGAAAAAGTTACCACGCTCTGCAAAATTCAGCTGAGATGTCATTTCCTTTGCAAAGACTCCCCTCCTCGTGGGCCTCTTGTCTACAACTCACTTTACTCCTAGAGGACTCATTATTTCATTTTTTCTTCTGCCTGCTTCCTGCCTGGGCCCATGATAGGAGGGCCCTTGGGGTCCCACGCAGCTCTGCCTCCCTGCTGTCTAACATGGTTTCTGGCACCCGTACGGCACTCACCCAAGTCAGAGGACCGCGTGTATGAGCTGGGTCGTGATCCCCTGTGATGTAATGAATCTGACAATACCACCCTTTGGCAAACACAACCTCAACATGTCCAGATCAAGAGAGTCTGGCTTAGTTCAAAACCTGACTTGGCTACTTGCTAGCTGGATGGCCCTGGAAGAGAATTCCCGCATCTTTAAAATGGGGACACTTCTCCCACCTGATGGAGTTGCACAGAATACGTGCAGGTAGAACACTTAGCATAGAGCAGTTGCTCAGTACATGTTGTTTTAAATTATGGTAAAATATCATAACCTAAACTGTATCGTTTTAACTGTTTTTAAGTGTACAGTTCAGAGGCATTAAGTACATTCATGTTATTATGTCCACAAGTGTTTTTACTACTACTATTATTATTATGTCAGAAACCTTAATGGTATGAGTTTTCCTGGAGACAGGACACGATATTCTGAACAGTCATGGACTCGAAGTCTCTGCTTTGCCTAAATCATTTCCCCTCTTGAGAACGCTAGGAGGTTTCATCACCAGCATCTCTACTGGAGGCTCCAGGAGCACGGATGATACGCTCAGCAAGCAAGTGGCACGGCTGGGGCAGCCCCAGGTCGGGGTACCTCCCTGCTCCCTATCCACGGCCACCTGCCGAGTGATGATGATGCCGTCCAGCGAGGTTTTGACTGTGGCCCGGGACAGAGGTTGGGGGTATGCAGCTGAGTAGGGAAAGAGGTGGTGCTATTCGGGTGCAGGTGAGGGAAGTGGCGGGGGGGGGGAGGGAAAGCGGGTGGCGGCTTCTGGCATCTTCAGCTGGGACGGCAACAGGGCAGGAGCCAGGCCCTGTCGAGCTGCTGATGTCTTTATGCAGCGGGGACTGATTGTGTGGTGGCATGCCCAGCGTGCATAGCCCCTGTGACAAATGATAAAGATCTCACTCAGCCTATGAGATCCACTCAAGGAACTGAATGGAGACAATTGAAAAGCCCTGCCCACCAGCCACCAAAGCGAAAGCCCGAAGATACTGCTCAGTGAAGGCATTCTGTGTGGATTTGCTGACCCTGGAGAATCTCAGCTATTTGGGCTTCTTAATAGAGTCTCCTGGCCTCCTTGCAGGGAGCCCAAGTACTGGGACTCAAGGAGAACCCATCTGGTTGAGTCCACGGCCCTGAAACAGGATGAGTGTCTGACATTTGGCCCATCGAGTTTCATTCTGAAGGCTAATTATGATCTCTTTCTAATTCTTCACTGCCTCCTGGGGAAACTCTTAAAGGGGCCCCTCTCCCCCTTTCAAACACGGGGACGATATTTGCCCTTGCAATTGGAATCCCTCCTACTGCCACCATTGCTATATTTTAGCAACTCCTGAGAGCCCGACAAATGCTAGTTAACCAGCTAATTGCACCTACAACGGACCCCTTGAATGTGTGAATGAACATGACAAGTGGCTGGTGACATGGTCAAGTCACTCATTTGTGTCTCCGAGTTTACCAACAGACTGTGCACTTCTAAGTAAAAAGGTCTCACATCAGGTGATTCCAGTTCATGGTGCCTTTGGAAACAATCTCGAAATTGGCTCAGAGAGTTAACTGTCACAACATACATAGGGAGAGGAAGCCAGATAAAACCCTATAGGGATCTGACCTACTGCCTTGTACATACTTACGCTCTGGCCACACCAGACCAGCTACATTCCAGTCTCTTTTATAAGAGAGCCTGTCAAAATTAAAGGGACTGAGCAAAGAAATCATGGGACACGAGTAGAATGGGATGACCTGTGCGCACTAAAAGGGGAGAGGTGCATCTCCCACACCTGGCACTACTCGCCTGGCTTCTCAACTGCACACCTTTGCATATGCTGTTCCCTCCACCTAAATGCTTTTCCATCTTTCCCAATCCCGCAGCACACATGAGTTTGGGAAATGGTAAATGTCCAACAGATGAGCTGGCTCTTACGGGGGTTCACCAGTGAGCCAGTTATCCTACACCTGCAGGGTGGGACTCTGGGAGCAGCTGGAAGTGGGGAGAGGTTGATCTTTGCGTATTGGAAAGGCCTACAGTGAACAGTTAAGTGAAAAAGAAGTAGGTCACAAGCAGTGTGTCTTACGACCCAATTTTTTTGTAAAAAGAAAATTCCATATTTACATGTTTATGCATAGAAAAGTCTGCATTAACAATGATTACTTCTAGGGAGTCAGGAGTGGTGGAGTAGAGAATATGAACGGGAACTTTTTGCTTTTTATTTTCGACTTTCTAATGTGTTCATTTTTTTTCCAATGGGCATTATATTAATTTTATAATTAAAAATCTAATAAAGATTTTTAAATGTGCTTGGGGAATAGAATAGCGATGCTTCCAAAATATTTGCAATTGGCCTTTGTCACAGACGTAGCAAGCTGTGAGTTACCATGTTGGGTGCACGTATTGTATTTCTTCAACCACACCATGAGGTCCCAGACAGCCGGGCTGGATCTAATAGCAGAACTGATACAGAAATCGCAACACTAACTCCACATTTGCTGAGTGCCAGGGAGCTACCTACATCCTCTAGTTAATTTCATTTACTTGTACATATTTAGGTCTCCTATAAAGCTCTGGGCAGGGCTCAGTAAATATTTTTGCTTGCAGAGTGTGGTTGGCGATGCTTGGGGGAAACACACAATTGGGGCTCCTTTGTTCAACTGTGAACACTGTTCCATGCAGGCAGGGCTTTGAAATGCCCTTCCTCGCAAAAGGAGACAGTAGGTAGCAATGCAGAGGATGAGCTCTACCTCCAATCCAGGCCAGAATTCTAAAGGCGTGGGTTCTGGAACACACTAGATCACATTTCCCAGAGTGGGATCTGTGCAGCCCCAGTCCTGCACAGGGCTCTGTGAAAAAGAGTTCTATGATTTGGAAACTGCTACTCACTACCCACCCTTTTGGAGATTCACATGCCTGTGAGCACATTAAAGACTGAAAGTCCTGCTGTAAAGAAGCACGTTTAACTTTGTTCAACCCCAAATTTCCCCCAAATCATTTGATCACAGAGTCTGCTGTTTCATGAACAACTCTGGACATGTTTCACGTAATATGCTTTGGAAGGTGCTGCCCTCAAATGTTCTCAATCAGCTGCCACCAAGAAATGTTTGATCCCACTTGGAGGCAGATCAAGGCACCACCCCAGGCTTGGAATGGCCAGTACCGGGTGCTCCAAGTTTCCCTCAATCTGATCAGACCCCAAAGACAGCAAAGGCACAGATGGAAGCAAGACATCCTGCCTGCCAACTGCCAAAAGGGCACCCCACAGCTAATTCTTGGTGTGTAGCATAGCTGCACGAAAAGAATGTGAGATCTGGAGTCAGAGAGACCTGGGTTTGAATACCAGTTGTACTGTGGACTCGCTGTGTGGCCCTGGGGAAGTCACTCTACCTCTCTGGGCCAGTTTCCACATTCAAAAATGGGGATAAAAAGTCCTGCCTTGAAGACCACTTTGAGGAGTGGACATGCTATGTAGGGGATCCCTGAGAAGGGAGAGCTGCAATCACTATCCCACCAGTTTATTCACTTCTACCACTGCTCTGCTCATCCTGGAACTGACCCCTCTTTGCTTCTCTGGGTTTTTATCCCCCAAACACAAGGAGTGCTTCTGGCACAGGACCTACGTGGCCTGCAGATGCATAAGACTTCCAAGAACCCTCCAGGGAACTATGGCAGATGTAAGACTCCAGATAGAGTGAAAATCCGAACAGGAAAGCCTTGGACAGAAATGCCATAACTTTTCACGTTGTTATAATAAAACTGAGGCGTCATCACTCTCAAAAGAATCTTGTGTTTTTTTAAAAATAAAGGAATAAGAAGAAGGAAAAAAACTACTTGCACTGTTTGTGGCAGAAACAGAAGCATAACCTCTGGAGTTGGCCAGCCCTGGGCTGGAGTGTCAGCTCCACGGTGTCCTCGCTGGGCAGCTCTGGGGCAAGGACTAACCCTCTCTGTGCTCGCGATGCCTCCGTGTGTAAAATGGAGAGCAAGAAGAGTAACTTCACGTTAGTCATGTAAATCCGGGCGACGTGCTGGCAGAGGACCTGGCCCTGGTCGGCTCCCCATATCACTATTAAATGACTACTATTGATTATTACGCACAGGGTGCTCGGTTCCTTTTGCTGATAACTTTTCCCTCTCCCGTCCTTCTTTCCCCTTGCCCCTCCCCTGCACCCTTTTTTCTTTCCTATCAATGCAAAACAAAAAAAAGCCGTGCCTGCTGCGCGGCCATCGAGCGTTTTCCAGGAGCGGGGCCCACGCAGGGGCAGGCGCCGAGAGTCGCTGGTCGCCGGGGTCCCCGCCGGCCGGCCGGCCGGAGATGCGCACCCGCGGGCCCGGGGGCGGGGGAGGGGCGCCGCGGGCGGAGGGGGTCCCTGCGCGCCCGCGCCCCCCCCCCCCGCAAGCCGGACGCGGCTGCGCTGCCCGGTCCCAGCGGGCCCGCCTCGCTGCCGCCGCGCTCGCTGCCTCGTGCATGCCAATTAGGCCCTAATTTGATTTCTGTCCTATCCGTGCGAACCCCATTAAAACCCAATTCTGCTGATTACCAACAGCTTTCTTGCCACGCAACGCCTCTCCCTCCCAGGGCTGCTCAGCGCGGGGAGGAGCGGGGCCCCGCCGCCCGGGACTTGCAGTGTCCCTGCGACCCCGCCCCGGATTCCCCAGGCACGGCTCCGGGCTCGGGGCTCGGCTTCCCCGGCCGAGTCACGGGGTCCGTTTCTTAGGAAACAATGGGATCGTAGAAAGCTGGGATCGGGCGGAGTTGGGCACACGGAGGTCACCAAGTCCCGCCTCCCACGCCCTGCAGGAATTCCCTGGACCGGCGACTGTCTCCCCCCGCCCCCGCCAGTGCCTGGGCTGTTCCCAGCACCGAGAGCTCCCTCCCTCCGTCAGGGAAGCTGAGTTGGGTTCAAGTTACCCCCCCCCCCCCCCCCCGCCGCCGTGTAACCTTACACAAAGCTCTTGACCTCTCTGGTCCGCAGTATCCGCATCAGTAAACTAGGAGCGATGAGAACATTTGCCTCCTGGGACTGTTGGGAGCACAAAACCCAGACACAGGCGAAGCCCAGGAAGAGTGCCTTACGCTGACGGAGTGCTCAAGGAAAGGGTGAGCCCTGAGAGCCCCTTACCTCTCCCTCCCCGCCAGGTTTAGGCGAGTGAGGCACTTGCCAAGGTATAAAATTAAGGGGGAGCCCAAAATCTCAAAAAAATAAGGATAAGTAATATTTTAATGCAGTATTTTATACTGAAAAGCCATGCCAAAAAAATCAATGAGGAACAAATCAGGCAAAATTTAAATAAAGACAAAACAGATTAGGGTACAGCAAGAGAAGCCCACAAGTGCAGCTTGGAAGCCTGTCCTTCAAAATTTTAATATTTTGTTCACCCTGCATTTTTTGGCATTCATTCTGAGTTTTTCAATATTGCATTCAACACTATCTTGATCACTGCGTTTTTGGGTGTCCCTTTTACTTTTGCACCCCTAGTTCCAGCCCTGAGTAGCAGCCACAATAAATAACCTATCAGAGCCTCAGCTTTCTGACCTGCGAGATGGGCCCAAGGATGACTGTCTATAAGCAAGTTTTGAGAATTAATTAGCGCGCAGCGTAATTCCAAGCGTCTGCTCTAGAATCTGGGCAAATACAGACCCCTCTTTTGCCACTTACGGACTGGTGGGGTGGCAGATCACAACCTCTCTGCGCCTCTGTGTCCTTATTGGGGTGACAGGGGCACTAACAGTGTGAGCCTAGAAAGGCTGCTGAAGGGTTAATTCCAATAATGCTCACAAAGCACCCAGCATGGGCTTGGCACGCAGCGGCAACAGATCAATTCCTGTTGCTGCTACTATTAGTTGAAAGAATACGCTTGAACTTGACTATCTCTGGGCCAGCATAAGCCCCGAACAAGTGGGGGTAGTGAGGATTATTTGACATCATTTTTGTAAGGTGCCTGGCACATAGTAGGTGCTCAGTTGACTGAAAGTGCCAGAGGGGCAGAGACCACTTTTGACTTGTTCCCCACCACAGCCCCTAAAGGGTGCACATAGTGGGTTTGCAAGAATATTTACAGAATGAATCAATGGTTAAGCGATGCAAGACAGTCCTTCCCATCTTGGTTTCTAGAACCACTGGGAACTTTTGTCCTTTCACGGGCCCGAGATCCTCATCCCTGTATAACAGCAATCGATGCCGTTGACCGGGTGTTCCTTCCTGCGTACACCCAGCCCCCCTGAAAGGGGCTTGTCCTGCTTCAACTCTCAAAAACCAAATGCAACGACTAAGAAGCTTTCATGTTTGGCCCCCTGGTCTCGTCGAGAAAGCTGAAGAAGGAGGGTAGGAACGCACTCCTTCTACAGCACCTGCAGCCAATTTCCTGACGTCACCATGGGCCAGAAGCCCTTTCACCATGAAAATGCCCTTGGTGCGGCAAGAATTATAGAAACTCTTTGGGAAGTGTGTGAAGGCCGTCCCAGTATTAGTGAAGGCTGCTTCGCTCATGAACTTGGTTGCCTGACTCCTGCAGGCATTTGAGTTGGCACCCTCGGGTCCCTCTGGAGCCTCCCCTACCCGAAAGCCTGGCCCTGGCCCTGCCTTCTCACCTGCCAGCTCCAGACTCTGGACTTTCAACAGGGCCACATACAGTGAGGTCTGAAGCCTGGCCTTGGCTTTTGACCTTTCTTTGACCTTGACCTTTGACACACACACGCACACGCACACACGCACACACCACCCCGGCCTTCCAGTGCCCTGAAAGTAAGTGGCAACTCTGAGGCTACTTTCAACGTCTGGAGGAGTGGCCTGGCAGACCTGTCCATCCTCACTCACCTCCCTTGCTCCTTGGGCATGAAGTTTCTGGGGCGTGGCTGAGGTTCAACAGCTGAGACACATGGAGCAAAGCTCTCTCATTCTCTTGGCCTTGAGGTCCAATCAGGTACCACACAGCCTTAGGCAAGCCTCAGGTTCTTCATCTGAAAAATGGGGATGATCATAATATCACAACCTTAATAATCATATTACCTATCCTCTCAGGACCAGGGGTGTAAATGAGAACTTAAATCTTTAAGAATTCTAAAGTGTATCCAAAAATTCTGTATTACGGAAGTAGTAGTGTTGAACAGAGCTTAAGCGTGAGGCTGCCTGCATTTGAATCCTGACTCTGTGACCTTGACCCAGTTCACTGATTTTCTCTGCCTCGGTCTCCTCATCTTGTCGCCCATTACTCCTGATTACTTATAACCTGAACACATTATAACGGAATCATTTTATAGAGTTGCCACCGAACATTTAGATGAGGCGACCGGTTTAAAATAAGCATGCGATAAATTGTCGTCGCTATGATTACTTCCCATCCAACAGAGGGGACACAGCAGCAGTGGTGAAGGACAGTGAACTTAGAAGTATCACGGGGGTGACTGTGCATGAGAGAGCTTCTGTCACCTGGTGAAGGGAAACCAGGTGCACGTAGACCAGCGGGGCCCAACTGGGGGCGATTCTGCCCTTCCAGACACTTGTGGGCAATGTCTGGAGACACTTCGGTTTGCCACACAGAGTGGAGGGTGCTCTTGGCCAAGGATGCTGCCAAACGCCAACAATGCACGGGGTAGACGCCCAACAACAAAGAATCGGCTGGCCCCAGGTGTCCGCTGTGCCTAAGTTGAGAACCCCGGGGGGTAGATAGACCCCCTCATGTTTCTGTGTGTGTCCAGGATGGCACACGGCAGGCACACCTGCAGAGAATCCCGTGTTCCCATCAGCAGAAGGAGGGCCCTAATGCGGGCCCGACTATGTGAGGTGTCAGCGCTCAGCTCAGACTCCTAGAAGGTAAGACTGACTCCTTCCCAAAGCCTGCTGTGCTCCCCGATCGTGCCGGGTCCAAGTGTAGCTGCTCCCCCTGCCCTTCCTCTATGCAACGCTGGGAAGTGGGACCAGAAGATGCCAGAACGTCAGCAGGACATTCTCTCATCGGCAACTGGCTCACTGGGGGACCAGAAGTCAGAAGGTGCTCCTTTCTGACAGCTCTGAGAAAATCTGCTCTGGATCAGAAATCAGTCTTTGGAGTTCCTGGAACATGAGATTATTCTCATGGGCCCTTTGGAGTCGACTCCCTAGTGGTGACGGCCTTCCTTGCTAGGCTCCAGGCAGGAACTGAACCAAACCACTGTCCCTGGGACACACTGAGGATCAGCGGCTTGCACTGTGGGCACCTGCGCTGCGCTAAGCTGGGAGTCCCAGAGCACGGGGACCCCCTCGTGGCCCGGAGGAAACAGTTCTGCAACTCCAGGCAGCTACTCCGTAGCTAAGACCTAGTCCTCTTTTGGCAGAGGACACAGCTAGGCAGCCGGCTGGGTCTCTGGGATATGTTGTGAGTTCCAGCTTCGGAGATGGCTCTCTGGGTAGCATATGGCTCCCCTTCCTCACCTCTCGAATAGTCGAGGCGGCATGTGACAGGCTACACGCTGGACGCAGAGCCAGGATGCCTGGCTGTACCATCCATATGGGGTGGGAGTTCGCATGCCTCATGTATTAGCTTCCGGGGGTGGTTGTAACAAATTTCCACCAGCTTGGGTGGCTTAAAACAACAAAATGTTTTAAGGAGCCCAGAGGTCCGAAATCAAGGTGTTCACAGGCCCACGTTTGAGCTAAAGGTTCCAGGGGAGGATCCTCCCTTGACTCTTCCAGCTTCTGGTAGCTGCATCCCTCTGATATCTGCCTCTGTGGCCACACGGCTTCTCTTCTGCCTGTGTCTGCTCTCTGCCTGGCTAATTGATAAAGATAGGTGGGGTCTCTTTTAGGGCCTACTTGGGTGATCCAGGATGATCTCATCTCAAGATCCTTAACTTAGTCACTGCGGCAAAGACTCTCTTCCCAAGTAAGATCACATTTACAGGTTCCAGAGATTTCATGGAGTTATCTGGTTGGGGGGAGGGGGCATTTTTCAGCCTACCGCAGTCACTCATTCTGAAAAATGACAGGCCGATGACGCCTGGGTGACCCTCTGGCTCTGAAATTCTGCAGGCGATCCTCAGAGAATAGGCTGCCTCTGTCCCAGAGTCTCAAATGGATGCTTTTCAAAGCACTTTCACACCTGTTATTTAGCTTTGTGCTGCCGACCTCCTAATGAGGCACCTAGAGGGTCTAATGTTAAACCCATCTAATTGACGAAGCAGCTGAGACCTGGAAACTCCCAACTCACTCTCTCCTTGGGTTATTCAGCAAATTAAAGCCAGGAGCAAACCTCTTGGTTTTCCCCGGGGCCATCTTTCTTCTACTGTGGAACCACTCACCATGGTGTGCTTTGTTCTGGAAGCCAAGGAAGGCGATGAGTCAAAGCCTGCCGTGCAGATGCAAACCCACCCAGAATCCCTAACTCATTTAAGGTGGGGGGTTGGAAGGGCTGCATTTGAACTCACTGTGGCCCCGGGTGGCAGCAAGTTCTCAGGGTCTGGCTGCGCACGGTCCAGAGACCTCTTCCTCCCTGTGGGGAGCTTCCTAACAAGGGGATTTTCCCCAAACCCAGGAACTGAGGGGCTGTTGGGGACATTAGCAGCATTAGAAAGACCTGCTTTGCCTCCAGATGAGAAAGATTTCAAGAGTCTTAGGACTGACTGAATTCAGGGATGGGTAAGGGGGTGGGGGTGGAAAGTCCTTGTGTCAGGGGGAGTAGGGGTGGGTAGAACCACCCCCGCCTTTTAAATCTAACTCAGAAATGGGGATGAGGGGATAATTACAGCCAAGTGTTTGGAGACCTTGAGAAGGAACAGGCAACATCAACGCAAGGTATCCTGACTAGCCAGGAAGAGGTTGGGGGAACTAGTTGGGAATGGGCTAGATGAGAGGTGAGTATACTGCCTTAAGATCCCCGGAGAGCATGGTGGGTGTATGGGCTGGAAATGACCATTATTTATTTATTGCTTTTGTTAAGTGACTGGGCGCTATGCTGGATGTGTGTGTCGCGCAGACATAGACGAACCACCCGAGGGTCAACCCTTGGTAGGTGGGTGGAAGTTAAAAACTCTCCCCTTCTCTTCCCGCAGACAACATCCTCCTCACGGGCCTAAGATGGTGCCACAAATCCCCGGATCCATTAGCTACCGGATCCTTGGGGGTAGCCTGCAGAAGCTGCACATCTGGGCTAAGGCATCTCATTACCTGGGAGGAGGAAAGCAATCGCAGGCTCTACGAATAGCACACCCTGACTTAGCTCATTTCGCCCAGTCCTGGCCGTTGGTGCAGCAGGAACCTAGAGGCCTCCTGGTGTGCACAGTGGGGAAGGGCTTGGCCCAGGGCTGCTGGATCCCTGCTGGGTGTGTCTGTGGGAAGCCAGGGGTCAGCAAGACTGGAAGATGGGGAGGGAAGGGTCAATGCAGACAGCCACCAAATGGCTTACAGATTCAGGGGAGGAAATAAGACACCACCACCAAGCAGATGTTTAACCAGCTCTCAGAGCAAGGGAGCCACTTCAAGGGCCAATAGCAGTTCCAACTACCACGCGGAGGATGCTTTTTAACCGTTGGTGGTTCATGGGTCTCTGAGAAACCCAGGAGAGACTTTTGGATCCCCTCCTTTGAACAATGCACTTTCCTGTGTATGCAGGCATGCACACACAATACATACTTTGTATGCAACTTCCCGGGTCCACTGATCCCTGCAGCCCACGCCAGGACCCCGGTCAGAGACACTTCTTTTCCACCTTCAAATATGGTGCTTTCACTTCCTTAGTTTGAAAGGGCTCAACAACCCTGGAAGGTAGGTGCAGCATTGCCCACTTCCTTAGACCACAAACCAAAGACCCAGAGAGAGCATGCAACATGCTTCAGGTCCTGCAGCTCATGAGTGTCAGAGCTGGGACCAGGACCCCCCTCCTGCACAACTCGAGGGGACGCGACCTTATCTAATTCTGTGTTGTACTTCAAGGAATGTCCTTTACAGAGAACACAAGGAGAGTGGTTTCCCTTTGGAGCTGGGTGAGGCGGCTGCCTTGGCCAACCCAAGCCTGAGTCTTCTGAAACCATTTCTTTAGAGCTCATTTATAGGCATATATGCAAAAGGGCCAACCGAGTGATAGAGCTAATGAGTCCCGGGGGGATTTAGACAGGGATGTAATTGCCGAAGACTTTGATGGCTAAGCTTTCAAATGGGAGAATATTTCTAAGTCACCTATTCATCCAACAAATTCACATGTGGAGCACCTCCCACGTAAATTACAGCCCCCTCCCTTGCCCCCTTGAGTAAAACCCAAACTCTCTGCAGTGGTCTCCATGCTCCAGCAGGGCCTGTGTCTTGCCTTTCTCCCTCTCCTCACCTCTTGCTACTTGCTTCCTGATTGCGTTACACTCTACCAACCCTGATCTTCTGTCAGGTCCTAGCTCTTGCCAAGCTTTCCCACCCCAGGGCCTTTGCACTTGCTGTTCCTCCTGCCTTGGAATCTTTCTGCCCTGGCTCTTCCCATGGCTGGCTCAGTCTCATCCTTTAGGTCTTAGCTTGAATGTCACTTTCTCAGAGAGCTCTTCTTTGACTTTATCTAAGAATATCCCTTCATGATTCTCCAGCCATCTGTTTCTTTCTTCTTAGAACTTATAACAATCTGTAGCTGTTTTCATGTCTTTATTTGCTTATGTACTTATTATCTATGGCTCCTTTGACCATCTAAATCTCTATGAAGGTGGCAGCCATGTTGTCTTTATATCCTCAGCCCCTGGCATATAATAAGGACTTAATTACTGAAGAATGAATAACTGAAAAGTATGTTTGGAAGCAGGAGTATTCCTTAGCCACCACTTTACCCTAGTTAGTGCAGTAATACAACCACCATTTGGCTCCAGAGTGGAGTGTGACACTGCCCTCATCTTGAGCTGGTGGGATCATGACTTGCCAAGACGGAGGCCTCTGGGGCCATCCGAGAAAAACCAAGCTGAAAAAAGATAAAGGTCCTATTACATCAGCTTTGGGAAGCAAGAAGAAATACAGTGTAAGGGGCAGGTCATGATGCTCCTAGCTTAAGGGAGTGATGCTACCTTAAAAAAAAAAAAAAAAAAAAGTCTTGCCAATCGGATCCATCGTCTAAGGAAACCACCCTATGGACAGTTTGGTGACAAAACCTGAAGAATAGGCAATGGGCAACACAAGGGTGGCAGGGGACTTTTGGAAGTTGTATTGCTTTCTTAGGAAAATGCTGCTGGCTTCTGGAATTGCAGTTTAATTAAATTCAGTTGGCTGGATACCTTCAAAGGCTGTTCCAGGTTCTTACCAGCCCTCACAGACACAGGCATCTTCCAGGCAAATGTGGGAGCTGGAGAGTGGTGAAGCAATCGCTCGCAAGATAAGGCAGGCACCCTCCAATCACGGATCATACCCCCCAGGCATGCGGCGGGGGGATGGTCAGGGAGGCGAGCAGCCGAGGGACCTGAGCACCCCATCCTTCCTCCACCCACTCTCTCCTGCCGCCCAGGGACAATGAAGGGAGAGGCAGTGTTCTCCCTACGGAGGTGATGTGGGGCAGCGGGGCACTGAGAGAAACACCAAAAGGGGCAGACAGACCCACCTCCCCTGATTTCTCAGACTCTCTTCTGGTTTCTTTAGATGCAGACTCTCCCAGGGTGACTCACCTCTAACCAGGGGTGGAGCCTACAGGGTAGGTTTCTCAGGGTTGATCTTTCCGAGAAGAGAGGTTTAGGGGCACAGGGGCTGCTGCCAAACTGAACTGACCTTTGCCATGCACGTAGCCCAGGACTACACTAGGTGCACGCACACCTTACATCTCATTTGATTGTGTCAACAATGTCCGGGAAAAGGTTTTGTTAAACCCATTTTCCAGATGAGGAAATCGAGGCCCAGAAAGGCAATTGTCACTCATCCGAGATCACTCAGCTTCTAAGTGGCTAGCAGTCTAGGTTGAGATGGTTGAGCTCATGCATTTGGCACTACTTCCTTTTTTTTTTTTTAAGACTTTATTTATTTGACAGAGAGAGACACAGCAAGAGAGGGAACACAAGCAGGGGGAGTGGGAAAGGGAGAAGCAGTCTTCCTGCCGAGAAGGGAGCTCGATGCGGGGCTCAATCCCAGGACCCTGGGATCATGACCTGAGCTGAAGACAGTCGCTTAACCAACTGAGCCACCCAGGTGCCCCTTTGGCACCACTTCTTGATTACCTATCACTATAGACCATCAGCACTATTTTGGGTGTTATGGATATGGGTAAAAAAAAAATGCAGCCCTTGACCTCAAAAAGTTCACTCTTCTTTTACACTTAAGATTGCATCTTACATATTGATGTGTGTATTTGTCTCTTTCCCTGTTAGGCTGCACACTTTTTAAGAGCGGGAGCCTCACTTCAGCTTCCCAGGACTCCTTGGGCAGTTTGGTGAAGCCTATGGATCCCTTTTCAAAACTCTGCCTTTCAGTGCATAAAATAAAGCACATAGGATTGCAAAGGAAATCAATTATACTGTAATACAGGTATCAAAACATGGAAAGCCAACTGTGTGAAGCAGTAATATATGAGCTTCTTTATTATGTCCGGAGTAACAAGATCTCACCACTGGTCTATCTGTTTCTGCAGTTTCTAAGTTTTGAGGAGCACAAATGATATTTTGCAACAACTGTGAGTGATAGGGAAGGCTCTGCATTTGCGTGAGGGCTGAAGTCACAGGAACTGATGACACTACCATGGGTTGTCACCTGCGTTCCCAAGGGAAGAAAATACTGCCTTTCTATGAGAGGTTACTGAAGGTAAAAATGGTATTTTTCCCCCAGCTAGATGCACGGACCCCTGAATTCTAGCTATGCACCTACAAGGAGCTGACCATGCCAGACTTAGGACCCTTATGAACCAGGGGCATTTCCCCCACGGGGTGCTGCTGTCCAGAAGCACCCAGCGCTGATGCAAGGGCCACAGTAACTCAGCTGGGAAGGACGCCTCCCACGGTCGCTGTCCTATCTCTTTCCAATTGAGTGCGGGACTGTCTGGGTTTCCCATGTTATTCGGGAGGGTTCAGTGTTGACACTGATCAAGCCAGAAATAAAGGCAGGAGGGCACAATGGTCCCGAGCATGGCCCTGGGGGGCACTGGAGATCAGATTCACATGCAGATGCCCCTGTTCATTCCTAACAGGTCAGGACTCAAGAGCTCTCAGCTGCACAACGGGGCTGAAGATTGCACCCTGGCGGGGTCGTTGAGAGGACCCAATGAGATAAGGGATGGAGAGTGTGGGTACAGTGCCTGTGCTTTCCACAAGCACTCAATAAAAGAGCTGTCTGAGCGCGACCTTGTCCCTTCATTGCTTCTCTGGTGAAGCAATGTGAAGTACCGCAGACGGCGTTTGAATCAGACCTCTCCAGATTGCTGCTTCTGCATCCCACTTGGGATCCCACTCCAGGACGTGGCCGTGTACAGCTGGGAGAACCTCCCCGTGGGAGCCACGGAAGGTTTCTCTCTTCCTCCCCACCGCCCAGCCCAGCCCAAGCTGATGAACTTGGCAGTGCACGTTTAACCACTGGCTTGATGGCTTTCCTTTTCTTTTTTTTATTGTCCACCAAAGCTGAGTTGCTGAGTGAATCGTTAAGGGAGTGAATTCCAAGAGCGTGAGCTTCTCTTGTTTCCCAGGACAGGTTTGGGCCAAGACAAACCCCAGTGATGCCAACAGCAGTTGCTGGAACAGAGCAGCTTAAAGCTGACTTCTCGGCAAGCCTTTCGGGGCTCTGTTTGAACATTCTCCTCTCTTCTTCCACCCGGTGATTAAAGGAACCACATATAACTTTCTCCTTATGTCTTGTTCCGTTTCCTCCCCCATATGCCCCTTTGGAAAGGCTCTGCAGAGTCCCTCCGTGTTTCTCAAAGAGCCCCGGAGCTGTGGCCTCTTGATTTATGTTTGCTTGGCAACGTGAGGTTGAAATAGCCTGAGAAGCCTGAATAACTGGAAATGGGCAATGGAGAAGGGTGGGGCAAGTGGGAGGGTCTGGTGGTGGCTTATGCTTAGCCCTCCCCCCATCAGACCAAAGCCGTGGACCCCAGAACCTGAGTGCAAAAGGAACATCAAACCAAGTGGCTGGAGTTTGAAAAAGAAGTCAAGATTGTCCAAAGAAACTCACACTATCAATCCTTTCTGCGTGCTCCTTGGGTTTTCTCCTTCCACAGATCCCTCCTCCTGTTCCCTGTTCATTTCTCCCGTGGGGGAAATAACAGAAATTTTAATCTCCTGATCTGGCTCATTGCAGGAACTCTCTCTAAATATCAGCTGAATTAAATACTTGTATAAAAGAAGTTGGGAATCGACTTTTTTGAGTTTGGTTCTGTTACACATTTTGCCTGAGCGTGCAAGCATGGCTTTCAACCCCCATACAAGGTTGTGTCTGTTTCCCGAATTAGATCTTGAGTGATCTGAGGGTAGGAACTATTCTTCCCTCCTTCTCTCCTGTCCTTATCCCCTTCCACAAATATTTATTGAGCACCTACTAGATGCAATCATCATCTCCTCTCGGCCCCCACACTAGCCCTGGGCTTGTCTGTGTTCTACTAGCTGCCGGATGAACAGATGAATGAAAAGACAGTGTTTTAGGTGGGACTCCAAAAAGTAAGCCAAGATCTTCAGTTTTCCTAGAAGGCTGCACATGCGGTTAACATCTCAGAAATGGGATCCCAGGCAGCAGCGAAGTGGGCTGGGACTGGCACTAGGAATAAGGATCCCTGGTTGCTGGTCCCAACTCGGCTGCCATCTTTCTGTAGGGGTCTGGGAACAATCTGTCTAACTTTTTGGCCTATTGTTGTCCTGTCTGTAAAATGAAACCAAGCTCAAGACTTCTTTCATATCTAGAGTTCTGTGATTCTCCAAAACCCTTTAGCCCCAGATCCAGTGAAATCAGACCCTTCCATAACCGAATTAGGAGACCACCAGATTCACTCCCAGCATATTCACTTCTTGGACCGTCTCTTCTTTGCCTGATTGGAACTTCCAGTGTCTTTTTGTGTTCAAGAATCTAGAGTGGCTCCCAATTGCCTGTCATATGCATATGCTTTCCTCTCCTTGGCTTTCAAAAGATAAACAGTCTGTCCACTATCCACAAATCCACTGTATTTCTCAGCACTGAGCACTTGGAATCCCCCAGTCCAGGCAGGCTGCTTTCCTCCTTGACCCTGATCTGTGTCCAGGCCTTTACTTATGTGCCCTTCCTGTTCCATTTCTGACTTCTAAATCGCAGTGATTTCGTAAAGTCTCCATTATGGTCAATGAAATTTAAAGTGATTTTGAATAGATCACCCCCAAATAAGAACTTATTACAGGAAAGAAAAAATTAGCCCTAATTCCACATCCAAAGACAAAGGCTTGTGAACACCTGGGCTTACTTCTTTTCAGTCTTTTTTTTTTTTTTTCTTTTTAAATCTGAGCAGGGTTTTAGGGGATGAACCACAGACCTTACTTATTGATTGCCTATGGTTGACTATGGGAGTTGCTTCTGATCTTTCACCATCGTCTACCTGTTGTGACGGCCATCCCGTCACTGAGCCATTTTACATGTCTTTAATTATGTCCTTGAGCTAAATTCCTAACAATAGAATCACTGGGATTAAAGGCCTTTTGATGATGGGGGTGGGGGTGGGAGAAGAGGAACCACATTGAGATCCAAATCCTTCGGTGAGTCCAAGGAGCGCGCTGAGTGAGAAAGTGACAATCCCCATCTTCTTCTTTGGAAATAGGCCAGTTTAACAGGTACCCTGGCACCCTTGCTTTCCTGCCTACTAACGTTCCGGCCCAACACCAAGCTTCTGAGACCTCGATGACTGGTTTTCTAAAGGCAATATACTAAAGAAAAAAAAAAAAACTGCAGGGTATCTTTAGCTGGGACTGAGGATTCCGGAGCTAAGTCTCTCCTGAGTCTCCTCCACCCCACTGCCCCCCACCCCCTCCTCGGGTGATGGAACTATGCACTTGGGCATATGTGATTGACTGTGGTATTAAGAAAATATGTATGACACAATGTTTTTTAGCTTTTTCCAGAGATATTTATATCACACAAATGGCATGTTGGGTTCCCCCCCCAACCACTAAGAATGAATAAATCAATTGTCCTAATCAAGCTAATGGAGAGGATGTGGACTAGAAGAATGGGTGGGAGGGGCCTCTCTGCCTGAGCCTGCTGCCTCCTGATCAGGGGGACCCTCGCAAGCCTCTTCAGGTCTCTGGGCCTCTGTTTCTCTGTCTTCAAGATGGGCATGGTGTTGTCCGACCTCTAATGACTTCACAGGATAAAGAGCATCGGAAGCATTTGGAGTTCTTTGGAAAGAAAGTAGCTGTATGAATTTTTAATCCTCAATTTTCAGCTCTTTGTCGAGGAGCGGAGCTGTAAACACAGAGAACTCACCACTACATTCTGGTTTATAAGGTTTTTTTGTCTCGTACGATCCCACAGATCCGACCTTAAGAACAACTCAGAATGTGAGGGGAAATGCAGTTTGTTGTGGTCCTTGTTATTACATAAAAATTAATGGCTTAGCAAAAGCAGGGATCACCTTGTCATGCTGAGGTCATGTTTACACCAAGCAAATACATTTCAAGTTCCCAAACCTTCAGCAGCCCTACAGGGCAGGACGGACATCATTCCCAAGCAAGACTCAGAATCCCCGGCCAGAATCACGATGGCTCTGAAGGCTCTGAGTACTCTTTCTGTGGCCAGAACCCCATCAGTGTCGAGATGCCTTATGGTCAAGGGAGGTCTTCCAGTTCCTGACTTACTGAGGCCTGCTAACTCCACTGGACGGTGAAAAAAAGAAAAGAGAAATTCACAAGGACATAGGACCCAAACTCGGATCTCATTCCTTGCTCATCCTTCCATTCACCAAGTATTTATTGAGCAACCTAGAATCTCCCGGGGATGATGCTAAGTGCTGGGGTTGCAGTGGATGGCAAAAGCAGAGTTGTCCCTGCCCGGGTCGGGCGGAGGTTGTAGTCAAGTTGAAAAGATGGACATTAACTGGTACACATAGAAGGAAATGTAAAATTACTGAATGGGAGATAATGAGTGCAAGGCTACGGGAGTGAGATGCATCCTCAGACGGGGGTCTGCTCTAGCCTTGGAGAGGAGGAAAGGGGGAAGTCACCGCATATACCAAGGCCCCTCTTGAGAGAGAGAGAGAGAGAGAGAGAGAGAGAGTGGCGCCTTTGAGGATATGACAGGCTAGAGGCTAGAGGATAACAGTGAGGGGGAGAAACCTGAAAGATGGAGCTAGGCACAGCCACTGGGATGGCCGGAAGGAGAAAAAAAAAAAAAAAGGAAAATAGCAAGTGTTGGCAAGGAATTGGAAAACCTGGAACTCTCGTGCTCCGCTAGTGGACATGTAAGATGGCGCAGTTGTGTGGAAAATGGAAAACAGTCTGGCATTGATTCAACAGATTAAACACAGAATTACCATCAGAGCCAGCAATTCCGTTCCTGAGTATATACCCCCTGAAATTAAAGCAGATGTACAAATGAAAACTCATACACACGTTTCAGAGAGGCAGTATTCATAATAGCCAAAAGCTGGAAACAAGCCTAATGTTCATCAATGGATACGCAAAAGATGATAGATCCATACAGTGGAATATTATTTGACCACAAAAAAGAAGGAAGTTCTGACACACACACTACCACATGGATGAACACTGAGAACATGATGCTAAGGGAAGGACAAAGTCATAAAAGACCATATATTGTAGGGTCCTATTTATATGAAGTGTCCAGAATAAGTAAATCCATAGAGACAGAAAACAGACTGGTGGCTGCTTGGGGTGCGGAGGGGGTGCGGGGGGGGGGGGGGGGGGAGAGGCAGAATGGGGAGTGACCCCTAATGGGTAAGGGGTTTCAACTGGGGTGATGGTCAAAAAGTTCTGAATTAGATAGTTATGAGGGTTGTAAAACAGTGTGAATCTATTTAATCTCACTGAGTTACTTCAAAATGGTTAAAAGGTAAATTTTCCATTACATGTATCTAATAATAATAATAATAATAATAATAATAATGTGGAGCTAGGGAGGGAGGGCCAGCCAGCTGGTGAAGTGGTTGGATAATGTTTTCACACTGACAACAACCCACAGACCAGCCTGGCTGCAGGTGGGGAAGGAATGGGAGTGGGCAACAATGTGAGGAGGGAGTCCAGTGAGGAGCTAGGAGCAGTGGTCCAGGAGAGAGATGGCTTGGACCAAGGGGCACAGTGCTGGTGGAGAAAAGTGGGCAGAGCTGAGGGATATATAGCAGATAAAAAAAGAGGGTTGGTGAGGGCTTGGACGCACAACCATCCCAAACAGACTGAACTCTGCCCCCTCATATACATTTGTGCACTTATTTATGGGGCTTGGAAGAAGAAAATATGGGTCCTCATAGGGATGCTGGAAAGCATGCTGGAAGAAGACCCTTGGATTCGATTCTTTATTCTTTTTGTTGACGGACCTGGAGTACGTAACTTCATTTCTTTGTGCCTCAGTCTTTTCCCCGGTAAAATCAGGACCCTAAGACCTACCTAATTTAGAGGTTGCTATGCCGAGATGGGAAGGGATAAGCATATCGGGACAACAGCACCTGCCCTAGGTATCTCCTGGAATTCTTGGGAGACCCAAATGAGCTGCTAATCTTTCAAAGAACACCGATCACCCAGGGAAGCAGCACAAGCTGCTGGGGCTGAGGTCAGTTTTAGCAGGCAAGTCCCTTGAAGAGATTCTCCAAAATTGGTGATTTTATAATAACCCCAGAGGTAACAGATTACACTTATTAAGGCTATGATAAAAAGGCAGAGGGCTCTAGGAAGCAAAGACCCCCCAAACGTTACCGTCCTTCTTCTGCACTTGCCCCGCCCCCTTCAGAGAGGCCCCGCCCCCCGGCCCCGCCCCCGATGTTAGCGCGCGGGCCAGGCTCCCTTCAACTCCCAGCTCCCGGGGGTTGGAGGCTCCCACCGGCGCGAAGCTTTTGGTACCCGGGTGGGAATGAGAGGGCATTTGATGGGCGGGGACGGGAAGGCTGGAAATTGGCTGGTTGAGAACTGGGGAGACCATTCCACCCCCCTCCGTCCCCGCTCTTCACTCACCCCCTAGTTGAGGGCCTGGGCCTTTGCAATAATGTAAGTACTTATTTAATGCATGCCCGGCTCCAGAGTTCTTCATTTGTCTTTCTGTCCTTCATAGGCCAGTGTGCTTCCGCCTCGTGTCTGTACACGTTGACGCGCCTGGAGAGGGGGTTGCTTCCCAACGGCTCCTCTTCGACCCCCAACCCCGGGCCAAGGGCATAGAGAGAGGCTGGGGAGGGGGACGAGGGGGAGGTGAGGGAGCACCACAGCACAGGCTTCTGGAAACAGATCCCATGCCAACTTGGATTCTGTCCTTCTCTCTAATAAAAGGAACTTTTCGCTTGTGTGTGCGTGCGTGTTTTTCAAACACCCTTTAAAATTTTTTATTTAAGGAGGCTGGTTCCTAGCCCTCTGATTGGAGGTATCACAGCGCAGCAGCGAAGCTGAGTCCGGCACCCGCTCGCGCGCGCACACACCCCCTCCTCCTCCCGAGGTTTTCCCCGAATGTATCTACTGCGTTACAACTAGACGCGGCCCCTCCCCCACCTCGCCTTTCCCCTCCCTCCCCTCAATCTTGGGAGGAGCATTCTCTGTGTCTTCCCGAGTCCCCGAGGGGGACCTCCTATGTTGGAGTGGGGTGGGGGCAGGGTCCTACAACGAAGACCAGAAAGAACAAATTAGATAATCAAAAGAATTATAGTAATTGCTTTCACTTTCCCCGAGCCGGCTCTGCGGATGCTCTCCCCCGCCCCTTCCCTGGCTTTCAGTCTGTCGGGAAGACTCGGTCTTTCCGACCCCCACCCCTCGCCCAGGCTCCTCCTCTCTTCTCCTCTCCTCTCCTCTCTCCTCTCCTCTCCTCTCCTCCCCTCTCCTCCCCCCTCCTCTCCCCTCGCTCGCGCGTGCCCTCTCTTCCTCCGTTTGCTGGTGTGCTGGAACGTTCAGCGGAATATGATGAATGATCACCTGTCACGGCTTGTTTATTATAATGCAGGCAATCAATTACGCATCCCCAACGCTGGCCGGCCCGCAGGAAATTTATATGCTCAGCACAAACCAATGTGAAAATGGAATCTCATCTGCCAAATGTCTTTCTCCCCGTACAGCGCGATGATTGCAGTCTGTGTTTGTTTCAACAGTCGCGTACAACTGACAGTGCCATCATTTACTGCCTGGCTCAGGTCACGTTACGCTAAGGTTTTATTTATTGCGTTACGATGGCCAGCACAGGAAAAAGACAAGGGTGTCTGTCAGGGATGCCACCATGTTAAAAAGCGGGCGGGCAACACAGCAGCCTCAGCCCCTGCCCTGGGCCCCTTGCTCCTCCAGGCCTGCTCCACCTGCGTCCTCCTGCGAGGACTCCTAGGCCCCCCGGGGGAGGCAGCTCTGGGTGTCGGACGCTCCGCGGATGCTCCACAGGTTCCGGGGCTCAGATCTCATGGACCAGAGTGGGAATTCTGCTTCTGCTCCTGCCTAGTTGAGTGTGGTCTGGGATTCAACCTCCTCATCTGGAAAATGGGAGTCTTAATACCCTCTTCACAGGAGTACCGTGATGTCTGGGGTATCAGAGGTGTGGATAGATTAAGTCCTGGTCAGACTTCACATCACACTCTGGCCAGCCTAAGACCCGCCCCCTGGGAGGCAGGGAGGGGAGGTCCCATTAGAAGAGAGAGGCCTTGGAATTCATGTCCTGTGTTAAAATCTCCCACTCTCTACTTCCTGAGACTCGGCTGTCTCGAGATCTCAAGTTTCCCTTCCAGGTGGAATTTTGCACTTTTGTTCCTCTGCAAGGACACATAGTGGGATTTGGGGAAAGTAAAATGGCCATTTCACTCTACTTCTGTTGCTATCATTGTAAAAGTAGGCACAGCAATCCTGGTCTATCCGGCTGTGTGACCTCAGGCAGGCTCTGTTCCTTCACCTCTCTGAGCCTTGCATTCCTGCCTTGCACAGTGAAGAGAGTAGCCCCTAAACTGCCTGCCCGCGTCTTGCTGGCAGGATCCCAGAGTGTCCATAGGTGTAGGCAGTCCCATGCAAACTGGAGCATGCCCTTGTCACCTCTTTGCATAGGGAGTTCCAGTTGGTCTTCAGGGTTTTGCTGCACAAAGTGTTGACCCACATTTGTAGCCTGTGCAGCATTTGGCATAAAGTAGGAGATCAGTAATGGGGGGCAGGCAGATTCTCATAGGTGTATTCGATTGTTCCTGTATCGTATATTTCTTTATTATCTTATGTATTCACTTAATGGCTGTCCTCAGACTAGTCTGATTTGGCACATCCTAAAGAAATCCATTCATATTTGTGGCTTTAATGGATGGATGGATGGATGGATGGATGGATGGATGGATGGATGGACGAATGGCTACTTAAATGAATTCATCACAGGGGCAACCTCTGTTGTGAAGGGGGCGGGCCCTGGTGAAGGGATGTTTACAGGCATCCTCACCATTCCTGATCTCACGGAATCAGGCTATTCCACACATGCCCGGCCTTGTTTGGGTGCCCAGGGTGATGCCTACTACATATATTCAGACAGTGGCAACTGGTGACTGAGCACATGTGCATCCTTCCGGCTCCCCTCAGACCCAAATCCCCTGAACAAACTCCCCACCATCCTCGCATCCCATGTTGCCTTGAAGTCTCTATGCCTCCCTCAATGATGGGCTCCTTACGGACAGGCGGCTACAACTCATTCGTATTCGAGTCCCCAGAATGCCTAGCAAGGTGCCTGCCTAAAACAGATGCTTTGCGGTCAGTCAATAAAGATGATCTTTTCTACACACTGATGTATGGACTACAACTCAGAATTCCATTGAAACACGCTGAGTCAGGGGGAAAAAACGTTTCGGGCTCATATTTAAAAAGTGAAAAATTAACAGCTGTGTCATATATTTTGGTCAAGTGCTTTGGATTTGTGGAAGGGACGTCTTTCTATAAATATGATTATTAGTCGCCCTGATTATAACAATACCCCGGGGGATGGCACAGAGCTCTGCCTCCCTTGCAGGGTGGGCTGGGGAGGGCCGGGTATTCCCTCTGCTGACTTGCTTCACTAGTTGACTAACAGACCTTATTCCCTGGCCGAGCCCACAATATCCGACCAATGCCAGCTTCCCAACATGGAGGGGAAGCAAAAGCAAGCACGAGGGGATCCTGGGGGAAAAGCAGCCTGGGTCTGCTGCTGCTTTGACAGTTGAGGCTCCAAGAGGGGCTGGCAAACAATGGGAAATGAAACATTTGAGTGGCTGCAAAAAATTCCGTGGGAAATCCCCCCCGGTGGTATTTATGTGCCACGGCTGTGACAAGGGGAGCTCGGGGCTTTCAATTTCAAGGGTTCTTGAGCAGACCACAAGGGTGTTCTGAGGTGGCATTCCCCAGGAACAGCTCTCCTGAGCCACAAAGGGCCGGTCTGTCTGTCCAGGGAATATTTGGCCACGTGCACAAAGTTGGCTGTGAACTGCAATGGACTGTCAGGAGCGCACCCACAGCAGCAGAGCTCAGTCCTCTGACCCTTCCGCGCTAAGACAAATTCATCGCAACGGTTCCCCGAGATTTTCCTTAGCCTCAAGAGCCTGGGGGCTTATGTGACTAGGGGTTTCCCTCAGGCTCAGCCCTGCTTCCAGAACTTCGGGAATCTTAGCCCTCTGCCGACCACTCCCATCTAACTGAAAAATCCAAAATCAGGGCCTCATGCATTCCCCATGGCATTTTCTGGTTAATTTGTGGCCTTCCCCTGTTTTCTCCATTCCTATTTGTAATGGACATTTATTTGTCTCTTGCTCCCCCAGCCTCATTGAGAGAATAAAGTGGACTTGCTTTGCTTTTCTTAGAACTAAGACATATTCAAGACTGCCCACTATTGCTCATGTCCTGCTGTGTGATATATGTGTTTATAGATCCGCTTAAAGGTGAGGTTTAGAGCTTTTTAGAGACACTTAGTAGATGAGAACACTAAAACTTACCGGGATAAATAACTTGCCTGTGTGTATTGGTCAGGAGGTTTCAGTTGCAAAGTGACAAGCTCCTATCTTAAATGGACTTCAGCCAGATCAAAAATATATTGGATTATTTAACTGAGAAGCAAGAGCTGTATTAGCTTCAGGCACGGCTGGATCTAGGCCCTCAATTAAGTCTTTAGGAATTTGCCTCTCTTCATCTCTTTGGCTCTGCTCTTCCCTGTGTGGGTTTCATTTTTAGATTGGCTCTCTCCACCTGTTTTACATCTTCCTGGAGTCAAATCCCAGCTTTCTCCTGGTTGCTCCTGTAAAAGTCCCAGGGTTATGTCTAGGGGGGCGGGGGTCTGACAGGTTCGGTTCAGCTGCCCATTGCTAAACCAATGACTATGGCAAGGGGTACAGAATAATCTGATTGCCCAGGCCCCAGTCATGTGCTCACTGCCAAAGCATAGCCAAACCACAAGCAAGGAGTAAGAGTGGGTCCCCCAAGAATACTGAGGTGCTCTTACCAGAAGGAGGAATGAATGCTGGGTGGGCAGAAAGACCTGATGTCCTGTACTCCCATGTCACACTGGCAGTAAGGGGCAGGCAGACCTGCATGCAGATCTGCCCTCTACCTTCTCCATGCTGCTGGAGACCACCTCGGGGACCCCCTAATGCTCTAGCCTAATCTTGTCACACGAATTCCTTCTAGTCGGCAGGTTTCAGAATGTGCTGGGGGAGGGAGGAAGACAGCAGAGGAGCGCAAGGAGAATGGGTGCCAGAACTCAGAGGCTGTGCCTATAGGACCCCTCCCTTGGCCTCTCTTTCAACAATGCAGCAATTCTTGTGTTTGTTGGTACATTCAGTTCCCTTGGATGCTTTCATTTAAAGAAATAGCTCCTCATACTTTTAAAGGCTTGAAATCAGTGATTTTTCTGCAACCCTTGCCCTCTCACTCATTCATAAATGAGGAACAATAGCTCAGAAAGAGGCAGGAGCTTGACCAAGACCATGCAGCAGCGCAGTGCACAGTGAATCTGAGAAATCACACCTCTGGATGCCCACCTCCTGCCCTTTCCAGCTGCACGCAGCCCTGCAGGTGGGTTAGAGATCCAGGAGCGGAGACCACCACACGCACCCCTGCCGTACAGGACTGATTTATTAGCCAAGGATGCAGATCTTAACACTAACAGAGCAGTTTCCCAGAGCGGAGCAAAAAGAGTGAAGCTTTTTGCAGCTTTTTTTCTAGTCTCTGGGTGCGGGCAGCCGCTGGGGACACTTTGTAGGTAGATCCTGCCAGAAGGGAGAACCACAACCAGATTCCTGCTACTCCCTCCTCATTCTGGGAGCTTACCTCACCGTTCCAGAAGAACCTACATGAGTAAGCCATGTGCTTCTGGTTAGGATGTTTACAAACAACTAACTGTTCTGCTCTGTGCTCTCATGTCTGCAGAGCTGGTCTCTGCACACCGGCCCGGCCATGTATTTCAAACACACCTTTCTGCAGTGCTGGCCACTGCTAATCATCACAACTAAGCTTTCAGAGCGTGTATGTTGTTCCCAGAACTGTGTGCTAAGTGCTTGCCAGGTATCATTTCATTAAATCCTCCCATAACCCTGTGACAGTAGGTACTATGATCACCCTCATTTTACAGGTGAGGAGACAGAGGTACAGAGAGATGAATTAGTTTCTTGAAGATCCTCAGCTGGCTTCAAACTCAGGCAATCAGAGTCAAGTGCATGAGCTCTTATATTGCTATACTAGGCGCGTGATCACTGCTTTGGACAAGGAAGATGTACATTGTCACTGCACCCACACAGAGACGGACAGACAGACAGAAAGTTCTCTGCTTTCTTCATTTGGGCCCTTCCTTCCACCACCCATGTGCCTCCAGCCGCGTCTGAGGAGCACTGTGTTTTTCCTTTTCTCCCACACTGCCAGGTGTCTTCAGCAAACACACCCAGGGGATTCCAGGAAGACAACTATGACATCATGGAGTGGGCACGGCGCATCAGGTGCGAGCAGAACATGGGTAAGTCAGGTACGGAAAGGCACGCGGTCTCATTACTTAGACTACCTTGCAGCAGCTTATTGAATTAGTGTGATTCGTAACATCTTCAACTTGGATCTCCTCCAGGCCAGCCAGCTGGTGCATTCAGTACTACTCAGCTCGCCTTAACTCAATTAACTAAGCCGGGCTGAGCCGGGCTGAGCTGAACTCAACAAGTATTTCTTAAGCACTGAGCTGGCTGCAGGCGAAAAAAAAACAAAGGAGGGCAAGATGCAGACTCTGCCAGACTCGGCCCTTAAGGAGATGCCTTGAGCTCTTAATGGCATAATACAGCGCCATCATTTCCAAGTACCGCCTGCATGATTCTCCCCACATCTGCACACCCCCTGTGCTATGATGTACTTCACAGTCTTCTTTAAGTAAATTAATTTTTTTAAGTAAACTAATTTCCTTCTCTAAATTTAATTTTTTAATTATTCACATAAAAATGACAGAACATAAAAGAAACCACTTCGAGGGGAACAATTCAGGGGTATTTAGTACCTCTGCAGTGTTGTAAAAGCCACTACCCCTATCTGGTCCCCAAACACTTTCATCCCCCCCAAAATAAAACCCCACACCCACGAAGCAGGTGGGCCCCATTCCCAGCTCCCCCAGTCCCTGACAAGCACTAATCTACTCTCTGTCTTTACGGGTCTGCCTCTTCTGGACATTTCCCATAAATGGAATTATACAGTGTGTGGCCTTTTGAGATTGGTTCCTTTCACTCAGCATGGTATTTCCTAGGTTCATCCGTGTTGGAGCGCGTATCAATACTTTGTTGCTTTTTATGGATGAGTAATAGTCCATTGTATGGATAGTCCACGTTTTGTTTCTCCATTCATCTGTTCGATGGGCATTTGAGCTGTTTCTATGTTTTGGCTATTGTGAATAGGGCTGATAAATAAGTGTATTTTATTTATTTATTCTTTTGAGATGTGAGTGACATAACAGGTGGAAATCTGGAAAGCTGCACAAATTTGGGTGTTAATCCTCAGGCAGGGGCCACGCTCATCTCTGCAGCGTTCCAGTTTTCATATATGTCCTGCCAAAGTGAGGACTTAGTAAGTTAATTTTAAAAGGAAATGACTGTAAGTAGGAAACCTCTATTTCTCTACTAGACAGCCAAGTAGATACATACGTATTAGGAGTACAAATTTCACCTGCTGAGCAACAAGGATCATCCTGTGCACTATCAGATACAGCCATGATGAATCTGAGCCGGGACTGGATGGGGTCAGGTCCTCGAACTTGAAACCTGGCTTTGCCATCCGTGTGATTCTGGGTAAAGGCTCCTGTCTTCCCCCCTGTCTCTGTTTCTTCCTCGGTAAAATGGTAATACTGACGAATGCTTTCTCCTGAGGTTGTCGCGAGAATGAAGATCACGGCACACAGTAAGCGCTCAGTCTGTGCAAGCTATAGGTAGGAACGCGGTCCTAAACACGGTGGCAGCAACAGTACTGGTATCTAACAGAGCAAGCGTTTGCTACATGCCAGGAGCCAGGCCTGCCTTACGTCAGGTAGTGCCTTTGACGTTCTACGAGGCAAATATTATTACCCCCCTGTCCTGTTGGTCAGAAAATAGGCAGAGAGAGGTGGTGCTGGTAGTTGAAGGTCACACAGCTAAAGCCTTTCTGGGAAAATTAGAGGACAATATGAGAAGTGACCAGGAGCCCACTGGAATGTCAAGGCCGTCCCTGGGCAGAGGGGACCTGGCAAGTGGCAGCAAACGTGGCCTGGGGGCTCCCTCCCCGCATTCCTCCTTGCTGCTGTCTCTTCGTGGAGCAGCTCCTTCTCAGGTCTGCCAAGACAAGGCTCCCCGACTTCATATCTTTTCTAGGTGACTCACCTCTCTCGGGTAAGGGCTTTTCTGCCCTCCCTGTACCCTGTCATCCCCCAGTGTCCCCCAAACCGCCCCTCTCTCCGCAATCTCTCTCCCTCTCCAGGCTGCGTCTGAGCCCTCGACGTTGGCACGCTGCCTGCTACTAACTGCCCACCGCTGGTTATAAGAATTAGCGCCTCGCAAATTCACGTGCGCCCTTTATACCTTCATCGACAGGGATGTGCATGATTTACAGCTTCGGCCCATGTGGGGAATCCCGTCCCATGCGACCGTGACACTAGCATCAGGGTCGACGCACACTGGTGGCTGAACAAATGTGTCCTCGCCCAGATCTGGAGCCCGGAAGCCTGAAATGAAGGTGTCAGCAGGGCTACTCTCCCTCCCTCTGGGGGAGGACCCTTCCTTGCCTCTTCCAGCTCTGGTGACACCAAGTGTTCCTTGGCTTGGCGCTACTTCGCTCCAGTCTCTGCCTGTGTTCACATGGCCTCTCCCTGTGTGTCCTTTTCCATCTAAGAAAGCTTTGTCATTGGATTCAGGGCCCGCCCTAATCCAGCATGATTACCTTAATCCTTACCTTACTTACCCCTGCAAAGACCCTACTTCCTAATAAAGTCACATGCCGAGACTCCAAGTAGACATGGATTTGGGAGAAACGCTATTCGACCCACTACAGAAATCTCTAAATAGATGTGCCTGATGGTCTCTGTGGCGGGCTTATTGAGCCCAGTGGGTACAAACATGAAAGGGTTTAATTTTCCTCCAAAGGCAGAAACCAGCCACATTCTTACAAATCTCCCTTTCCCTGCCCTTAGTAGCATCATGGCAGAGCCTACAGCTTTCTGGCAAGTTTCCAGTACTCATCAGGCCAGTCCAGGTCAGACCAGTTTAAAACATTCCACAACCCTCCAGCTCAGCTTTGCCCTGGGGCCTGAGAAATCTGGCGTGGACATGGCCTCTCCCTGGTACCTTCCTAAGGCTTCCTTATGCTTCTGGTTCCCAAAGTGCACCAAAGAAGATGATTCCATGGACAACCAAATTTGGCCAGGGTGCATTAAACCAAGTTACCCAGATGTGTTTACTTTCATCTCAGTGGATGTGTGAATGCACATCCAAAAGCTGGTGGTCTCCAAATCCTGTTCAGTCCAGGAAATGATTTTTCTCCAGAACATCCTTCCACCCTGGTGTTCCCCAGAGCACACTCTGGGAAATACTAGATTATATTATATAAAATAATGTAAGATACAAAACCTATCCACAACTGTTGTGCATGCATAGCCATAGAAGATGAGTTTTGAGTAAATACACCAAGTCAGGAACAATTTTGTGATTTATCCAGAAAACTGGCTGCCAGATCACTGTGGACAAGACCCAACTTGGCCAGAAGATACAATCCCTCGGCAGACCCACACGGACAACTCAGCTGGCCAAATTTTATTCTCAGAAAGGATCAGAGATGAAAATGCTCTGATTTCCCTAAAGCCCTGTTTCAGCAGCCAGGAGGGTGTAACTCTCATACTGAAAAGCAAGTGGTTTCAAGAAAAATTTCCATTAGAGTGTAGTCCTATAATGTATGCAATTATGTTATGTAAATTCAACTACAGGCACTCAGCAGAATAGTAAAAATAACAATAATAACATAATAATGAGAGAAAAGACAGGATAAATGAACATAAGCACCAGGCAGCTTTTACCTGCCATTCTTTTCCCAGCTTGGAACTGGGGCCCGTTCGGTAAGCCTCGGCTCCTGAGTGCCTCTTGGCCCCCAGCATGAGTCCAGTGCTTAAATATCTACTGTTTTCATGTAATATAGCCTCTAAAAGCTGGCCAGCGTTTTCATCTGGCGCTCAATGGAACAAACGACAACCTTCCCCAACACTGTCCACAACCTCGCTCTGCTGGACTGATGGAAAAAACATGGCTGCGTCCAATTTAATGTCCCTCCAAGGGTCTTCACAGGTCATTTCTGACCAAAGGAATGTGTGTTCCTTCCGACAGCTGCACTAACTATAGAGCTGCCCTAACACATCAGAGATGACCCCCCCGCCATAGTCTCAAAACTGAATAGAATCTGGTTTTGCCCATAGTGTCAAGGCAAATATTCTCTGAAAGCGAGGACTAACCCTACAACTGGGTTCACTAGGGGCCACCATCAACCATGCTACACACCACTTCCCATTCCCTTGACACCCACTCCCCTGCCAAAAAAAAAGCCCTAAAGAAAACATTTTTTTTTAAATATTTTATTTATTAGAGAGAGAGAGAGAGAGAGAAAGCACAAGTAGGGTGGAGGGGCAGAGGGAGAAGCAGACATCCCCCTGAGCAGAGAGCATAATTCGGGGCTCGATCACAAGGACCCTGTGATCATGACCTGAGTCCAAGGCAGATGCTTAACCAACTAAGCCACCCAGGGCCCCAGAAAACATTTTTTTTTTTTAAGAAAATATTTTTTAATCCAATTGAGCTGTCTGAATGAGGTAGCTTTTTAATCCTCAGTAGATAATAAAGATCAGTTTATCCCCTTAGCCAACAGCCCAGCAAAGTTTGGGGCTGGGGGTTCAGAGATCCAGAAGGCTCAGCAGCCTAGGGAACACAGAACCAGTTCTTGCTCTCTCTCAGCTTTGTCTCCCCCCTGCAGACAAACCCCCACTGCTCACAGAACAATGTCCAAACTCAAGGATCTTTGTCTGCTGGACCAGGACAAGCTGAGCCCCCCAGGGCAGGGTGTGGTTCTCACTCCTCTGCAGGTCTGCCCAGCACTGAGCACAGATGGGGGCACATAAGCCAAATGGAGCTCAATGAATGAACGGCAACTGGGTGGAAATGAAACCCGTATAAAACACAGGTACCATATGTGCAAGTCTCAGCACAGTCTTGTGCCAAAATTAGAAAAAAAAAAAATTTAACTGGAGAGCAATTTAAATCTTTGCCAAATTTCTCAAGGAACACCAAAAAAAAAAAAAGTTCTGTTTATAATGTAAAACAAAACTTATGAACTTATATCTCAGCCTCTATGGCAGCTGGCCCCCAAATCTCTCTCAAATTCCCCCAAATTTTCCTAACTTTTCTCATTCCCTTCCCATGTCCCTTTCCAAATACAGCTTCTACCCTATCCTAGAAGTACAAGGTAGCTGGTTAAAAGCGAAAGCTCTGGGGCTCATCTTGCTGGGTTCAAATTTTTGTCACCTTCTAACTGGAGCAGGTACCTGGCACGTGGTAAGTGCTCAATAAAGGCAACTTCTTGCTTAAATCCTATTGGCTTCTCCAATATATTTTTTAAATTTGTCCCCCTTCCCCATTAATGCAAGAAGAAATGTCTACTAGTGTTCCAGGGCTGCCAAAACAAATTGCCACAAACTCGGTGACTTAAAACAAGAGGGATTTATTCTCTCGCATCTGTGGAGGCCAGAAGTCCGAAGTCAAGGTGTTGGTAGGGCTGTGCTCCCCCCAGAGCCCTAGGGGAGACTTTGTCCTTTGCCTCTTCCAGCTCCTGGTGGCGGTTAGTATCCCTGGATTTGTGGGTGCATCCTTCCAACCTGTCTCTGTCTTCACATGGCCTTCCCCTTTGTGTATCTCCTCTGTGTGTCTCATGGGAGCTTTTGTCTTGGATTTAGGGCCCACCCAGATATTCCAAGATGTTCTCATTTCAAGACCCTGAACTTAATTACATCTGCAAAGACACTTCTCCTAAGTAGCGTCATATTCACAGGTTCCAAGGGATCAGGATGTGAATGTATCTTTTTTGGGTGGCCACCATTCAACCCACTATGAAATGACACTGGGTTCTTCCTCTTGTGGGCAGTGGGCGGAGAGAGGGTTGGATGCTCCTGTAATTTAATTTTCCTTGTCATGCTGAATAAATCAAGTCGGCAGCCAGCAGCAAGTACTCGGGAACCCGGAAGGAAAGAGAAGCAGGTGCCAGAAAGTCACTGCTGACTTCTCTTTCTCACTGATGCTCGTCAACTCTTTCAATGATGCAAGTTTGCAGTCATAGAATACCTAACTGCAAGAGCTCCTGCACCCTAGGGGTGGGAGGGATGGGGTGCATGAAGCAGTGAGTTTCAGCTACAGGCTGGAACCCTCAGGCAGACACATCTTGGGACAGAGCATCTTGACCTTCCCATAGAGGGTGGTCAGCTGCATGCATCCCTGGCTGGGGGTGGTTCAGGTTAGTTATTTATTGATATCCTGTGTTAAGATTCCAGCTTTGGCTGCACTGAAGGGATCCGGGAGGCAGTGACTTCACTCGACTCAAATTGCAATCAGCCAGCCTCTTGGCTCATGTGTTTATCTACCCAGAACTATTTTTGGTGTGTGTTCATAGACAGCACACACCAAAGTATTTGGTATTTGAGATGCAAGCGTGAAGGATGATTAAAGTTAGCTGCTAATGAGCATGCCTAGAATAGATATACTGTGTGTGTGTGTGTGTGTGTGTGTGCGCTTGTGCACGCCATGTGTGTGCTCTGTTGAGTGTCTGCAAAGCAGATGTCTACAAATCTGCCCTCAGGTGACCTCGCCAATGTCCTGGATTAGCTAAGATGTCCATGGATGGCAAATGGAAGTAGATAAGCACTGGCCTGTCTCAAAATACGGCCATACTAAACATCCCAACTCCCCTGTCTATGTTCTACGTATCATCCAAAGCCTCGCCCATCCCACCTCATCAAGGAGGCTTGCTTGACCATCCTCTGAACTCCTAGAGCAGAAGCAGCAAATAGGCTTCATCTTCAGTACCAACTTGAATCAAACTGGCAGGGATTACCTGGAGCACCATGGTGAGGAGGATACTGAGAACTGACTTGAGGCTGTGTTGTTTCCTGGGGCCACTGTAGCAAAGTCCCACCATCTGGGTGGCTTGAAGCAACAGGAATTTATCCTCTCATAGTCTGGAGGCTAGATGCCCGAAATTAAGTTGTAGGCAGGACCATGCTTCCTCCAAAGCCTCTAGGAGGGGACCCTCCTCGCCTCTTCTGGCTTCCGGTGGCCCCCAGCATCTCCTGGCTTGTGGCTGCTCGCTGCAGTTTCTGCCCCTGTCTCCTGGTGGCTCTCTTCCCTCTGTGTCTGGGTCTCTGAACAGCATTCTCCTCTGGGTGTGTATGTGTGTGTATGTGTGTCTGTGTCCAAATCTCCCTCTGCTTATAAGGACACCAGTCATAGGATTAGGGCCCACCGTAATGACTTCATCTTCACTTGATTACATCTACAAAGACTACCTTCATGGTGCCTGGGGTTAGGACTTCAGCATATTTTGAGGGAGGGATACAATTCAATCCATAGCAGATACCATGAGAAATTAGGAATGTTTTTCATGAGGGAAGGGAAATGGCCACCAATTTCCCAAATGTGCCCTAGAGCACTTAACTTCTGGTATCATTTAGTTAGAAATAAGCACAGGCTGCTATGACTACTGTTAACTATCTACCCATCCATCCATCCATCCATCCATCCATCCATCTATCTAATCTTTCTATCTACCTATCCTTTATCATCTATCTTTCCATGATCTATCATTTATATCTACCTATTTGCCTTCTTAAGTAGATCAAACTTCCCTTCAGAGCACAGATTATAGCTGTCTTAGAACGTTCAGACTGTTAAAACAAAAGATCACAGACTGGGTAGCTTAAAAACAACAGAAATTTGTTTCTCACAGTCCTGGAGGAAAGAAGTCCAAGATCAAGGTGTCAGCATGGTTGGACGAGGGCCCTCTCCTTGTTCACACATGGTACCTTCTCGCTGTGTCCTTATGTGGTGGAAGGAATGAGGGAGCTCTCTGGGGCCTCTTTTATAAGAGCACTAATCCCATTTATGGGGGCTCCAGCTTAGTGACCTAATCACCTCCCAAAGGCCCCGCCTCCTAAAACCATCACCTTGGGCATCAGGATTTCAACATATGAATTCAGGGGTGAGGGAGTGGGGGGACATAAACATTCAGACCAGAACACTAGCCTAAAGCCTTTATATATTCCCACTGTCTAACCCAGGATCTAGATGGAGGAGGCACTTAATAAATACTTGTTCAGTAATTAACCTTCATTGTTTAGACTCTGAAATTAGGTTGGAAGAAAGGTCTCTCTGAAGTGTAATCCCCTAAGGGCTGCTGGATGCCCACTGAAGAGCCGTGGGCCGGGGCTTGCTGGTCTACCTTCCGTCTTCCCAGCCCCTCCCCATGTTCTGGACATCTCATCTACCAAATCCTACATGTGTACCGGGGTGTCCCCCTCTAATAGGACAGCCCTGTAATTGTTCAGTGAGATGATAGCGCCAGCCTCATCCATCAAACCCTCCTCTAATGGTTTGGTTTTCCTAATGGAATGCAGTGTCCTAAAGAAGAAGAGAAGCATCATAATGTGAGGTTTTATGTAGGCTGGTTTCTAGCTGTGAGCTATGGAGCTGAAATGATAGTTAAATCGATGGAGAGGCACTAAGCTATCACCTCTGAATCTGGGCCTCCGTAAAACCCGATTATTGACAGCCCTGAGTGGATGTGTTGCAGGCCAGCTCCTCTAGTCCTGACTGGGGCTCCCTCTCTTTCTCTGTGGACAGGAGCAGTCCGAGAGAAATGGAAATATAATGGCCAGCTGATTGTTTTCACAGTCTGCATGACAGACCGCCCCCCTAACAAGACTCTAGGTCAAGTGTTCTTCTCCATTCTGTGGATCTAGTGGGGAGAAATTAGCTCTCAGTGGTATTCCCAATTACGGAGAAAAGCCCTGGTCTGGCTGTAATGTGTCTGGCAGTGGACCAAGAGGCAAGAAGCCTGTCTTCTCCCCCAGCCTTGTGGCGTGACCTTGGGAGGTGACTTTGCCTCTCAGCTTCTGTGTCGCCTCATCTGTAGTGATCTACATTTTTTATTACTTCATAGTTATGCTGTAGGATAAATGAGACAAGGCTCTACAACTTTTAGTCCCCCAGAAAGACTGGAACCAGGTAAATGCAAAGGAGAGCCTTTTCTTTTGTTTTTCCTACATGCATTACTAACTTGTGGGATTTTTTCTTAAAAACAGCAAAAATGGATGGATTTATACAATTGTTTTGTTTTGTTTTCCTGAGGAGCCTTGAGGCATTTCAGGGCTACTGTATTCTTGCTTCCTTCTTTATGGAGTGTGCCCATTTCTTAGTCAGCAAACTGAGCGAAGGCTCGAAGTGAGCCACATTGATGGGCTGGAACTAATTCCTCCTCCTGATCTAGTGTGGTGTTTTACTGCCACTGCACAGGTCCCCCGGGGACACTCAGGAGATATTGGCTCTGACACAATTATTAAGCCCCATCTCTGCATTCTCCAGCCCTCCCTCCACACCAGCTCTGCTGACTTTCTTTTACATCTTTACAAGCACCAAGTACTTTCCAACCTCAGACTAGGCACACCTGTTCTCCCCTGTGTGGGAGGCTCTTCCTGCACATGTTTCCTGCGGCCAATCCCCACCCATCCCTCAGGCCTCGGCTAGTAATGTCACCTTGGCAGTGAAGCCTTCCATGGCCCCCAGGCTTTGTCAAGTACCCCCATTCTATGTTCTCGCAGGCACTGTGTTTTTCCTTTACAGAGCTGATCACACATGTAACTAAATGTGAGTTCAGTGTTTGCCTTCCCCACTAATGACAAGTTCCAAGAGGACAAAGACCTATTTGTCTTGTTCATTACTGTGATTCCAGCACCAAGAAGGCACCCAGTAAAAATCTGTAGAATGAGTGGATGGATGGACGATGGATAATGATGGATGAATGGACTGAGGGATGGATGAAGGAGAAAGGGCTAAATGGATGTAGAGTGTGTGGGTGTATAGATAATGGATGGATGGATGATGGATAGTTGGAAAGACAGAAGGATGAATGATGGATGAATGGATAGATAATGGATGGATGGAAGGATGTAGTATGTATGTATATGAGAGTGATCCAAATTATCAGTATTCATCATCAAGAGAAAATTCTCAGTTCCAAATGTTCAGAGAAGTTCATAGATGCAGACCTAAAACACATGTCAACGGGGCCATGTCTCTCTGAGACTCTGGGTAGACCCTTCTTTGCCTCATCCTAGCTTGATGGTGGCCATCAACCCTTGGTTTCCTTGGCTCACAGCTGCACCACTCCAATCCCCGCCTCCACTGCCCCATGGTGCTCTCCCTGTGTGTCTCTGTCTTCACATCACTTTCCCTCTTATTAGAAAGACACTAGTTATATTGGATGAAGGGTCCACCTACTCCAGGATGACCTCATCCTACCTAATTATACCTGCAAGACTCTTGTTTCCAAACAAGTTCACATTCTGAAGTACTGTGAGTTGGGACTTCAATGTATCTTTTTGGGGGATTCAACTCAACCTGTAACAATCCATTAAACAGCCACGCCTCACCCAGATGTGTATCCCGAGACACTCCTGCATAGGATGATAAGGAGACCATGCGTGAGGACATCGGTGGCGATGAGGTTTGTCACAGCAAGAAGCCAGAGGCGACCTGCCTGTCCATGACTGTGGAAATGGATAAACCAAACGTGATACATGCAGTTGATGGACAAACACACAGGAGGCAGAAATCATACACTGGATTTGCATATATCACCATGGATAGATCTTAAAAACAGTGTGTGAAATGAAAAAAAGTAGAAACTACACTAAGATTTATGACACAATACCACTGACATAAATCTGAAATATTTACCCAAAGAACAACATTATGTATGTTTCATAAGCATTGGAAAGTGGGTTAGAAGGATTTATTTTGAAGACACTGGAGTTGTTGCCTGTGGGAGGCAGTGGGAAGTGGTAACAGTGGATGAAGGCAAAAACGAATACGGGAAGGCACGGGGGGCCCTTGAAGAGAAGCTGAACGTGTGGCATAAACTGGCAGCGTGATCCCACGAATGCGTGCGTCAGGTCCAATCTTTACAAAGAAGAGAGAAATCCTGGAAGGGATTTGTAAGTGACAATTGTGCTGAGGGCTCCGAGGGGTCTGGGGTCCTGCAAGCACGCACAGCAGGGACACTCAATCTACTCTGGAACATCAGCAAAGTCTTGGCAGAGAAAAAGACGCTTCCACTAAGTCCTGGACAGGACCTGGAGTTGTGCCAGGCAAGAGCAGGACAGAAAGTTCCAGAAGGAAGGAGAGTGTGTGTACAAGTCCCAAGGAAAGCCCAGTCGGCCTGGATGTGTCAGCCTGGGGCCAGCAGCACAGTCCCTATGCCATCACTCTGCCCTCCCTGCCACCCCTAAGGAAGGAGAGGAGACCGTGCTGGCCCGTGTGTGTGTGTGTTTGTGTGTGTGTGTGTGTGTGTCTCACTCAGACACCTGCTGGGACCAGGTGGCAGAGAGGAGTAAATGACCCAGGCAGGCACATAACATATCAAACACTTCCACCAAGAATTACGGATCTTCCTATATTTCAAAAACCCAGGACTTTGCCAGTCTCTCTCTCTTCCTCTCTTTTGATGCAGGCAGGGCACGGTCTCTTCTTTAAGAAAAACAGCAGTGAAGCCAATGAGAAGTGGCAGCTGACTTCAAGCTGGGGAAACGACAGGAAGGGATGGGGCCTGGGGAGGACCCAGAAGGGGCGGCCCAGCCACACGGGTAGCTGCCACTTAGCTTTAGACAACACCTGCTCCCGCCCAACTGCGGTCCCAGTGCTGACAGATCTTCCCTTTCTAAGAGAAGCCGTTAATCTGAAATCTTTTCGTTTTACCTGTTACGATCTAATTTAACTAGAAGGAGGGACCAAGTCACACCCACCAGGATGGCTATGGTAAAATGCATGAAACAGAAAGTAACCAGCGCTGGCGAGGCTGTGGAGGAACAGGAAACGCTGTGCATTGCTGGTGGGACTGTAAAATGGCTCAGCATATGTTGGGAAAGGCGGAAGCTTCCTCGAAAAGTTAAACACGGAATCGCCATATAACTCAGCAATTCCACCCCTAGATCTGTGCCCCCAAGAGCTGAGAGTAGGGGCTCAAAAAGAACACGGCCACACGCAAGGTCACGGCAGCACTATTCACAAACAGTCAAAAGATGGAAACAAATGCAAATGGCCATCAACTGATAAATGGATAAGCCAAATGTGGTCTATCCACACAAGGGAGTATTATTCAGCCATAGCAAGGAACGATGTACTGACACCTGCTACAATGCGGATGAACCTCGAAAACATTATGCTAAGTGAAAGAAACTGGGTCACATGCTGTGATTTCGTTTGTAAGACATGTCCATAGTAGACCAATCCAGAGACAGAAAGCAGATTAGTGGTTACGAGGGGCTGGGGGGCGGGGAAGAGAGCTGGGATGAGTGAATAACGGGTCCAGGGCTTCCTTCTGGGGTGATGAGAATGTTCTGGAACTCGACAGAGGTGGCAGTTGCACAAGACCGTGAATGTACTAAATGCCAATGAACTGTCCACTTTAAAATGGTTAAGTTTATATTATGTGAATTGTACTTCAGTTAAAAAAACAAAAACCAAAAAACCAAACCAAACTGGGAAAATTAACTTAAATATTCAAGAAAAAAAAAAGTGGGCCAAATGAAACACGCCCACAGGCTGACCCTGAGGCCTGGGGTGCCTGAGTCTAAGTCCGGGCTGGGGCTTACTGTCAGCATGAGCCCCCACGGACAACCTCACACAGAGGTACGGGTTAGGATCCCTGTTTTACTGGAAGGACACCGAGTCTCCAAGAGGTAAAATGATGGATCAGGGTCAAGTGCAGGAGCTGAGGCCAGCAGCCAGAGTGTGGTGTTCAAGCATCTGATCCCGTGCTCCATGTGGTTGGGGCCAAGGGCTGTGAGAAGCAAAGGGGATGGATGACAGCTAGGAAGCAGGTGGTGGTAGGAGGTCTCGTCTGAGCTGGAAGGTCAGACAAGAACCGTGTGTCAAGATTCCTTGGGACCTGTCACCTCCTCTCTCGCAGGGACCTGAGTCCAAGTCCTCGCTGTAAATTTAAGATGATTCAGCAAAGCCATGTGGAGCATTTACTATGCACAAGACTTGTGCTATGTGTGGAAATAATAAAGACGACAAGCGAAGCATGTTCCATCCAGGACCTTCTCCGGTGCTCACAGTGACTCCATGAGGCGGAAGCAGAGCTAGTGTATCCTCCATGCATTTAAGTTACACAAACTCAACAATACGCAGTTGGCCAAAAAGAAAGGGAAGAAATGCATTCATTGAAAGGGTGTGGACAATGCCACCTGTCACATCTCTAGGGGACTTGCCACCCAGGAAGCACAGAAATGGGACATAGGGATCTGTGTTCTGGCCGTCTCCAAGCCGGGGAGCCTCTCCTAGAATGAGTAGCTTTCTCGGCACCATGCGTGACTCCAGAGTGGGGTTTCTCAGCCTCAGTGCTGTTGGCAGTCTGGCGGGATTGTCACTCATCATGGGGGGCTGCGCAGTGAAAGATGCTGGAGGCCTTTAGAGGGCTGAGAAGCATTGCTCTAGGTTTAACACGCATATTTTTTTATATAATAGGGTTCCAAGGCCCAAGAGTCTCGCCTCACCTGGTGTTCAACTGCAGGAGTGGGATCAGTGCACCGAGGGGAAAAAGTGTGCCATCACAACTTTTGGAGACTGATGGTGATGCCATTCCTTTGGGGAAAGGAAGTATAAGGGATTTTTATGCATTTTCATGCCTTGGCTTTAGGATCGAGTACCCATATATGCTGGGACTCCAAGGTGGTATTACTATGCCATTGCACAGATGAAAAAACAGGATTACAGGGAATCTGTTACTTGCTCAAGGCCTCAGAGCTAAGAAGCAACAGAGATTTGAGTCCAATTTGTTTTACTTTAAATCCCCCCCCACACTTTTTTTTCCATCTCACTATTTTGCTTCCCTGTCTGCAAAAGGGGCCCAAAGGAAATCAGTGTGCCAGAATAGGGACTCTTCACAGACTCTCACTACTGGAGGTGGCGCTGAGCAGTCATCTGCCTGCCTCCTGGTTCCGGATTAGGCCACAGGTAAATTCAGATCCAAAAAGATACTTATTGACCTATCAGTGATTTGGGACTTGTCTGGTTGCAAGAGATAGAAACCTAACTCAGACAAGCTTAAACCAAAAAGGGAATGTATCGGCTCATGCAACGGGGAAGTTCAAGGGGTGACAGCTTCAGGCATGGTTGGATCAAAGGGCTCAAATGGTCAGGACGATCACTCCATATTTGTTTTCCTCTTTGTTGGCTTCATTCTCAGGCAGATCCCTCCCTCCTGTATATTAAGAGAGCCACCCGCAACATCATGTCTAAAACTTGACCACTTAGATCCCAGCAGAAAAATTTTCTCCACTCCAATAGCTTCCTCGACATCCCTGAACTTGACTCTGGCTGTCCCAGCGTGGTTGGGTCCCTTGCCCATCCAGGAACTAATCACTGTGGCCAGAGACGTGTGGGACTCCCCCGTCCGCCTGAGCTACCTATGCATCTGAAGAGTTTGAGGGTAAAGCGATCCCCAAATCTTACTGAAGAAGATCAGGCGAGAGGGAGAGAGGGATGGGAACAGGCCTGCCGGGTGAAACAGTGACTCTCTGCCCTCGTGGCGGGTTCAGTACACAATGTCCTTTGATCCTCATGACCTTATGGCATTATTGCGGAGGCTCAGAGAGGCTCAGCGGCGTGGCCAGCACCTCACTTCCAGGTACATTAACAGCCCATCGTGCCCGGAGGCATTCCGTCCTTAGGGGGTGGAGCTAGGACTTGAACCCAGACCTGGGTGACGACTTGAACCCAGACCTGGGTGACCCCGAAGTCTACCGCTGGCCCGCCCTTCCCCCAGAAAGCCCTGTTCCCTGGTAAGCTGCAGGAAACCTCCTCAGCTCTTTGTTCCGGTCTCTTAACTCGCAAAGCCAGTCAGCGAGTTCTTTATTTCCACAAATGGTGCTATTAAACAAATGGCTCTGGGAACTAGAGGCTGGCCCCCGAGCAGCCACGCATCCCTCAGGCCCGCTGCGCTCTGGCTTCCAGAGGAACACATCAGAGGTTCCGGGAGCCGAGGCCCCGTGGACACTTGCCCGTGTGCCATTTTGTTTCAAGATGGCAGAAAAGCAGCTCACGGCCGGCGCTCGAGCTCCTTGGGTGCAGTGTCTCCTCGAGCGCCCCAGGCGGCTGGGCCAGTGACCTCCGAGAACAGTCCCGGGCACAGGCTGAGGTGGCCGACCTCCCCAGGCCCAAAAGCCGAGCAGCCAGGGTTGACGCGGGGGCCTCTTTCTGTTGGGTCAGTACGCAGCTGTGGAGGACGCGTAAGACGGAGCTCAATTTACGGGGTTCGCTTGCTTCTCGGAACCGCAGCAGCGGGCCTCCGAGCGCGGCTGTCCGGCTCTCCCGGGAGCCTCTTGCAGGCCCCAGCACGCCCAGAGCGGGCCTCTCCGGGCCGCGGGTTCCTTTCCGGGCCCTTCCCTTCCTGCTTCACGGGCAGCACCCGCAGCGCCTCTCTCTGCAGCGTGGGGCTAGTCAGCAGCGGCCTCCCAGACCCCGGGGGTGAAATCACCCCCTTTGAGAAACGGACTGAGCTGCAGAACGCAGAGCCCCTGGTCTGCTGAAGGCAAAACTTGTAGCCCCCCCCCCCCCGCCCCCCCCTGCTTTCCCTCCCCAACCCGTGGGCACTTTTTAGGCCCCGGGGGGGGGGGGGGGGGGGGGGGGGGGGGAGGGGGGGGGGGGGGGCATCTGGGGGCGGGGTGTCCCAGCATCAAAGCCGGGCTGCTCTGGCCCCGTCCTTTCCGGGATCTCTCTGTTTTCCGAGAGAGCCCGAGCTCAGGGCCACCTTCAGCCAGGCCTTGCGTCGGGGCTCCAAGTGGTTTTTGACAAGCACTTGGCGAGACTTTCAAAAGGTGCCCACGGGTGGGGAAGTGAAAGGAGGACGGGACGGGAAGAAACTGCTGCTTTATTTCGAGCCTCGCTCGAACGGCTTCTTGGCGGTTACTGCTCCCGTTTTGCTGAGTCAGAAGCATCCCCCAGCTGCTCACCGGAAACACAGCTGTTAGGCGAAAATAACCACAGAGCCGAACATCGTGCACCTTCCAGAAAAGAGGGCAGAAAACCTCAAAACAAAAGAGAAGAATATGAAACAATAAAAGAGGCACCGCCGAGACCCCGCTGCAGCTCGCCCCCTCACCCAGGCCCGAGGCTCAGGGCCCGAGAAGAGTCGGGCTGCTTTTCCACTTCAGTGGGTTGAATAGTGCCCCCTCCCAAAAGAGAGGTGATCGCATCCTAACCCCTGGAGTGGGTGAATGTGATACACCTGGAAAAGGGGTCTTTGTAGATGCAATTAACTGAAGGATCTCAAGAGGAGATCATCCCGGATTACCTGGGTGGGCCCTAAATCCAATGACAGGTGTCCTTGTAAGAGCCAGGCAGAAGGACATTAGACAGAGGAGAACACACAGAGACATACAGAGGGCCAGGCCAGGTGAAGACGGAGGCAGAGAGGGGCGTTATATGCAGCTGCGGGTCGAGGAACACCAAGGATTTGTTATGGCAGCCATAGGAAATTAATTATTGAGAAATTAATGTTAGCATAAATTAATGTTAGCATTAACAGCATCTCGCTTTCGAGGTGTCTTACATGGACACTGAGCTTCCCTTTCCTCTGGGCTTCGTGATTATCAGGAAGTTACTTGAGGACTCCAGGGACCAGGCAGGACTGCTGGGATCCCTGGTCTGGATAAGACTCTGCGGCACACCAGGCGTGGGACCTCGTTCACCAGCCACCACTCACATTGCTCGTTGGAAAACAGGCTCTGGGGTTGAACGCCAGTTCTGCCACTTAACTAGCTGTGTGGTGTGGGGTAAGGCTTTTAAGCTCTCTAGGCCTCAGTTTCTGCCTCTGTACAATGGGGAGATGACCTGAAAACCACCCTGCTATGAAACAGAGATGCTGAAAAGAATAATTATTGGGGCACCTGGGCTCAGTCAGTTGGGTGCCTGACTCTTGATTTTGGCTCAGGTTGTGATCTCACCACCCTGAGATCCAGCCCTGCATCAGGCTCTGAGCTCAGTGGGGAGTCCACTTGGGATTCTCTCTCTCCCTCCCTCTCCCTCTGCCCCTCCCGTTCATGCTCTCTCTCTCTCTCTCTCAAATAAGTAAGTCTTTTTTTTTTTAAAGGATAATTGTTGTTAATGCATAACAAAGACTCTAGGGAAACTGGGGGCAATTGGCAGAGGCCAAAAACAAAGAAGGAAAGCAAGCCCAGAGCTGACAGTGTGGTGCCACCTCTCCAGGGGGGGCCTGGGGACAGGAGACACCGTTTGGGTCATGAAAGCCTGGGAGCCAGGACTGGGAAGCCATCGTAAAGCTGGGTCTTCCATGAGGATGGGGCTTACGGGAGCTCCGCCCCCCTCCCCCCAAGGGGCTGTAAGGATCAAGTTAGTACATACAAATCCATACTTGGGTAAGGCTGTATTTGATAGCTCTTACTGTCCAGTGCTTTATAGAAGTGTCATAAACATCTGTTGGTTTTGGTAGCTCAGCATCTGCAACACCATCTTTTCACAACAGCATCCCACTTTACCTTTAGGAAACCACCCTTATTCCATGGTCTTGTTCCAGAAGAGGACATACAACCCAGAACCAACCAATCAGAGTCACAGATTAGTTCACAGGTGGGCAGGGGAGTGAATAGTTGCTAAGACTACTGGGAAAGAAAACTGCTTTCCTTTGGCTCTGCTATGTAAGTGGGAAATGAGCCTGGAGCTACTGGAGGTTATCTCTGCCACTACCTTGGGTGAGCCTACCTGAGGATGATGCCAGAGCCAAAGAAAGCTGAGATGAGAGACAGAGATTCTTGATGACATTGAGACCCTGGATCCAGCAGTGCCTGAACTCATCCAGACATCCAAACTTCCCAGTTCCATGAGACAATAAATATTCTTCACATGTAAGATAATTTGAGTTGGCATCTTATGAACAAAGGCATCCTGACTCCCATAGTATCTCATGTGATAATCTCAGCAACTCAAGGAGGTAGGCATTTTATTATGTCCATCTTATGAGAAGAAACTGAGGTTTGGAGACATTTAGTCACTTGCTCAAATCACACTGCTAGTAAGTGGCAGGGCTGTGATGGGATCCCCTTAGCCATGGAAAGGCAAAAGATGCTGTAGTTAGTGCACCAAGGCTTTTGTGTCATGCCTTGAGAAAGTCACAAAAATCTCAAAGCCTTCCTTGGGTGGCTCATCTACAAAATAGATGAGTTGGATACCTAGGAACAAATTTAACCAAAGAGGCAAAGGATCTGTACTCAGAAAACTATAAAATACTCAGGAAAGAAAGTGAAGAAGACACAAAGAAATGGAAAAACGTTCCATGCTCATGGATTGGGAGAACCAACATTGTGAAGATGTCAATGCTACCTAGAGCAATCTACACATTCAATGCAATCCCCATCGAAATACCATCCACTTTTTTCAAAGAAATGGAACAAATAATGCTAAAATTTGTATGGAACCAGAAGAGACCCCGAATAGCCAGAGGAATATTGAAAAAGAAAAGCAAAGCTGGCGGCATCACAATTCCGGACTTCAAGCTCTATTACAAAGCTGTCATCATCAAGACAGTATGGTACTGGCACAAAAACAGACACATAGATCAATGGAACAGAATCGAGAGCCCAGAAATGGACCCTCAACTCTATGGTCAACTCATCTTTGACAAAGCAGGAAAGAATGTCCAGTGGTAAAAAGACAGTCTCTTCAACAAATGGTGTTGGGAAAATTGGACAGCCACCTGCAGAAGAATGAAACTGGACCATTTCCTTACACCACACACAAAAATAGACTCCAAATGGTTGAAAGACCTAAACGTGAGACAGGAGTCCATCAAAATCCTAAAGGAGAACACAGGCAGCAACCTCTTCAACCTCGGCCGCAGCAACTTCTTCCTAGAAACATCGCCAAAGGCAAGGGAAGCCAGGGCAAAAATGAACTCTTGGGATTTCATCAAGATAAAAAGCTTTTGCCCAGCAAAAGAAACAGTCCACAAAACCAAAAGACAACCGACAGAATGGGAGAAGATATTTGCAAATGACATATCAGATAAAGGGCTAGTATCCAAAATCTATAAAGAACTTACCAAACTCAACACCCAAAGAACAAATAATGCAATCAAGAAATGGGCAGAAGACATGAACAGACATTTTTCCAAAGAAGACATCCAAATGGCCAACAGACACATGAATAAGTGCTCCACATCGCTGGGCATCAGGGAAATCCAAATCAAAACCTCCATGAGATACCACCTCACACCCGTCAGAATGGCTAAAATTAACAAGTCAGGAAAGGACAGATGTTGGCGGGGATGTGGAGAAAGGGGAACCCTCCTACACTGTTGGTGGGAATGCAAGCTGGTGCAACCACTCTGGAAAACAGTATGGAGGTTCCTCAAACAGTTGAAAATAGAGCTACCCTACGATCCAGCAATTGCACTACTGGGTATTTACCCCAAAGATACAAATGTAGGGATCCGAAAGGGTATGTTCACCCCGATGTTTATAGCAGCAATGTCCACAATAGCCAAACTGTGGAAAGAGCCAAGATGTCCATCAACAGATGAATGGATAAAGAAGAGGTGGTATATATACACAATGGAATATTACGCAGCCATCAAAAGGAATGAGATCTTGCCATTTGCAATGACGTGGATGGAACTGGAGGGTGTTATGCTGAGTGAAATAAGTCAATCAGAGAAAGACATGTATCATATGACCTCACTGATATGAGGAATTCTTAATCTCAGGAAACAAACTGAGTGTTACTGGAGTGGTTGGGGGTGGGAGGGATGGGGTGGCTGGGTGATAGACATTGGGGAGGGTATGTGCTATGGTGAGCGCTGTGAATTGTGCAAGACTGTTGAATCACAGATCTGTACTTCTGAAACAAATAATGCAATATATGTTAAGAAAAAAAAAGAAGAAGATCGCAGGAGGGGAAGAATGAAGTGGAGTAAGTCGGAGGGGGAGACGAACCATGAGAGACGATGGACTCCGAAAAACAAACTGAGGGTTCTAGAGGGGAGGGGGGTGGGGGGATGGGTTAGCCTGGTGATGGGTATTAAGGAGGGCACGTTCTGCATGGAGCACTGGGTGTTATGCACAAACAATGAATCATGGAACACTACCTCAAAAACTAATGATGTAATGTATGGTGATTAACATAACAATAAAAAAATGAAAAAAATAGACAAGTTGGTATATTTTTAATGTTTTTAATAGATATTTAAATAAATATATAAATAAATAAATATTAAATATATATTTATATACATAAAGATTACTATGACAATTAACCACATGTTTTCTGTCCATAACTAATAGACGTTAGTGTTTTGCATACTTGCTACAGAGGCAAGATAATTTCTGAAAATCCATATAATTCTTTGGATCTTGATTCTAGATTCTGAAAGGCAGGCTGAGTCTGGATAACTTAAAATTAAAAACAAAAATACAAATTCTCTTATCTTTACTCACATATTTAAATTTCCTGGTATTCGTCATTCCTTGTGTTGATCTGAGTTTCTACCTGGTATCATTTTTCTTCAGCCTGAAAAAGAACTTATAATATTTCTTATGGTGCAAGTCTGCTGGTGACAAATTCTACCTCCTTTTGTTTGTCTGAAAAAACATTTTTATTTCACCTTCATTTTCTAAGGATAATTTTCAGTGAATATAGACTCTTTGTTGACAGGTGTTTGTCATTTAATTCAACATATTAAGGACGTCATTCCATTGTCTTTATTTTATGCCTTGCATTGTTTTTAAGGGGGGGAAATCAGTGATATTTCTTATCTTTGTTTATTGAATGTAATAGTTCTTTTCATCTTGGCTGTTTTCAGGATTTTCTTTTCATTGCTAGTTTTAATTGCTTTGATGTTATTTTCTTTGTGTTTATCCTGCCTACAATTTGTTGTGTAGCTTTATAGTTTTTATCAGTTTTTGGAACATCTTCTGCCATTATCATTTCAAATATTTTGTTCTGCCCTCCTTTCCTACTGGAGCTCTGACTACATGTAGGGCTGACCATCTAATATTGTTGCAGAGGTTGCCGGATTTGGTCCTTTTTTTCCCCCCTTAGTCTTTTTTCTCCTTGTGCTGCATAAGCTTGTGTTATTATGTCATCATGTGTACTATTTTTTTTCTTCTGCAATCTTTAATATGCTGTTAAACCTATCCAGTGAAGTTTTGTTTTAGAGATTGTATTTTTCCTCCTTCTAGAAGTTTCATTTAGTTCTTTAAAAAAAAACTTCTACTTCTTATGTTCATGCTTTCCTTTAAATCTTTGAACATATTTGTAATAGCTGTTTCAAAGTCCGTGTCTGTTAATTACATCATCTTTGTCATTTTGGGTCAGTTTATACTGACTGGTATTTCTCCTGGTAATGGGTCACATTTTCTTGCTTCTTTAGGTGTGTGGTAATTTTATGTTGGATTCTAGACATTATTGATATTATGCAGTTGAATGTTGAGATTTTTGTCATTTTCTTTTGGAATTCATTTGGCAGGCAGTTAAGTTACTTACTGGTCAGTTTTATTTTTCTGAGGCTTCTTAAAAAGCTTTGCTGAAGTGGACCTAGTGGAGGCTTTCTTCTTCTTCTCTCTCTTATTTTAAAGATTTATTTATTTTATTTTAGAGAGTGGGGAGGGGCAGAAGCAGAGAGAGAGAGAGAGAATCCCAAGCAGACTCCCTGCTGAGCACAGAGCCCAGCGCAAGGCTCAATCCCAGGACCCTGAGATCATGACTTTAGCCAAAATCAAGAGTCAGACGTTCAACTGACTGAGCCACCCAGGCGCCCCATGGAGCCTTTCTTCTAAGGCAAGTTTAGCCCTACTACTATGGTGTGACCTCACTGTAGCCTCTAAAGAATGCCTTCAATGTTCAATAGCTTACTTCCATTCTGGTTTGCTAAAACTTGAATGTCCCCCAGTCCTATGAGAACTCTGGGAATTATTCAGTTTATTCCTCCAGTAGGGTTGTTCTTTGCCATCCTTCTAGCATTCCATTCAATGCCTGGGCAACTTCGTATTCAACCCAAGGGGCTCCCGATACAGATTTCTGGTCCTGTTAATCTGTGCAGCACCTTCTTCTCTAGGACTTGGCCTCACAAATTACAGCCTCTTCAACCTCCGCATATGATAATCTGTATGTCCTCAACTCAGAGAAACTTCCATGCTCTACTTGGGATTCCCCTCCCTGTGCTGCAATCTAAAACGTACTTCTAGGGGCGCTTGGGTGGCTCAGTCGTTAAGCATCTGCCTTCGGCTCAGGTCATGATCCCAGGGTCCTGGGATCGAGCCCCACATCGGGCTCCCTGCTCCGCGGGAAGCCTGCTTCTCCCTCTCCCACTCCCCCTGCTTGTGTTCCTGCTGTGTATCTCTCTGTCAAATAAATAAATAAAAACTTTAAATAAATAAATAAATAAATAAATAAATAAATAAATAAAACCCACTTCTAGGCAGAAAGCCAAGGTGATCACAGGGCTCACACTTCTGCACTGCCTGTTGCTCAATGTCTGAAAACTGTTGTTTCATGTATTTTCTTCAGCTTTCTAGTTGTGTACAGATGGAAAACAAGTCTGGTACTAGTTATTTCATTATGGCTGGAGGCAGAAGCTGACTCTAACTAACTTAAGCAAAAAAAAAGGGGGGGGAAGAAGGGGGGAGGGAGGGAGGGAGGGAGGGAAGGAAGGAAGGAAGGAAGGAAGGAAGGAAGGAAGGAAGGAAGGAAATGCTTTGGAAGGGCTTGGGGGATTCACAGAATAGAAGTAATAGCCAAATAGTTCTCAGAAGGGACAGAGCCCAGAGAAGTTCTGGAGACCCAGGGGAGCTAAAAGACAGTCTCTTTAGGGCAGACACTGGATGAATGAGCTCCAACCCTGTGGAGATCTTCAATATTCAAATTTCTGGGAGAATATGCCTGGCATAGCCACCATCATGAGCTTCCCTCTTGGCCAGAGGAGGTCAAGACACTCTGTTTAATGATACTAACAAAATGATATCCAATGAGGGAGCATAGATCACCAGAACAAAACTGGGTTGTTCTTTCCAGAAGTAAGGAGAATGGCCGCTAGGCAGGCAAAAACAACAGGCACATTACACAACGTTTAGTAAAGAGCAAAATCTTTTAAGTAGGACTGGCTTTTAAACTCAGAGCCTTGTGGGTTGTTTTTTTTTCTTTTTTGCTATTTAACCATTAAACTGCAGAGCTGTCTTCTTTCCCCGACATCCCTGCCTTCCCCTGCAACACAGAAACACTTTCCACATGCCAATTCCACTTTATGGACAACGAATAGACAATACGAAGACAATACGAAGTTTGCATCAGGCCAGGAACACTGGCTTAGGAATCACTGGGAAGAGATTCTCTGAGTCTGCCAGTATTCAAGGAAGACTTCCAGTGAGTAAACTCACTTGGGGGTGAAAGGCAAGTGTCAACCTGTGTCCTGGGAATAGAGCAAGAAACGAAACGTGTCCATTCCCCTTCTGTACTTACAACCACCCGCAGCTGGGAGCTGCCTGAGAGACAATGCCTGGAGTTTTAAGAGTGAGTACGAGGTAGCTGCAGGCTAGTTTATCAACAGTTTAATCCAACGGAACACACAGACAAATGCACCAACAGGTAAGGGAACCAGATGTTCTCTGCTTAGATTGTTCTGAGGAAATTCTGCTATCCCCACTCTGCCTGGAGGCTAATCAGATACCGTGTGTGTGCATGCGTGCAACTTCTACAAAACTCATCACCCGAGGTCCTTAAAGTTTCCACCAACATTACTTTCCTGTATAATCATACCCATTTCAGAGATAGGAAATCTGAGGTACAATACGTGAAACCGTGAGTCAGTGATAAAACCGAGAATCACGTTCGTGGCTACACGGTAAAACCCTCCTGGTGTGCCATGAGGATGACGTGAAGAGAGAGAGGGAGGGAGGGATGACAGAGAGGGAGGGGGGAAAGGGAAAAAGGAAAACAAGTCTTCAAAGACGCCCAGGTTGGGCGCCTGGGTGGCTCAGATGGTTAAGCATCTGCCTTCGGCTCGGGTCATGGTCCCGGGGTCCTGGGATCGAGTCCCACATCGGGCTCCCTGCGGGGAGCCTGCTTCTCCCTCTGCTTCTCTCTCTCTCTGTCTCTCATGAATAAATAAATAAACTCTTAAAAAAAAAAAAAAACAAAGACGCCCAGGTTTTTGGAGACTCGGGTGCTGGAGATGCCATTTGTACATAATCAAGACTTAAACTGAAATCACAGTGAAGTGAAAGCACCTCCCATCATGTGGCTAGACTCTCCAGCTTTGTGTTTCAGCCACGGCCCTTTTCTGGTTCAACTTAGAAAGAAGTCTTTTCATTTCTTATGGAGCTTTTTTGTTCCCAAGAAAGAAATCACGAGGGGCGCCTGGGCGGCTCAGTCGGTTAAGCGTCTGCCTTCGGCTCAGGTCATGATCCCGGGGTCCTGGGATCGAGCCCCGAGTTGGGCTCCCTCTCCCTCTGCCCGCTGCTCCCCCTACCTGGGCTCTCTCTCTGACAAGTTTAACAAAGCTTTAAAAACAAACAAACAAACAAACAAAAAAGAATCGTGGTACTTTCATGTTCATCGAGAAAAAGCTGGGACAAATTTGTAAAATTACTTCCTGGAGGGGTCTTAGGGACCCGTGCCTTGTTGACAGATCTTACTGTAAGGGCTGCAGGGGGAGAAGGAGGTAAAACTCAAAATGCTTGGAAGAAGAAGGGTGGACTTTGGGGCCCGTCTTCCAGGCCAGTGGGAGAGACGGGATGAAGACAGCCATCTGCGGAAGTGGCTAGAGCCTGTGAGGTCTGTAAAGGGACCAACGATCGTGTTCACAATGCCTGAGCCATAGTGGGTGTTCAATAAATTATCTGCTGAAGGAAAGAATGATGAAGTGAGTGGATGTGAACCCCTGGTCTCTTCTACCCTACAGACTCTAGTACCTCCGTGAGCATTTTGAGCATTTTCCCGCCCTTTGCTGTCCTGGCAATGGTCTACTCACCCTTTCAAAGCGATGGATCTTAAGGTTTTGTGGGCCGTGAACTCTTCTGAGAATCTGATGAGAGCAACCGACCCTCTTCTCAGAAAAGGTACAGGCTCATGCGCACAAGCTTGCACATCTTTTCAAATGGAGAGCAAATGCCTGGGACCTCATCCATAGCTTCAGCCTGATGGTCCCTTTCTTGCCCTTCTCTCTCCCTCTCCCCCATGAGGTCATTGGCTCCCTCACTGGGTTCCCACAGCACCTTTTCATTTTAGTTCAAAACCGCCATAGATCGTTTGGTCACACGTCTCTCATTCGGGCAAGTCTTGGAGGAGCCCGCCCCGCTCTACTCACTTTGCTGGGAATCATCAGAAAACTCGCTCGCTCACCTGGCTGGAGGTGGACCCTGGAAAGACCTGGGCAGCTGGGAGCTGACGCCCAAAGCTGGGGGTCCTTGGGCAGCCCTGTCTCAGTTGGTCACTCTCCTCAGTCTCCCAGGCACGCGCTTTGAGCACAGTCCGTTACTACTTAACACACAACATTGTGGTGCTTATGCACGCCCACTGGGTGTGGTGATTACATCTGTTTCACGGCAACACTGAGTCCTCCAGGGACAAGGACCACAGCTTGTTTCATCTCTATTTCCCCAGGGCCCTAGTAGGAGCTTGCACATGGTAGGCGTTTAATATATGCAAGTTAGAATAAAACTCAACACCCTTAAAAACAAATCATCTAATCAAGAAATGGGCAGAAGACATGAACAGACATTTCTCCAAAGAAGACATCCAGATGGCCAGCAGACACATGAAAAGAAACTCATCATCACTCGTCATCGGGGAAATACAAATCAAAACTACAATAAGATATCACCTCACACCTGTCAGAATGGCTAAAACCAACAACTTTAGAAACACCAGGTGTTGGTGAGGATGTGGAGAAAGGAGAACCCTGGTGCACTGTTGGTGGGAATGCAAACTGGTGCAGCTACCCTGGAAAACAGTACGGAGGTTCCTCAAACAGTTAAAACTAGAACTACCCTATGATCCAGCACTCACACTACTGGGTATTTACCCAAAGAATACAAAAATACTAATTCAAAGGGATACATGCATCCCTATGTTTATAACAGCATTCTCTACAATAGCCAAATTATGGAAGCAGCCCAAGTGTCCACTGACTGATGAATGGATAAAGATCTGGTACATACACACAATGGAATATTACTTAGCCATAAAAAAAGAGTGAAATCTTGCCATTTGCACTGATGCGGATGATCTAGAGAGTATAATGCTAAGCAAAATAAGTCAGTCAGAGAAAGACAAATACCATATGATTTCACTCATATGTGGAATTTAAGAAACAAAACAAACCAGCAAAGAGGAAAAAAAGAGAGAGAGAGAGAGAGAGAGACAAACCAAACTCTGAACTATAGAGAACATCTTCCCAGAGGGGAGCTGAGCGGGGGGGATGAGTTAAATAGGTGATGGGATTAAGGAGGGCACTTGCTGCGATGAGCCCCAGGTGATTAAAATAAAAACTTAAAAAAATATATATGTATATGCTTAGATATGTTAGAATGTTAAAAATGTTAGAATATATACATAGGTATGTACTTCTTTTATTATTACACCCCACTTCTATTTCAAAAATAGGACTGAAAGTTAGTTTATTTACATATATCAATATAACAAAATAAAAACCTTAAAACAAGGAAATGGGGACTAAGTGAAAATAAAAAGGTAGAAGGATATGTCAAACTAAAGGACAAGATCGGTACTCAAAATATATAGCGTGGATTTCGACACCATTATTTGCCATGGCCCAGAAATCTGCCTTGAGCATCCTGGTGGTAAGAGCAAAGAGGGAACTATAAACAGTTACTAAATTCATGGTGTTAGATGTAAACAAACCGATTGCTTAGGAAAACCCAGCTTTTACTAGTAATAGGCTACATAAAATTACAACCTCCTTGCAGTAAAAATTAGAGCAAGTTTATGCAATAAATTCCATATAAATGTCCCTCAATGCAGGTTAAGGGAAGTTCAACACAAGCAAATCTGTAAGTGGCCAAAGAAAAGGGTGCAATTCTCTGAGAGTCTGGTTTTACCAATGGCAAAATGTAAGACTATCTGGTCCAGCCTTTGTCTAAAGGGTAGACAATGGAATACCATTCCTGGAGAGGTTCTGCCCACAAGGGGTTCTATGGTCAAGAAAAGGTAGGAAACTCACCCATGCCTTCCTCTTGGAACTTCACAGTGAACACTGGCTTTATAAAGGCTCTGAGAAGTCCTGCAGTAAAGAAACCCAGCATTTCTCAAGCTTCTTTGACCACTGTTGTGCAAGAACCTAGGCACAGTCTTCAAATGGGACCTAGTAGGTTCACGGCTCCTACTACATAGTTTTTCTTCTCTTAAGAGCATACGGGATTACCAGATTGTTATTCTTAAACAAGTTATGCCAATAACTCTTTCCTTTGTCTTTTCTTGAAAGGGTCTAGGAAGGAAAAAGGGTAGTATCTGCAAATTTCCTGCTTAAAGCACCTTTGTTTAAAGTCCTTTTGACTTGTTCTTTGTTATAGGTATGACTCAAAAAAAAAAAAAAAAGATTAGGGAGAAATTTGTCCTTCCAAATTCCAAGTCAGGCAGAAGACAGGGGTGCCTGAATGTCACCAAGAGCCCACAACTTCTGCCCCTGGGAAAATGAAAAAAGGTCAGCACCCACCTGTCCCTTGCTGGTCCCCTGGGTTCTCCATAACCCTGATGGCTGAGTGAGCAGTACTCACTCAGACCAGTCAGAAAACTAGAGTTGCACCTTCAGCAGATGGCCGGGAGCAGCAAGGGCAATAACTGTCTATTTGTTTTGGCGTTGCGTATGAAGAGAAATAAAGGGTGTGTGTCACCCTTTGTCCAGTTCCTGTCTCTTGGTACGCTAGCATTTCCATCTCAAAAGAATCAAAGTGTGATCTAGTTCAGAAAGGGAAAGCATGCCTCATTTTGGCAGGCCATAGAACAATCCCAGAGTCTTTTCTTCACAAAGCACTTGTTAATATCCTACTTAATATTCTATGGAACACACTGTACAGAACTGATTAAATAGATGGAGGGGCTGCAGAGCCTTCAGATCAATGATTCTCAAACTAGGTTCCAGGGAGCACCAGTGGTTCTCACAGTGTGGCAGGGGCTGCAAGAGAGAAGCGACAGGCCCTCTGCATGCTAATCGCTGAGCCCCCAAACCCAAGTTCATCATGGCAGTTTCTCTTTTATCTCCCTAGTCATGTGTTGGGGGGAAAAAAGGCTGGGGTGGGGGGAGAGTGTCTGTTACTTAAAATTAGAAAATGTTTGAGAACCAATGCTTTAAACAAAGCACCACATATATTACTTCTCACAGCTGAGATTCTGATAAGAATTAAGAAGCAAAAAGAGTTGTAGTTATATTCTTAGCAAGAACCTGGGGGAGAGAGATTTAATTTTTTTTTTTAATCAAGAGCAGAGCAGAGGAAAAACATACCATAAACAAAGAAAATCTCTGCAGCCCTATAATTAACAAAGAGTTAATATTCTTAATTTATAAAATGACCCTACGAATTAATAAGAAAAAGACCAATCACCCAGGAGAAGCATGGGCCAAGGCTACAGAATTCACAGAAGCAGAAATGCAAATGGCCAATAAACATATGAAAAGATGCTCAGGCTCACTTGTCAGGGAAATGCAAACGAGAACAATGAGATACTATTTTTTACCCATCAGATTGGCAAAAATGGAAAATATGTGTAGCATCCAGAGCTGGCAAGGGTGTGAGGAATCCAGTTCTCTCGAACACCATCGGGGGAGAGGCTGTAAATTATTATAGCGTCGTGGAAAATCAACTGTTGGTATTTTTGAAAATTTAAACTGTGGCCCGGCACTCTCACTTCGGGGAATATATCCACCAGAAATGAAAATGCCAGTATATAAAGACATAAATATATGAAGAAGTTTATTGCAGCATCGCTTGTAATAGTTAAAAAAAAAAAAAAAACACCTGGCAACAAGCTGAATGTACATTAATAGGACAAAGGTTGAAGAAATCAGGATATATTTACACCAAGGAATACAGTGTAGCTGTTAAAAATTATAAAATAAAATTATAGACATTGACAGAGAGCTATGCCTGCAATACTTTGCTAGATAGAATAAAAAGCAAGTGTGATCCTATTTTCATTAAAAAAGATAAAAAGACCCCAAAAAAGTCACACCCTCTAAGTAGGTTTTTATATGTTTTTATAAATAAAGCAAACAGTGCGGAAACATTTATACCAAATTGTTAATAGCGACTCATCAAGGGAGCTGGATTGGAGAGGGGCAGGGAGACTGTTAATTTTATTTTAGATGCTTCTTTGTTGTTTGAATTGTTATAAAAGACATATATTACTTTCATAATTCAAATGATTAGAATTTTAAGATGCAGAATTAGGAAAGAAAATTCAAAGCAAATCAAATTACTTTGAGAATCACTGGAAGGCAGGGTGGGGCTGGCCTCCTGGTGTGGATGGAATCGTAAAGCACTGAACCCAAGCGGGTGTCTGGCTAATATAAGGCACCCCAACTATGCATGAGGGTGGGCTTGAAGGCAAGGCTTTTAATACAGCCAACATCTTTCTTGAGAAACAATCCTGACTCTTCTCTAATATACACGGAAAGATTAAACGAGGTCCCAAAGTAGTATGTTATAGAACAGGGGTCAGCAGTTTTTCTGTAAAAGAAAAACAGTGCATATGTTAGGGTTTGTGGGCCATCCTGTCACACTACTCAGCTCTGTCATTTTAGCACATCAACAGCCATAGACGATATGTATATGAATGTGGCAGTGTCCCAATAAAACTTCATTTATAGGGGCGCCCGGGTGGCTCAGTCGTTAAGCGTCTGCCTTCGGGTCAGGTTATGGTCCCAGGGTCCTGGGATCCAGCCCCGCGTCGGGCTCCCTGCTCCGCGGGGAGCCTGCTTCTCCTTCTCCTTCTGCTGCTCTCTCTCTCAAATAAACAAAGTCTTTAAAAATAAATAAATAAAAATTAAAAAAATAAAGGGAAACTTTTTCTTTGAAGTATGAATGTGTGTATTATAAAAGTATACAAGTCTGGTGAATTTTTACGAAGTGAACACAAGCTCATAATCACCACCCAGATTAAGATGTAGAAATTTACCAGGTCTCCAAAAGTGTTCCTTGTGTCCCTCCCGGTTATCCCCATCCCCCGTCACCAAAGACAGCCACTAATTTTGCTTTTATCCTCGCAATTTGTTTTGCTTGGCTGTAAATCTAATGTAAATGGAATCATGTAGCTCTGTCTTTCATTCAATGACATATGAGTGAGATCTCCTCATGTGATTGTGTGGGTTTGTCCAAAGTCATTGCTATGTATGTTCCCTATATAGTGTTGCAATTGCAACATTGTAAGAATATGCCCACACTTTCTGTATCTGTTCTACTATTGATAATATTTGGGTTGTTTCCAGTTTGGGGCTTGCTACAGACTGCATGTTTGTGTCCCTCTACAACTTACGTTCAAACAAACCTAATCGGTGTGATGGTATTAGGAGGTGGGGCCCTTGGGAGGTGATGAGGTCATGACGGTGGAGCCCTTATGAATGGGATTAGTGCCCTTATAAAAGAATCCCTAGAGAGATCCCTGTCCCTTCCACCAGGGAGGACAAGCAAGAAGATGGTCATCTATGAACCAGGAAGCGGGTCCTCACCAGACACCAAATCTAGCAGCACCCCGATCTTGGACTTCCCAGCCTCTGGAACCGTGAGAAAGAAATTCCTGTCGTTTATAAGCCGATCAGTCTGTGGTCCTCCGTTATAGCAGTCTGAACGAGCTAAGATGGCTATCACAAATAATATTGCTATGAATATCCTCAGCCATGTCTTTTGGTGCACACATTTACACACTGCTATTGAGCATATTCATAGGGTATACATACTATATTCAGCTTTAGTAAACACTGCTAAATAATTTTCCAAAGTGTTTGTAGTCATCTGCACTCCTAGTTCAGGATATGAGAGTTCCAGCTACTCCAAGCATTGTCAACACATTGGTGTTCACAGGTTTCTTTTTTTGTCATTTTAGCCATTGTTGTATGTGTCTGTGTAAAATTCATACACAGTAAAGTTCAAAAATCTTAGGTGTCCACCCAAAAGTTTTTCATATATAAAAATTCTCATTGTGGTTTGTATTGCATTCCCTTAATCACTAATGATGTTGATGCTCTTTTGGCCATTTGGATTTCTCTTTTGTGAAAAGCTTATTCATGCATTTTGCCCATTAAAAACAAATTGGGTTGTTTGCCTTTTCCTTATTGATTTATTGGAGTTCTTTCAATAGTCTGAATATGAGTCCTCTGTTGGTATCTTTATTCCAAGTGTCTTCTCCCACTCTGTGGTTTGCATTTTCATTGTCTTAATGGAATCTTTTGATGAACAGAAGTTCTAATGAAGTCCAATTGGTCAGTTATTTTCTTTCTGATTGTGTGTGTGTATCCTGTTTCAGAAATATTTGCTAAAGAAAAACTGTTTCTCTACCCATAACACTTCTGACACCAAATGTGTGCCCCCCCTTCCAATCATTTCTCCAACTTTTGGGACACCAACTGGGTATCCACTTCTGACACTAACTACACACAGTTAAAATCAGATCCAAGTTAAGGGCTCAGTCCCACCAGACAGCACCCCTTCAGATGCCTGTCACAAGTAATGGGTACCCAGGGTACCCACATGCTGTCTGACTTGGCTACAAAGTCAGGAGTTGCCACAACACCACCACCAGCCCCAACCTCTGGTTTGATAATTTGCTAGAACAGCTCACAAAATTCAGAGAAACATTTACTTATCGTTACCAACTTTCTTATAAAGAATATAGATGAACAATCAGACGAAGAGGTACAGAGGGTGAGATCTGGAAGGGTCTCAAGCACAGGAGATTCGGTCCCCATGGAGTCACTCTCCAGAACATGGACGTGTTCACCACCCCAGAAGCTCTCCAAGCCCACAGTCTAGGGATTTTTATGGAGGCTTTATCATATAGGCAGGATTGACTTTTAACTCAGTTGTTGGTCCCACCCTTCTCCCCAGAGGGTAGGGGGTGGGGCCGAAAGTTCTAAACCTCTAATCCTGGCTTAATCTTTCTGGTGACGAGCCCCCATCCTGAAGCTATTCAGGAGCCCACCAAGAGTTGGCCTCCTTAGAACAAAAGATGCTCCTATCACCCAGGAAGTTCCAAGGGCTTTAAGAGCTCTGTGTAAGATGATCCTACCACACCCATCACTCAGGAAATCATAAGGGATTTAGGAGCTTTGTGTCAGGAACCGGACGCAGAGACTAATATATATTTATTATCATGTCACAGTTGCCTATCCTAAAGTCACGAAGATATTCCATGCTATCTTCTAGAAGCTTTATTGCTTTCCTTTGCACATTTGAGTCTATAACCACTGGTAATAGTCTCAACCAGGAGGGTTGAGGAGTAGGCATTACCCAGTGCAATGTTTTCAGTCCCTCATGGTCTTCTAGAACCTTGCCATTTGCCATCAAGAGGTGGAGTCTACTTCCCCTTCCTTTCAACTTGGGCTGGACCCCATGACTGCTCTGAGCAACAGAATTTTCGACAGAAGTGACAGCAGGACCTCCAAGGAAAGGTCATGGAAAGTGATGTGGCCTCCACCTGGCTTGCTCTCTGTCTCAGGACACCTGCTCTGGTGCCTTGACCACCATGTTAGAAGTCTGGCTGCTCTGAAGCCACCCTGTTTGTGCAGCGACCAGGCTGAGATAGAATGTACACCCAAAGAGCCCAGCTGTTCCAGCCCTCAGCTGTACACGTCTTCCTAATCCCAATGAGCATGAAGTAGCCTTCCAGATGACCTCTACCCAAGCCACATGAGATACCTGAACTAGAACTGCCCAGCCAAGTTGCTTCTGAATCCCTGGCTTACAGAAACTGTGAAGGAGAATTAGCACCTGTTGCTTTAAGCCACTGTGGTTAGGGCTCACTTGCCATGCAGTGGGTAACTGGAGAGCAGGAAGAAAGGTACCCATCTTTCCAGGCTCTCATTTAGCACTAGTGTCACCAGGAGGATTATAACTTGTGGCCGTGCTTCTTTTAGGTGTGCATCTTCAACCCCCAAAGGCTTTGGCCTTCCTTTTTCAAGACTCATTTTAATCTACTCAGTGTCTATGCAAATGGAAAAGCACATTCATAAAAAGGGAAGACTCTTGGAGATTAAACAGATGGGAACGATGGGAGAAGAAGTCCCCCTTGGAAACGCGTGAAGAGTGGTGGAGTCTTGGTGTTCACCCAGAGATTACCTGGGGATTACTTCACGAGCCTCGGTCAGAAAGAAAAGACACAGAGTGGGGCTGGGGGAACCCTTATCCCATCCACAAGAGAAAATAAGGCTGATTTCACAAGGAGATCTCTTTGCTCTGCAGTCCCTGTCACTCAGCTTCGGGATCCGGCCATCTAGCAGCTCAGGCTGGAGAAAAGACTCCTCCCAACTGGGCCCCAGGTCTAAGCAGGCCTCTCTGATCCAGCCTGAGGGCTCATTCTGCTTTCTGGAAGCTTCAGCAGAGCAGACAGAGCAGGGTGGCTGGTTAATTAACAGGACTGCCCTTTTCGCTTTTTAAACACTTGCTTGATAGGCCAATAATGGCAATAACACCTACCTCTATCCACATAGTATTTACCTGTCTACTTATTTATTCCCCAGCCCCACCCCACCTACCAGCTATAGGCTATCGCAGACCTGGGTCATCTGGTCCCCGGCATCTCCCCTGCACCTCCCCCAGGGGCTGGCACAGAGCAGGGCTCTGAATTATATCCTCAACAAATGGATGAACAGAGGGAGTTTGTGAATAAGTGGCCAAAGCGACCTTGATGAATATCCATTGTTTCAGGTTCCCCTTCAACCTCCCCAAGAGAGAGGAGTAGTTTTCTAGGTCTTACAGAGGTTAGGAAATTTGCTCACAGATCTCAGAATCACTAAGGGGCAGAATCCCATTTCAAATCCAGCCCATCTGACTCAAACACCTATGCTCTTTGACACGAAGCATGCTCTTGGCCACCAAGAGGCCTGGGGCAGGGGGGTGGGGACCTTCCCCCCACCCTTTTTTCTTTCTTGGCATAAGAGTGTTTTCACAAGGGCCATGGACCAGGCTTCGCAGCCCCGCACAGAGCCTCTCGTTTGGGCCAAGGGGTTCTGTCCCACATCGGTGGCCTGGGAACTCAGGGAAAGGGCAATTAAATTAAAGAGGTCACAGAAAAAAGAGGAGGGTGGGACACTGGTGGCCAAATCCAGAAAGGGCAGATTTCAATTTGCATAATAATTTTGTTAGCAACAATGGGCATCCAGGACATCTATTTAAAGGCTGTAATGTTAATTTAATGGGAAAAAAGCTAATACAATTCCCCCAGAATTTTTCAATTAAATTAATGTGATGGGCTTTAATGGATAGCTTAAGTAGAGAGCGTGAATAGGAAAAATATTGCATAAATTATACATTTATATACATGCTGCCTATATATATAATCTCGCTGCTCTGAGGTTTTGACCTTATGCTTAAATCTGGTAACCAGTTATAAATCTGGCAACCAGTTATAACTCTATTTCAATTAAAGTGACCCTTTTATCATCCAAAGAAGGGGGGACTCCTCCCTATTCAGTTTCTGCACACCCCTTCCCTCAACAACATACTAGACGATTCCAGTCTTAAAGTAACAGCAAGTATCCATCCATTCACTTATCTCATTCAGCAAGTGCTTCCTGAACACCCACTAAATGCTGGGCACTGTCCCAGGTGCTTCCAGGAATATTGTAGTGAACAATCAGACATGATCCCTGCCTCGTGAAAAACCCAGGATACATTCAGATGACCTCTTCATGCTTCCATATTATAACTTGTAAAATAAAGATAATGACTGTGGTAACCCCAAGTCAGTGTCCAAGATGACACCCAAGAATCTCACCACCTGGCATTCACACCTTTTTGGAGGACGCTCTCCCGTGGAACGGGGTCACCTGGAGAATGCTGCAGAAATGGAGGAGTATGACCTGCTAGGGCAAGGTCATAAAAGATATTGCAGCCCCTTTGTGTGTGCTTGCTCTGTCTCTGGGTTCATTAGCTCTAAAGAGAGTCAGCCTCTGTGTTTTGAGGATACTTGAGTAGCCCTACGGGCAGGTCCATGTGGTGATGGATGGAGGCCTCCGGCCACTGGCCAGCATCATCTTGCCAAAAGCCATATGAGTGTCACCTCTGAGCAGATCTTCCAGCCCCAGCCAACCCAGCTAAGCCTTCAGATGAGACCGCAGCCCAGCCAACATCTCAACTGCACCCTCCTGAGAGTTCCAGAGTCAGAACCACCTAGTTTCATCATGCTCAGATTCCTGACCCAAAGAAACTGTGTGAGAGAATAAATGTTCATTGTTGCTTTAGGTTTCTAAGCATCAGAGTAATTTACAATGCACCAATAAATAGCAGACCTGACTTTCTCCCTTTCCATCTGGCCTTGGGTGGAACTGTGACAGAGGCAAAGTGGGCCCATACCTGCTTCCTGGCCACCTTTGTGCACCGGGTGCCCCTTTCCTAAGTCCTTACTCTCTGCTCCTTTGCTTAAGCTTTTAGCTGATGCATAGGCTCAAAGATTATTATGACTGCTCTCAGAGTTAAAGTCATTTTAATTAGAGTCTTTCTTTCTTTCTTTTCTTTTCTTTTTTTTTTAAGGATTTCAGACCCAAAGAAATGAAAGTCTCCAGGTGAAATCTTGGGAAACAGAGGCGCTGTTAGGTGATGGGAACATTCAGGGATCCTTAAATCACATCTCCTGGGGCCTGTACTTTTTTCTCAATTCCAGCAGCCAAAACAGAAAGGGCACAGAAGTGCTAACACTGACTCATTTCCAGTTTTTAGCATCAATCTTTGTTTCCATAGGCCATTTTTCCTCCCTCATAGGCTAGCGCAGTTCACGAATTGCTGATAGAGAAAATAAAACGCTAAGTGAGGTTTTCCACTGATTTAACTCCAAAATGGATCAGCAGTGAACAGCCGTGAAGTCCACGGAGGCAGCTGTGAATTTGCAGGGAGCCCAGGGTTTGAATCTTGGCTCAGCCACGCACTGGCTGCAGGAGCATGAGTGAGCACTGACCTCACCATCTGAGCCTTGTTTTCTCTTCCGTGAAGTGGGGATATTAATAGCTGTCTCCTAAGAGTAGGAGGGTGCCTGGTACGTAGCAAGAGCTGAATGCGCACTCATGGCTGTTTGTGTACGGCACCCCATGGAGAGCATGGCAGAGGCAGTGGGAATGAGCCTTCTCAGCATCCAGCCAACTATTTAACTGAACCTCGTAAGAGCTGAAGCCTAAGGTCTGCAGGGCGCTCTCTGACCAGCACGCTGGACTCCCAGAGGGCTGCCCAGCTATCAATAAGCACTGCCTGCCAGCCCAGGTGGGCCCTTGGGACTATTTCCCAGGAGTTGTTTCCTTCTGACACTGACTGCTGAGTGGGCCCCTTTCCCAGGAAGCATGAGGACAACAGCTAAGGGAATAAGGAAGCCAGAGCTTCTGAGGAGGGGAATGCAATGCTCTCCCTGGTGGGACCAGCTCCCGTCTGAATTGGAGGCAGGCTATGAGCTTGAGTCTCCAAGAGCAGCACGTTCAGGAAAGTCATGATATGGCTGCTTCCAGAGCATTGTCCCCAGGTCTCTTGGGTTCTGCTGGCTTGTGAAAGCCAGGGTCAGAGAGCTGCCTCTATCCACAGAGCGGAAGAATGTGACTTGAAGGTTACCCCTGGCGTCTTCACCACTGTGTGGATAAAGTATGTCTGCAAGAAGAGAGAGAGGGACACACAGCTCCTACTTCTTAACCATTTCCTTCTCTTTCTGAACAGACACCTGGCCCCTTATCCTCCATAGCATGGTTTGTCACTGTCTCCAATGATAAACAGCAGAATCAGAATGGAAGTCACTAGGCAAGTGAGCATTAACTCCCTGTATTGTAAAAGCAAGTCAGTAGGCTGTGTGACAGAAATCAGATAGCCAGACAATGAAAGAATCAGTGAGCTATGTTTGCCCTTGATAGAAATGGCTCTTTGCATAGGAGACTGTGACTGAGCAGAGATCAGGATAGCATCTGTCAACTCACCCCTCCACCCGTACCTCCATCCATCAACTCATCTACCCATCCATCCACCCATGCATCTACCCATCATCCATCAACCCATCAATCTATTGTTCCATCTGTTCATCTACCCACCCATTCATGCACCTAGCCACTCACCTCTCCATGCATCTATCCATCCATTCATCCATACATACAAACATGCATGTATGTGTGCATGCATGCATGCATCCATCCATCCATCCATCCATCCATCCATCCATCCATCCAATCACTCACTTGTTCTTTCAGCAAAATTGTATGGAGCACCTACCATATCCTTGGCCTTAGGAGAGATTCCAGTGCAATGGACATTTACTAAGAGCCTCCTCTTTGCCTCCTATGCTAGATGCTGCCTTTCAAAGGGGAATAAGCCAGGGTCCCAGAAGGAGTATGCAGTCTGGTTGTGGGCAGGGGTGGGAAGGAAGGATCACCCAGAGGAAGCCCAACAGTCCACGGTTCAAAATGGCCCCCTTCAGTGGGGAGGGGTTGTCCAGAGCCCATCAGTCTCCTCACCCCATCACCACTGTATGTAACTGCAGAGTGGGTGAGCAGTCAGCAAAGGGGGAGCAGAGCTAACCCACTGCAGTGGACTCATATACTTCACTTGACCAGTACCTGTTGGGGGAAACAGTGCTCACCCATTTTCAGTTGGCATGGTCCAGGTGGAGCAGACCCCACCCACTGCTCCAGGTCTGGCCAAGCCCAGAACCAAATCCTCCTGGCTCTAGGCATGGGTTCTGTGATGTGGCCAGCAAGCCATCCTTGGGACGTTGGCCAAGCCTAGGGAAAAGGCTGGCTCTCCTTTGAATGCCGATGAGCTTGGAGCGGCCAGGCCCCATGCTTCCCACCTCAACGCGAGTGTGTTTCAGGATGACGCCAACACACAGGGAAGCAGGACAGAGAGCAGAGGAGAGAGATGGAGTAGGGCACCATTTGAGCTCCTGGATCCAGCTGTGCCTCCCCCGATAATGAGCCAACAGATTCCTCTTTTGACTTTAATTGGTCTGCAGTGGTTTCTGTCACATACAACCTCAAGTCCCCAAGAACACACCTGGGAACATTCAGAAATAAGACCTTATGTGTCTGTAGGGACAGGAATGCTCTGCCAGGTAGCTGAGCTTGCATGTTGGGAGGTAATGGGCGGGACCAGTGGGTGGATGGATGAGCTGATGGATGCCCTGTTGATCACCAGCCAGTCAGCCATGGCCTCATATACAAAGAGCAGCTCCCATCAAGGACAAACATGACTTAGGGACTCTGTCCTCCAGAAGAGAGCTGACCTAGATTTTAGTTTCCGCCCCACCTCTAATCTGCTATGTGATCTTGGGCTAATGACTGTCCCTCTCTGGGCCTCAGACACTTCAATTATAAAGTGAAGAAATTATATGAGATCCACATTTCTTTCCTTTTTAAAATTTTATTTATTTATTTGACAGAGAGAGAGAAAGAGCACAAGCAGAGGGAGCAGCAGGCAGAGGGAGAGGGAGAAGCAGGCTCCCCGCTCACGGGGAGCCCGAGGTGGGACTCAATCCTAGGACCCTGGGATCATGACCTGAGCCAAAGGCAGACAGTTAACCGACTTAACCACCCAGGTGCCCCGAGATCCACATTTCTTGAAGTATAATCAGTAGAATAGTAGTTGTCTTTTTTTTTAATTGAAATGGAAAAAACCATTTATATATGTGTGTGTGCTTAGGAGTTGTTATGAGTGGTATTGTGTCCTCCCCCAAAAGATACACTGAAGTCTTCCCAAAACCTCAGAATGTTTCCTGATTTGGAAATAGAATAATCTCAATGAGCTCAATTAGGATGAGGTCATGCTGGAGCGGAGTGGGCCTTTCATCCAACATGGCTGGTGTCCTTGTAAGAAGAATGTGGCATGCAAAGACAGACAGGGACAAGGTCGCGTGGGACTGTGGGCAGGATGGGAGGGATGCAGCTGCAAGCCAAGGAATGCCTAAGATGGCTAGAGACTTCCAGAAGCTGGAAGAGGCAAGGAAGGATTCTTCCCTAGAGCCTTCAGAGGGAGCAAGGCCCGGCCGACCCGGACCCTGATCGTGGACCTTTAGCCTCCAGAGCTGCGAGACAGAATAGATTTCAGTTGTTTTAAGCAACCCGGTTTGTGGTACTTTGTTATGGCGGCCCTGGGAAATGAACAAAGGAGTCAAGGACATCTGCTATTTCTGTTTACCGTATTCCCTCTGAGATCTACCATGCACGCGCTTGCATTAAAGACTCTAGGCGGTCTTCCTGGAAAGACCCGTCCAGATGCATCTCATCCAGCACCTCCGAAGCCTCTCTGATGACTCCTAAGATTTGAATGTCTCTAAGAGATGTTCCAACTGTGACTCAGGGGGATGTTCTTAACCTACTCATCCCAGAGGGAGAAGACCTGGAAGGCAGGGAATGTGGGTGGGTCTGGTCAAACTTTCAGACTGTGTGTGTGTGTGTGTGTGTGTGTGTATTTTTTAAAGAATATATATATGTGGTCTAAAAATATTCAAACAGTACAAAAGCTGTAGAGTGAAAATAAATCTCTCTTCCACACCTCTCCCCCAGGCCTTCACAAGACGCAGGCCCCCACTCTCTTATTTATTCCCCCAGAGATAATGTATGTATGTATGTATAAGTACTGAGATAGATAGGCTCCTTGCTTTGCATAAATGGCCGTCTACTGTATGTATTGTTTTCCACAATGCTTTTTTTTTAACTTAACGTATCTTAAAAATATCGTATCTTAAAATGTATCTTAAAAATATAACGTATCTTAAAAAAAAATAACATATCTTAAAAATCTCTGCATCAGCAGATACAGATCAGGATTCCTCAATCTTGGCACTATTGACATTTCAGGCTGCATAATTCTTTGTTGGGAGCGGGTGCTGTGCTGGGCCCCAGGGGGTCTTCGGCAGCATCCCTGGCCTTTATCCACAAGATACTATTCGTGCTGCGCCTTCCCCCCCCCCCCCCCCCCCCCCAGCCGGGTCAACTGTGACAACTGAAGATGTCTCCAGACATCTGCCAAACGTCCTCTGGGGGATAGAGTGGCCCTGAGTGAGGACTATGGATAGAGATCTAGTTCATTCTTTTGAAGGGTTGTCCAGTCTTCCACTGCATAACTTACTGAACCAATCCCTTGTCGGTGGCCACTTAAGTTGTTTCCAGGCTTTGGTCAGTGTAAATAGTGTTGAAATGAAGATTCTTGTACATGTGTCTTTGGCACCTAAGTTTGTAGGATAAATCTGTAGGACACTGTCTTGTTCACCACTCAGTAAACAATGGTTAAGTAAACATACAAACAGAAGAATGTGAACTGAAAGCTTCCAATTCCTATCTTCTCCACCAAGAAGAAATTCTGGGGGAAAATCTGGCCCCATTTGAAGGAAGTAAGGTCAACACAGAGAGAGAAATAGCACCAAGAGACGAAGTTCTTAATTAAGCACCCTGATCCAGTTGTGCCTGAAGCCAGGGACTCCCAGATTTGTGCACTCCGTAAGCCAATATATTCTCTTTATGGCTTAAGCCTGTTTTAGTTGGGGTTCTGTAAGCCACAAAAGAAACAGTGCTGCCTATCAACAGAAGCAGTACTCCTCCAAGAAGCCCATCCTGACCCAAACCTTTTCTTTGGGCTCTGTGTGCTCAGCCAAGTGCTTCCTTCATAAGTCAGTCTCCCCTCACTGGTCTCCTCAACCTTGTATCCAGAGCGCTTGACCCAGATTGGATGCTCAATGGGATCTGTTGAATGCATGGGTATGAGCATGATACAACTCATGGCCTCAGAGCCTCTGCTCAGTGGGGACTCAATAAATCCATGCGAGGAGGCTTCTGGCAGCCGGAGAATCCTCTTAACTTGATTCAGGAAGTTCTGCCAAAGGAGCAAAACAATATCAGCTCCAGGGCATCGGGCTGTGAGGGGAGGGAGGGGCTCCTAGGAGGGGCCGCCTTCCAGGAACCTCTCTGCTGACCTGAGCCGCTGGCGGGACGTCACTGGGCAAGTGGCCCAATGGCCCCTGAGGTCTCTGTGCTTAAACTTTCCACTCTCTTCCAGAACAGGTTTGGCTTCACTGGGAACCACCTTGCTTCAGAGAATCACACCCCACCCGCCGCAAACAAAGTGCCCCGTTTCCGTCATTCATGTTTATCAAGTGCTCTGAGTGTCTTGGGTGAGAGCCTCCACACGAGTACAAAGCTTTCTGGGCCAGGAGAAGGGACAAGAATCTCATTAAGTGGCTTCCACCCTGTAAAGTGGCCCACATCCACACACCAGCTCACACCAAAGGGTCCCAAACGATGGAGGAGGAAGGAAAGCAACAAGAAGAACACGTGCCTATCTAAGTGCGGGGCACATTCGCCTTCATTCCGTACCGTTACATGAGCACGGGCTATGTGCCAGGCACTGTTCTAGGCACTGGGTGTTCCGCAATGAACAAAAGCTTTCATTCTAGCAGGGGGAGGCGGGCAAAGACAGAAATGAGTCACTTCCAATGCAAATAAGTGTTATAAAGAAAAGAGAACATGAACGTGGCATAAGGAGGGACTGGGAAGAGGTGCTACTTGAGGCTGGGAAATCACTTTGTCACCTACCCACTCCCCACCACCACGGGCTGTCTCCATTATGGAAGAGGAGGCTGCAGGTAAGCGAGCCCAGGGACCTGCTACAGCCCCTGAGACTGTCTTGAGTTTACCTAGATTTGTCTTAATCGGACAGGGAAGTGACGGTCGGGCAGGAAGAAGTTTATTATCCTCATGGGGCTCTAGAAACAGGGGGCACCGCCCACCATGCAGGGTCACATAAGGAAGCTCTCGGGTCAGTGGGAAGGCACAGGCAGCAGGGGCGGGATATGGGTAAGAAGCTTTATTGTGGTTTTTACAGGAAGGGGTGAGGGACGGTAAGCAAGCTTAGGATGGGTTCGTTTGAATAATTTCAGTGAGACCTTGGGCATAGGGGCTGCCCCTCCTTGTGTGCCCTGGGGTGGTTAGGACAGGTGGTGAGTGGCCTGGGGTGTGAGAGCCCCGCAAAAGGTGATGGTTGGAGATCTGAGCTCTGGATTGGCTGGTCTGCATTTGAAAGTCACATTTCCCGGCAAGGTGTTCACTAGCTCTAGGACCTGCTAACTCTGGCTGGGGCAGTCCCTATAGGGCGGCCGGGTCTCAAGACATCAAAGCATCAGAATACAGAAAATAAAGGCACAGTTAATACGCAGACTCAGCCTGGGGGCTCATGCTGCCCCCCGTCCCCTGGCTGTCCACAGTCCCTGCGGGGACCAAGACACTGCCTAAGAGGTACTCCCCACCTGGGAGGAGAATACAACAGTTTGGCTTCAGCTACACACATGGAAAGAGCTTCTTTGCTCTTGCGTCACTTAAGACACTATCTTGGCACAGGCTCATCAACCCTGCCAAGTCTGCGGACAGGAGGGTAAAATGAGGTACAGAAAGGCGCTTCAATTGTGAAGCTCGTGAGAAGGAAAATGAGCGTGTGTTGGAATGACCAAGAACTGTTTTATTTTCTTATAAATTCTGCCCCATTTCCATTCAGAGCCTGTTGTCGAGGGCAGGGGACAGGGGTGGCGTCCTTGATTAAAACAACAAAAATACTGTTTTCAAAAATGTAGCTGGCTAGTGCCCATGTTGTTTTAATTTGCTGGGACCAGATTGTCCAGCCCTCGTGGAGTTGATCCCAGACAGGCTCGTTTGACTTATTCAGAGAAAAACTCTGTTTTCAGCCACAGACTGTACCCCTCACCCTGGCCAAATATGTTGCAATCCTCGTTAAAGGTCCCAACAGCTGTTGTCCAGGAATCTTGAGCGCACCTTCTGGATCCCATCTCCAGATGGTACTCGCATGCCCTCCACATGCCACTGGCTCAAGAAGGAGACTACAGAGCTGGTCTAGGTTTAGCCTCAGACTAAAACAAGACAAGGTACAAGCATATTGTAGGTACTCGATAATTGTCTGCTGAATGAATGAGTGAATACTGGATAAATGGATGGGTGGATGGATGGACAGATGGATGGATGGATGGATGGATGGATAGGTGGATGGATGCATGGATGGATGGATGGATGGATAGATAGGTGGATGGATGCATGGATGGATGGGTGGGTGGGTGGGTGAATGGATAGATGGATGGATGGATGAATAGATGGGTGGGTGGGTGGGTAGGTGGATGGATGGATGGATGGATGGATGGATGGGTGCCTGTTCTCTAGCCATTTATCCATCGATGCTTTGGGCTTTGGACTTGGTTCAAGTTCTACTGGGCTGCTAACAAGAGTTTTGTCTCTTCCAATGATGTTTCCATCCCCATATTAACTAGAACAGCTCTCTTCTTTTTAAAGGGGCCACTTCCTTCCTCAGAAAACTTAAAAATGCAACCACCGTATGATGTAGCAATCCCACTTCTGGGTGTATACCCAAAGGAAATGAAATCACTATGTCAAAGAGATACCTGCACCTCCATGATCACTGAAGCTTTATTCACAATAGCAAAGACCTGGAAACAACTTAAGTGTCCACTGACAGATGAATGGACAAAGAAGATGTGGTATATATACACAATGGAATGTTGTTCAACCATAAAAAAAAGAAGGAAATCCTGCCATTTGCAACAACACGAACCTGGAGACCATTCTGCGAAAGTGACATCAGCCAGACACAGAAACACAAATACTGCAGAGTGTCACGTATACGTGGAATTTTAAAAAAGTCAGTCTTGCAGAAGCAGAGGGTAGAATGGTGGTCACGAGCAGCGGGCAGGGTCCGAGACATGGGGATGCGTCGGTCAAAGACTACCAACTTCCCGTGAGAAGCTGAGTAAGTTCGAGGCATCTAACGGACAGCACAGTGACGGTAGTTAACAATCCTGCATTGTGTACTTGATATTCGCTAAGAGGGTAGATCTTGAGTCTTCTCACCACACACACAGAAAATCGTAACTACGAGGGAAGAAAATGGGCGGTCCACCTCTGTTTCATTCATTTTATTCTTTTCTCTCCCTTCCTGCCTCAAAACAAGCCCAGCAGCACAAGGAGATCGCAAATATAGTCTCTCCTTTGAAAAAGACCACGATCTTCTCCTCCTCCCACCCAGCAGAAACTGGAGCACAGCTCAAGGAGACCTGCTGTCACGGGATCCTGCTCACGGGCACAAAAGCCGGGAAATTTCAGAGCCAGTCTGGGCCAGGGGCGGCCTGAGCTCCTGAGTGGGGCTGAAATGATTCTTCCAGACGGCAGAGAGGAGAGCGGCCTGCCTGCCGGCCAGCCTGCCCAGCAGCAAACAGGAAATCCTAGAATTTATAGATGACCCCGTTACAAGGCAAATGTTTTGGAACAAATTGTTCTTCTTTTAAATCCTTGTTTTCCACTAGTTTTTCTTTCTGGATTCCCCCCTCCTTCCCACCTTCCCGCTGCCCTTGCTAAACCGGGGCCACAGCGCCACCTGCTGCCCATCATGGGCAGCGGGGCTCCGCTGGGGCCAATCCTGGGTCCTCTCCCCGCGTTCCCGGACTTACGATGGGTGGGAGAGTGGCTTTCTGGCTCCTGTCCCAATCTTAAGATCTTAAGTCTGTGCTTAAGATCACGTACCAAGCCGCAAGACAACAGCTCCTGGGGTTTTTGTGTAGCCTGAAGACCCACGGCAAACTCTCTCCCCATCGCCCGTCCTCTGGGACAGCCGTAGCTGCCTGGCAGCAAAAGCAAGTCATGCGACATCACCGTCCAAGGCTGGATCTCCACTCCGCGCAAACCAGCTGTGGCAGCTTTGGCCAACTATGCCAACCCCATGAGCCTCGATTTCTTCTGGCCCAACTACAGCTCCTTTGCCAGGTGGTATGGAAAACATAAATGACGCGCCTGGCTCAGAGAAGATGCTTCGGCAACATTGTCTTCTTTCTCTCCTACCTGGAATGTCGTTCACTGGGCAGGAGCAGCTTGGAGAATCTTGGAGGCAAAGGGCGGGCCTCAGAAAAATGGGCCCATTTCTCTCCTTACAAGAGTGAGAGCTCCACCAAGGCAGACCACACCAGCACCCAGGACGGGCCTCAGCAAAGCCCCCACTGATGAGCTGAGCGACCTTGAGAGAGCTGCTTCTTCCTCTTCTGTCTCAGTTACCCACCTGTCCCTGGAGACAGTAATAGTTGCCATGAGCACTAAAATGAGGGTGCATACAGAATTTAGTAAAGTCCCCCACAGTCTAGCTATAATATCATCATTATTATGAGATGAACACTCTGCCTGACACATAATAAGCATTCAATAAATATCTGAGGCATGAATGAATGGAAACACCAGAGAACATGGGTCAGGAGTCTTGGATTAGTTACCATCTAGTCACTGATGTGCCATGAGACATTAAACACCACTGCGCCTGCCCCTCCTTGTCCAGCAACCTTTCTTTATTGTGTTTAGGGCCCTCTGCCTAGGACCTCAGTTTTTCCATCTGTCAGACGGGCATAACACCTGTCTTATCTATCTATTGATCAGACAGAAGGAGGGGACCTGCCAAGTAATCTATGTCCAACAGGAAGGAAGGAGTCTATTCTCATTTAGGGTAGTTTCCGTATCTGGTGGCTTTGCTCTTTTCCTCCAGGGGTTCTTGGGGTTCTCTGGGACAAGTGGGGTCCCTCCTGACACAAAGTGGTAGCCTTATGCCAAGCCCCAACTCACTGGGGGAGTCAGATAAATTTTACAATACAAAGGCTGGGCTAATTAACTCTTCTGCTACTGACACAAGTTGAATGCCCTCCAAGAAATGGGTCCCCCCTCTAGGAAAGCTCCTTCTCTAACCTAGGGAGAGAGAATAACACTCAGTGGGTCTCCAGGATGGCAACTGGTTGATGTGACGCCTGGCAGGAGAGCGGAGGATCCGGTAACATCAGGAAGCAAGGTTCAAGCAAGCAAGCTTGAACACCATAAGGAGACCTCATTCGGTGGGCCCTGGAGAGCCACAGAGGTTTCATAAGCAAGAGAGGAACATGTCCAGAAAGATAATTCGGGCAGCCACATGAGGGACAAATCCCAGCAAGGGCTATACAGTTCCCCCCATGCCACGTGGCCTAGAGTTAAGTGACCAACCACCCTGGTGTGCCCGAGACAGAGGGAGTCCCTGGAACATCAGATCTTCATTTTCATGCTAAGAAAGTCCCCAGATGAGGTGGTCACCCTAACTCAGAGTACACAGAACCTCCTGGAGCCGTGCAGGGCAGTGGTTCTGAGTCCTGCCCTGTTAAGTTATACTTTCCCAAACCTCCTCACCTGCTCTCAAAAATAACCTAACCTCTCTCCTGCCCCATTCCTTCTTGGTTCTGTTCTGCTGAGCAACAATGAGTTTCGCAAGTTAACGCATCAGCATGGACTGCATGCTTATCTCTTCTCGGCCCTATCTGTGCATTTAAACAAAGCCCTCCTGGAGACAATATTTTAATCTGATGCAGTGACTAATAGTAAAAATTCTTAGCCCGAGAGAGATGGGGACTATTTTAGGGGGTAAGCGGGGAGTTGCCACGTCACCCACATCACATGCTGTCAGCAACGATCTGTTTTGCCTTGCACAGAGCCGGTTCTATCTTCCTGGCTCTCAGCTCACCAGCCTGCCCTGCCAAGCAAGCCTGCAGGAGCCTGGGCTGCTCAAATATTCTGTAAATAATGCTGACTACAGAAGTTTATAGAGAGACTCACAGAATCATAGCAATAGAATCACAGGATGTCAGAGCAGAAACAGATGCTCGACATCACAGTGTCCAGGGTCAGAAAATACACTGCACTCCCGCTGCCACTTCCCCCTGCCATGCCCATGGCAGACATCACTAATCAATCATGACACTGTCTAGCTGAGCTTGTTTGTAGCCTGAGAATCCTTCGAGGCATGCCAGGAAGCAACTCCCAATTATCTTGGATCTACTAATAATAGTACGGTTTATTGAATACACTTAACTGCACTCCTTTCTCTGCACCCTTTTCCACTGTCACCATTTTAATCATCAACTGTTTGCCAGGCCCTTTATATTTATTAGGGTTTCTCAATCTTGACACCACTGACATTTGGGCCAGATAATTCTTGATGATGGAGAGCTGTCCCGTGTTTGGGAGGGTGCTGAGCAGCATCCTTGACCTTGCTGCCAGTAGCAAGCAGCACCCCCCACCCCCGTGTGACAACTGAAAATGTCTCCATATGTCCCCTGGGGGGTAGGGGTGGGGGCGGGAGCGTTTGTTTACATATTTTCTCTCATCTTCATCACACTCCGCTAAAGCAGACTCTCTGGATTTTTCTTTCATGAGGGAAGAGGCTGTGGCTAGGAGAGAAGCAAGGACAAGCTGGTGACAGAAGCAGGATGCGGGGGCCCAAACCGCCCCCCCAACCCCGTGTGCCCGCTCCCCCCCTCCCCGCCCCCAGCCAGGAAATTCCGTTCGGTTCATTGTCTTGGGCTGCGAAGTCCCCAGGGGCAGGAATAGAACCTGTGAGGCTGAGAAAAACCAGATGCCGAAGGGATGGTCCTGACATCACGGCAGGGGTGCTAGAGGTGGAGAGGCCCTGGCGTGGCATGGTGAACGTTCCAGGCTCTTTCCCATCCCTAAAATGGCTCTGGGTGTGTAGCTGGCCTGGGAAAGAGGCTGTGTGCGGAGCCTGTTAGAGCAGTGGGAGCAAGGCTGCTAATAAGACCTCCCCCCACCCCGCTTCTTGCCGACATTGACAGGCCTTTCCCCACTCCATGGGAAGCGAGTGAAGTCTGGCCTGGCCCCCAGAGATTTGGGATTGAGAACCTGACAGTTTGGACATACAGCCCGTGGGCAATGTTTCCCTTCTCCGGGGCTTGCGTCTGTGCCAAGAATTCCTAACAAAGGGGGAAAAATTAATTAATTTTAAAAACCCATAAAAAATGCTCCTGAAACCAACTGGTAAGAAACTGTCCATTTTTCTCCTTGGTAGTGATCAAAATGTCTTGAGTTTCTACACACATATTTTACAGACGTTCCATAAATCTTCTTGTTGCGCTGCCTCCCCATAAGTAGGGTCCCCTGGGAAGTCATTGAGTTTCCTCACTACATGTATTCAAGAGAAAATTGGATGTAACACTTAGAGAAGGCTGTGGCCAGGGAGGGGGGAGGCAGGCAGGAGAGAGGGCGTCCGAGGAGAAGCCAGGCTTAAAGTTCAGCGCCAAGGACAGGGAGGTCCCTTGTCTTGGAAATTCCTGAAATTTCCAAACCGTCTTTTGCTTCTAGTGCACAAATAATCTCTTTGTGCTGCGTATTCCCTTTATTTCTTTCTGACCACAAAAGTAATACTTTTTTTTTTTTTTTTTTGCACAAAAATCTGAAAGGGTAGAGAAAACGAGAAAGAAACAAAACAGGTCAAACAACAACAACAATAACACCAACACACACACACACACACACACACACACACACAAAACACCTCAAATCCCCAGGTTTCTTATTGTGTTTTGTTTTGAACGTTTCCCGGGGCAGTTTGACGGTACCATTTCAGCAACAGGGGTCCAAATTCTGGGCGCACGACAGTCACCCAGGGAGCTTGTTAAAACTGCAGGAGCCCAGAGCCGGCACCCCTGAGAATGGGAGTCTGTAGGTTGGGCGGGGGCCGGGGGGGGGGAGGAGGGGGCAGTCCCACGGATCTGCGTTTTTAATGAAGCCCCTGGGTGACTCTGATGTGGGCGGTCACTGACCACACTTTGAGAAATAATGAGTTTCAGGTTTTTCAAGACCCTCGGCACATCAAGAGATGTGAAAATCCAGATTTAAACCAAAGACTGGGGGGTAATGATTTGTTTTCTGGAAGGGCTCGGCTTAAACAGGCCTTTCCCTTAGTGCTGCTAACATATGATTCCGTTCACACTCGGTGATTCAGCGAAGCAGGCAGGACTTCATCTGTAGTACTCCGGGCCAATACGGCATTCCGCCACCTTTTTACAGAGCAGCGCTGACACCCATCTGCTCAAATAAATTAACGTTTCCATCTCAAATAACTCATTTGGCTGGATCATCAAGGTTACACGCCAACTCAAAGAGAGAGGGGAGGAGGCCATACAGGGGATGGGGAGGGGTAGGAGAGGCGTTTGCAATGTATAAGTTGCAAGTAACACTGCTGCATTTTTGTCGCCAAAAGGGAGGGGCGGGTAGCCGAACACAGCTCTCGTGCAATTCCCGGGCACGCTGCTCCTGTCTCCTTTCGCGATTCCTACTGACGCTTCGGGGTAGGTCACAGGCAGAGCTGGAGCAGCTGATGGGTGTGGCAAACTGGGGCAATATTCCCCATGCAAAGACCTCGTGGGGAATGTGTGTGAGCGTACGTGTGTGCGGGTGCGTGTGTGTGTGTCTGGAGGGGGGGACAGTAGCGAGAGGTGGACGATAAGATCAAAAAGTTCATGGACGGGTAGAGCCTATAGTGGAAAGGGCAGGCAGTTTCTTTTTTTGAAACGCTTTTTATTTTGCGATGATTTTAGCTTACAGAAAAGGGGCAAGACCAGTACAGGGCTCTCCCTATAGCCTTCCCCCAGTGTTCTCTAACGCCAGTGGCTTACGTCACGATTGTACAGTGATCAAAACCAGGAAACCAACCTTGGTACGTGACCAGTAACTAAAATACAGGTCCTCTTCCGACTTCGCTAGTTTTCCCCCTGATGTCCTTTCACTGGAGAATAAGTATTTTTCACGCCCCAGAGATCTGGGTGGCGTCCACACCTCCGTCTCTCTGAGCCCCAGAGTCTCCTCTGTAAAATGCGTGGTAACCACATCTACCTAATAGGGTCCCTGGGATGATGACGTGCAAGACCGTGTGCCCAGAGCCTGGCACAGAAGCAGGCTGGATGGTGGCTCTTCTTTTCCCCACCCACTTTCAAAGGACAGTGCTGCATCTTCAAGGGCGGCCAGGGATTTGCACACATTCCTGTTGGGCCAGGTTGACTTACTCTCCTCGGCTGGATCAAGTGGTGAGGAGATTAATTAGGACACTCTTGTAAGCTGAATCTCCACAGTGGCAGGGGAGAGGGAAGGAGAAGAAAGGTTTGATAAACATTGCAGACGCAGAATAAAAAGGAGCTGATGGATGCAGGGAGTGGAAATGGGAGGAGCCAACAGGGAGCAGATTAGACTTTTGAATGACTGGTAATCCCTTTGACTGAGATGAGCCAGAGGGAACCAGCTCAAGGGAGGAAGAGAGGCAGGAAGCCCTAATAACCCTCACGGGCACGTGTTGAATGCCTGCTCCGGGCCTGCCAGGCAACAGGCTGACTGCTTTCCCCAGGATTCACCTGAGAACCCGAAAAGAGTGACGGAGAAAGTAAGTCCCTGCCCATGTACTTTTTGTGGAAGTACTAAGGTCCAACGTTCCTGCAGGCAGGACCCGGCTACATGATCTGCGGGGCTCCCTGCAAAATGAAAATGAGACCTCCCTTGGTCAAAACTTATTAAGAATTCCATGGCAGGGACAGCCAAACATGAAACCAATCAGGGGGGCCTCCTGAGGGTCCCGGGCCTGTGAAGCCGGCCCTGCTGCAGGCCACCCCTATGAAGGCACAAGGACAGGCCCTGAGACGACAAGAGAGGACCACTAAGGAAGAGGGCTGGGGACAGGCCTGCGCTAAGGGCCACATTTGCTGCAAGCGGCAGAAGAAACTCACAGGGGCAGGGGACGGGGGTGGCCAGCAGGTAAGAACAGGAGGAAGATGCAGTCCGAGCCACGGAGCAGGCAGAGGTCACAGGAACGAGAGTCAGGAACATGAGGATGAAGGACACCGCCACTGGCCTCGGAGGCCAGTCTCTCAGGAGTGGAGGAGGCAGAAGCCAGGCAGTGCCAGGCACTGGACTCTGTGGAAGTGAGGAAATGGTAGAGGGGCCTGGGGCCTCTCATCTCAAGACGTTCTTCCACGGCCAAGTGTGTGTCAGTATGGAAGTGATTTTTTAAAAAGTCAAGCCGCTTAAAGACAGCTTCTCATCTGGGTCCCCTGGGCACTAAGAAACGCCTTCCTCCTTCAGCCTTTTCTCCTCCCACTTCGCCTCACCAACGGTTGGCTGAGTCTCTCCGTAAATTGTGGCCGGGGACTGGAGCTGAAAACGCCTTTGAGGATTCTCACACGGCAACCATGAAAACCTCTGTTTGGAGACTCGAATGTTGCCGAGACTTCAGCGTGGTCAGGGGGGCTTGGATCCGGGAACGGGCCACGTCCCTTGGTTGGGGCAACTGCAACCAGGAGGGACAGATCATCACGGGCTATTTATTTATAGATACTGGCTGGGCTGCTGGTCTCCTTCTGAACAAGGATACTAAAAGGAAGAGGCAGCTCACAGCTCATACAGGCCCAGCTTCACAAAAATAAACTTGCCTTTGATTTTGCAGACTTGTGGTTTTTGGTGCTATCCTCTGGAAGGGGTTTTCTCCCCCTTTCCTTTCAAAACCCATGGAGTCCCAGAGCACCCAGACTACCGGGAGGGCCCCAACTGACCTTATTTATACTCAAGTACGCAGATAATGGCACTGAACACCCACACTTTCCACAATTGGTTAATTCCCTGAGTATAATAATCTGTGTTTTTACGTTTCTGAAGTCTTAGGAATGAATGGTCCATTCCACAGCAAAAGTTTAATTTAAAAAGAAAATAGACTTCATATTTTTCTTTTTAGAGTAGTTTTAGGTTCACAGGAAAACTGAGTGGAAAGTACAGAGTTCCCATATGCCCTGTGCCCCCTGCCCACACACAGCCTCCTTCACGGTCAACATCGCCCACTGGAGTGGGGCATTTGTTACAACCGACGACCCTACACAGACATGTCATTTTCACCCAAAGTCCAAAGCTTACCAATTTCGGGTTCATTCTTGATGTTGTACATTCTATGCATTTGGACAAATTATAATGATGTGTATCTACCATGATCCACCATATCATATAGAATAGTTTCACTGACCTAAAAATCCTCTGTGCTCTACCTGCTCATCTTTCCTCCAACCCAACTGCTGGCCACCACTGATCTTTTTACTGTCTCTACAGTTTTTCCTTTCCCCAGTTGGGGTTATACAGTATGTAGACTTTTCTGAGAAAAGTTTAATCTTTAGTAAACTTTCTATCTTAAAAAAATAAATAGGTAGGGGCACCTGGGTGGCGCAGTCAGTTGATTGTTCCACTCTTGGTGTTGACTCAGGTCGTGATCTCAGGGTCCTGAGACTGAGCCCGGCTTCGGGCTCTGCGCTCACTGGGAAGTCTGCTTGAGATTCTCTTTTCCTCTCTGCCCCTTCCCGGGCTCTTGCGCCAAAATAAACAAATCTTTTAAATAAATAAGTAAGTAAATAAACAAAAGCATGCTTATTTTAGAAGAACCCAACTGCTCAGAAGCCTATATTGCTTCCAGTGTGAACTAGTCTGAGTAGCTGTGCTCTGCTGCAGTAACAAATAAGACCTGACATCTGAGCCCATGACAAGTTCATGTCTCACTTACACAAAGTCTCACGTAAGACGATGGTGACTCCCCCTCACCCCAGAGTCACTGCAGCAAGGGGAGGCAGAGGAGAAGACTGCCACCTGCTTTTAAATAACCTCTGCCCAGAAGGGACACAGGCATGATCACTCCAGTGGCCAGACCCATGCTTAGCCCTGGTGTAACCCACATGGAGATGAGGAAACGGAAGTGAGCGGGATGGTCTTTGCCACACACCCCAAGTTACCTCCATGCCCCAATCCCACTCTGCAGAGGTATTGCACTCCTGTTAACTGCTTGGGTGGTATCGTTCCAGACAGTCTTCTAATATACGCATATTTATGTACATTGCTCATCACCTACTCTTACTACATGCTAATACGTAATACATAGAACTCCTTCCCTTGCAAAAATGGGACTATGATTTGTATGCACTCTTGCAGTATGCTTTTGCATTTAACAGTATGTCTTGGACATCCATTCCAGGAGGGATGAGCTAAGACGCAATTTAATAATAACATGGTGACGTTAAACAGAGTGCTCTCTAGTGCCCTCTGCTCTGGCTGTGGGCTCCTGGGCCACAGAACAGCATCTCATCACCGGCACCATTCACTGGGACTTTGCTGGTCACCAGGCATGGTGCCAAGTGACTTACCCCACTCCCAACAATGCTGTGAGGTCAATACCAATATTACCTCTCTCCAGTATTCAGATGATGTACCTGTCACTCAGGGAGGTGAAGAAACATACAGTCCAAGGTCACACAGCTGGTAAGTGTCAGGAGGTGATCTATGGGACTCCTTGGACATGGTACATCATAGGTGCTACATGGTATTTATTGGATAGAAGGCTAAGAAGTGCTCTTTGACTGAGTGGAACCCCCAAAACCATACAGAAATGGCTGTAGGCAGCTACAACACTTACCGCCAATACCAGTCATCAAACTCTTACATATAACTTGTCCTGTGCTCATCTTCTGATAGTACTGCAAGTTCCTAAAAACCTGAACCATGTGTTTCCTACTAAGCCCCTCCAACTCCAAGGAACACACAAGCACTGGCAGAGTTCCAGGTGTGTAATGGGTACACGTGATATAATGCTCTAACTCGGGCTGCCCTTCCCACATCTCATCTAGACACATACAGCCTCCCCCACCCCCAGCACCCTGCTCCCCGTTGCCCCCCACAGACCGTTCTCCACCCAGTGGCCAGAGGGAGCCATGGGAAGGGTCAGTGAGAGACCTCCCAGTCCCGCTGGGAACCCCTGGCTCCATGGCACTTCTGTGGAAATCCTCCTCCTCCCTGGCGGTGTGCCCCACATGCGTACGCCTCTCCCACCTCTGCACCTGGCCTTCACTCCCCAGTCTCCACTCAGATGTCCCTCTCCAGAGGCTTGCCCTGACCCCAGCTTGAAGAGCCTACCTCTGTCTTCTCTGGCCCAGGGGTCCTCAGCCTCGGCACTAGTGACATTTGGGGCAGGACGACTCTTTGTGGTGGGGGGCTGTCCTGAGCCTTGTAGGATGTGGAGCAGCATCCCTGGGCTCTCCCCACCAGATCACAGTAGCACGCCCCTTCACCCACCCAATGTGACAACCAAAAATGTCTCCAGACATCGCCAAGGGTACCTGGGGGCAAAACCACCCCCCCTGAGAACTCCTGCTCTAAGTGATTAGCATGTACACAGTGAGCTCCCAAAACAGGCTGGAAGGATGAATCTATTCCAAAAGGCTACTAGAGCCTCTAAAGATGCCTTTCTCAAGCCAAGATGTCCATCAACAGATGAATGGATAAAGAAGATGTGGTGTGTGTGTGTGTATATATATAATGGAATATTATGCAGCCATCAAAAAGAATGAAATCTTGCCATTTGCAACGACGTGGATGGAACTGAAGGGTATTATGCTGAGCGAAATAAGTCAATCAGAGAAAGACATGTATCATATGACCTCACTGATATGAGGAATTCTTAATCTCAGGAAACAAACTGAGGGTTGCTGGAGTGGTGGGGGGTGGGAGGGATGGGGTGGCTGGGTGATAGACATTGGGGAGGGTATGTGCTATGGTGAGCACTGTGAATTGTGCAAGACTGTTGAATCACAGACTTGTACCTCTGAAGCAAATAATACACTATATGTTAAAAAAAAAAAGAAGAAGAAGAAGATAACAGGAGGGGAAGAATGAATGGGGGGAAATTGGAGGGGGAGACAAACCATGAGAGATGATGGACTCTGAAAAACAAACTGAGGGTTCTAGAGGGGAGGGGGGTGGGAGAATGGGTTAGCCTGGTGATGGGTATTAAAGAGGGCATGTTCTGCATGGAGCACTGGATGTTATACGCAAACAATGAATCATGGAACACTACATCAAAAACTAATGATGTAATGTATGGTGATTAACATAACATAATAAAAAAAACTAAATAAAAATAAAATAAATAAAATAAAATAAAAATAAAGATGCCTTTCTCTGTGCCCTTCTGGAAACGACGCAGACCACAAACCATGGCAGCTCTAGAAGGGACTGGTGTTCTGCTAAACAGAATTAGTCCTCCAGACTTTCTGGGACGTACTGGGGGAAAAGCTCAGGACTTCTCTTTGCTTCCTTCCCACGGAAGGGGAAATGGATACAGGAAACGATGGTCATTTCCATTGCAGCATCTGACAGTGCCTACCTGGAGTTCTTACGCAGAAGACAGGCTGCCAAGAGGTGCAGCTGGCCGAGAGGTGAGAAGCTGCTGGAAGCTGCTGGCTAGCTTCAAACTCTTTCCGGGGCTGCTCCAGAGTAAGTGGGGCTGATGTGAGGTTGTCTCCGTATAGATAACCATCCCAAGACTGTGGTTCAGAACACAAGTTCAGAAGGAGCTTACAAATGGGGAATACAGGCTATAAATGCTGATAGTTGAGCCAAAAGCCACAAAATGCATTCATCTGGGGCATCTTCCCCCTGCGATTTCTGGCTTCGACTGGATAATCCAAACCCGTGCTCCAGAACTTGTCATTCTTCCACGGCTATGACTCCAAGGCAGGACATGCCATAAACCAACCACCTATAGGTGCTCTCAGTTGGGGGCTGACTGCTCTAAGATGCACCATCAGCCCCCAACAGGGAAGTGTGGTAACTATTTTACTCTTGGGGATGATTTTCAGACTCATTCATTCAAACATTCTTCAAATGCCATCCGGGTCTCTCCCACATTCCTGGTGGTGTCGGATCTAGTGGTTAAGGGCGTCACTGGCTCTGAAAACAGACAACTCAAATGCCAGCCCGGGCCAATCATGACCTGTGTGACCTTGGGGAAGTTGCTTGACTTCTCTGAGCCTAAGTTTACTCATATGTAAAACACAGATAAAAATACCTAGCCCGAGGCAGCAATGATTAAATGAGATAATGCCCGTAAAGTGCTTAGCAGAGGAGTTTCAAATGGGAAGAAAATATTGCTACATTATCCTATATTCAGAAAAATGTAGATAGCTCTGTAATCCTTGGACACCGTGCAAAGGGACAGTGGTAAACAAGACCAGTTGGTAGGTAGAACAGTATCATTTCTGACTGAGAGAGTGTGGAGAAGCATACATTTTAGGCAGACAGGAGTATCCATGATTATTCAGTTCAACACACTCACTCTCCAAGTAAGGAAGTAAAGATCAAGGCCACGGATGTGGGGTGAAGTGACTTGTCCAAGGTCACAGGGAAAGTTAAGGGCAGGCCTGGGCCAGAGCTCAGGCTTCCTGCCACCCAGAGGCTGCTTTTCCATTGCCTTATCTGTCACTGATGAGTGGACGGAAGAGAAGTACCTCCTCCCTCAATGTGAACTGAGTCCCTGGTCACAGACAGATGTTCCAAAAATGTTGCTGGTGGAAAATCCAAGTTGATGTATAGTATTTTTAAGGAATGTTTCCATAGAGATGCACAAAAAACTGGGAACAATAATCTCTTGTAGAGACAGAAAAGAACCATTCATCTAAGCAGGACACGTAGGGGGAGAGGGAGTGACATGCCTGTTCTCCTGGAGAGCTAGACAGAGAGGCCAGGCTGGGGTGCTGGAGATGTGGGATTGAAAGCCAGCATTTCTAGAAGTGGGGGCTGGCATCTTTGATGGCCCTGTGCATCAAATGGATGAGCACAAAGCCTGCGTGTCTTCACTGAACAGACATGTACTGGGCTCTTCTGGAGGCCAGGCTCTGGCTAAGGTGCAGACCACACAATGTCAGCCCCTCTCTCAAAAAGCACTTCGGCCTGGATGAGTTTCCTCTTGCCGCCATTAAGGACCACAAACCTAGTGGCTTAAAACAACACAAATCTATTATCCTACTGTTCTGGAGGCCAGAAGTCTAAAATCAAGAGGTCAGCAGGGCTGGTTCCTTCTGGAGACTTCAAGGGGAGGCGAGTATCGGTTTCTTTGACTTTTTCCACTTCTAGAGGCTGCCCGCATTCCTTGGCCTGTGGCCCCTTCCCAGAATCACTTGGACCTCTTGTTTCTGTCATCACACCTCCTGCTGACAACAGCCCAGGCGCAGGCCCACGCCAGATGAGCAGCCACTGGAAAGGTCCTCAACTTCGCTGAGCCTGCTTCCTCATCAAAAAAACAGGGGTGATGGGGACGTGTCAAATGAGGTGTGTGTGAATGCTGAGCAGTGTGGCTGGCACACGTAAGGACCAGGAAAGGCTGCATCTTCATCACAGCAATGCTTCCTGTTATCACCATCATTGTCATCCGACACTCACTTCCAGGACCCAGCTCCGGGGGACACAGATGGACAGGTGTGGCGTCTGCCTGGGGTGTCAGGAAAGACTTTTCAGAGGATGTGACCCCTGAGCTGGCCCTGATCAGTGGACTCTGAAGGAATGTGACCAACAGACAGGGGGAGAAGGGGCGTTCTGGACAGAGGAGCCCACACAACGAGAGGGTGTCGGAAAAGTGCACGGGGCATTTGTGGAATTGGGAGGGGTCAGTGCCAGGAAGCAGAGGGATGGTGAAGGGCTCACTTAGCTCTTTGGAATCAGACAGGCCTCGGTTCAAGTCCCAGGGGCTCCACTTAAGAGATCTGTGACCTGGGGCACCCTGTTTGTCCTCTGGGCCCTCCTTCATACAAAGTGGATGGTTAACAGCACCTGCCTCCCAGGGTTGTAGCAATGAAAGGCCAGCATGATGCGGGAGAAGCTATAGAGGCCCCTGAGAAAGGGCTTTGCAGACCTGGCTCAGGAGTTTGGATTCTGCAGCATCACCTTCTCTCTTTCCGCCTACCCTTCATGTGCTCAGGCTCTTTCTCTCGGCCAAAAGGAAGTCTGAGCCCTGACCTTCCTACTTGGATGTTTCTGTCACCGTTCTCCTGAACTTAAAAATAATAGATTTTTCACAGGTGGAAAAGATGTTACAAGACCTTTGCTCATCTATAAAATGTGGGCAATGATGGGCCGACCTTATATGGTTGCTCTGAGATTCAGAGAGAACGTGAAGATGGTGTTTGCTATTATATTGTGGGACGTTAATAGCTTAGACTCCAGAGTCAGATGGGTTGAGCCCAAATTCTGGCTGTGTCAGTCACTAGCTCACTAGCAACTATGGGCAAATGACTTCCCTCTCTCAGTTATAATTCCTTATCTGCAAAAAAAGGATAATGCCAACCACCGAGGTCCTTTTGGAGGGTACTAGGAGAATGTCTAGGGTATACTCATTAATTATTATGATACTCTTTCCACTTAAATATGAGGAAAGTAAGGCTCTGAGAGGGGAAGTGCCTTGCCCAAGGTCACACAGCAAGTTGGTGGCAATCCATCACATAGGCAGCTTCCTGTAGGATCAGAATTTCCTGGCATGAGTTCCAGGAACTGGAACCTGAGACTGTGCAAAGTGCTCCCCCTTTGCAGGCTGTTTTCCTGGGTGAAGGGCAAGGTGGCAGCCCCCACCGGCAGCCCACAAATCCGCCTTGGTGGCCGCTGCATCCCAGGATTGTGCAGCTCTGCCTGCTGAGGAATCAGATGGCACCAGCAGACGGTCTCTCCATGCTACTGGAGCCTGCATCACTCCCATCATTTATTTTGGACAGGACACAAGACGGGATATCAAAGGAATCAGCTGCTGGTCAGAGGAAACAGCAAAGGGGCCAGAACTCCTCCGGGGGCTTCTAGGAGCAGAGTAAACACCCCGTGCGAATCGGAAGTCGGCTCCTCTGTTGTCATCCAACTGCATGAACTTGCAATTTCACGAATTCAAAGATATAAGAGGCAAACCATTTTCTTGGTATGAAGTTTTTTACTAAGATAAAGTTAGTTATATAGACATTTGTTTTGTTGGATAAGGTTCAGACTGGAGAGTCTCTCAAGCAACAGCTAAGGCCAATGAGTGAGTCGGGACTGCTGCCTCCCCACATTCAAATAAGCCAAAGGATGACCTTAAACACATCTACTGAGGGTTTTATTTTTCCATCATGCTCTGCCGAATAATTGAGCTTTTCAGACCTCTCTGGACCAGATTCTGGAGTGAATAAAGCCTTCCATTGCTCAAGGCACAACATAAACATCCCTTAATGTCCAGCCAATGAACCCACGAGATTCCAACTATTATTCAACCTACAGGCACTGCCGCAATGAAGAGATGGTGGCCACCAACCTGCTTTAACAGCAAGAGTGCTTGAGGAGGAGTTTCCGGGGAGGGGGCTGCAGACGTCAGAGTTGGCGGGCTTCCGTTCTGGGCATCAGTGACCCGGTCAGGGATGGGTTGGTACTGACATTTTCCTTGGCAGGTAAGGCCTGGCAGAAAGAACAATGACTTCATGGTCAGGAGACCGGGGGTCAGATCCCAGCTGCACGCCCAATTCTGCCCTCAGTTTCCCTGATAGGCGTCTCCAGGAGCCCACCCTCCAAGTTTTTGTTTTGTTTTGTTTTTAAGATTTTATTTATTTATTTGAGAGAGCGAGAGGGAGTGAGTGAGAGCGCAGGAGCAGGGCCGGGGGGAGGCACAGGGAGAGGGGGAAGCAGACTCCCTGCTGAGCAGGGATCCCAACGCGGGGCTCAATCCTGGGACCCCAGGATCATGACCTGAGCCAAAGACAGACGCTTAACTGACTAAGCCCCTGGACTTTAGTTTTTAGATCAGACTTAGGTTCGCAGCAATGTTGAACAGAAGGTACAGAGAGTTCTCAGGTAATACTCCCTTCTCTCCAACATACAGAGCCTCCCTCACGATCAACATCCCTCACCAGATGGTACCTTTGTTACAATCATGAGCCTACACTGACGCATCGTCATTACCCAAAGTCCATCATTAACATTTGGGCTCATTCTTGGTGGTTGATGTACACTCTACAGGTCTGGACAAATGCATAATGACATGTACCATCATGATGGTATCATATGAATAGGTTTCACTGCCCTTACTCTTCGAGTCCTCTGTGCTCTGCCTGTTCATCCCCTGGCCACCGCTGATCTGCTGTTTACTCTCTGCATAGTTTTGGTTTTTTTCCAGAATGTCCTAGAGTTGGAATCCTGCAGCAAAGAGCCTTTTTAGATTGGCCTCTTTCACTTAGTCATTTTGCACTTAGGCTTTTTCCGTGTCTTTTCGTGGCTTGATAGCTCATTTCCTTTGAGCGCTGAATACTATTCCAGTGTGTGGATGGACCACGGTTTATTTATCCATTCCCCTACTGAAGGCTATCTCAGTTGCTTCCAAGCTTTAACAGTTATGAATAAAGCCGCTATAAACACCCATGAGCAGGCTCTCGTGTAGACACGAGGTTTTAGCTGTGTCTCTGTCCTACAGCATCCTTCTGACAGACTATGGGGAAGGCTGAAGGAATCTACTTCCGTCAGTTGCGGAGGTCACATTGGCGGCCGGAATCATGGAATCAGGGAGCGTAGAATACCAGCGGAAAGGCTGAAGTGGAGGTCAGAGGGACTGCATTGTCTTTATGCCCATGGGAAAGAGCAACCTTTTGTTCCACCGGTTTTTCATAGCAAAATCCAAAGGTTATCAAGGAACCCCCCACCTCCAATCAATTACTATTGTTAGGTGAATAACAATAGACTTGCCCTCCACTTCAGCCTGTCTGGGATTCAAAAGTGCTTTTTGAATGCTAATCCATTCCTCTTCCCATAACCCTGGAAGCGTTCCATTAGGCAAAATCTGTATTATTTCTACCAAGACAAAATATGCAGTGCCATACCCTTGATGGAAAAAAATAATCAAGCTATGATCCACAGAGAATAATGGAGAGAAAATGCTCGAGGTGGTCTGAGCTTGCATTGACAGTCTAAATAACTCCCACACTGTCTAAGGGGTGCACCTAGACCTCTGCTGTGGTGGGAAGCATTGCCTTTGTAGGGTCACAGCCCGGGAAACACCTTCTGACGACCAGAGTACCACAGGGCCCTGGGAAGCCCTTAGGTTCACTGAGCTTGAGTCTCCTGAAATAATATTATTTTATTATTCCTGGCTATGCAGCTGGCTTACTTACTGGGTGACTTTAGGGAATCATGTAACTTCTCTGCTTTCCTGGCTCGTAAATGGGTTTATTGTATTTGCCCACCTCACAGAGCGCCCACCTCCTGACCAGCAATCACCCACTGGTGCCTGATTTTGCAAACAGCAGATGAGTGCCCAGGCCCAGGGTACCTGGGGCAATGCAGGTCTGGGGTAAATGCATGAGCCTCTGAGCCAGAAAGACCTGAGCTCAAATCCCAGCTCTGCCACTGGATGGCTGTGTGACCTTGGGTAAGTCAACCAACCTCTCTGAGCCTCCATCTCCTGTTCCAGGAACTGGGAAAACCTAGTCTCTTAAGGTTGCTATAAGGGCTAAATGAAGCATCTGGCATTTAGCAAGTGCTTAATAAAGGGCAGCTATCATGAGGGCCCATCATTTCCTATCAGGTCTTACAAACTTAATGCAATGTGTCCAAAATGTGCAGTTACTTATACCACTTAAGGGAAACAAGGAGAGAATTTAGTGCATACACAAAAATTTTTCAATGTGTGGAATCGGGAATAAATAGAAGAGATGCATTAAACTTGTGACTTTTATGACTGTGGCTGATTAGAATAGGGTGAAATTTTTAGAGGGAGACTCAATTTAAAAATTATAGTAAATAAATCATTGTATAGTGGTGCACAAATAGGGTGCAAAAGATTTTAAGGTGGTGTATGAAAGACTTAACCCACAAATGGCTGATGGCACAGAGACAAAAGGTTTGCGCTCATTAGTCATAGGACTGCAGCCAGTCTCCTAAGTCCCCCCGAGCTTCAGTTTCCCCGTATGTAAAATGCGATAGCGATACCTAGGAAGGTAAAAATGAAATAACAAAAATGAAAGTTCTTGAAAACGGCTAAAGCGCAGCCTTATATAAGTGGTTTGCTTGTTATTCCTAATGTGTGGTTTGACAGAGAACTTTCTACCCCTAGCTGCAGCTGATAAGACTAACACAGATGAAGTTGAAAATCAAGGATGGTTTCAGTTCTGGCCCCGCCGTCTATCCGCCCGTGGCCGTGAGCTAGCCATTTAAGGTCTCTGGGCTTCCACCTCTTTGTAATCCAACCCAAAGAGCTGAAAAGGCCAACACCTCCCCATATACCACCTCCCCCAAAAGCAGGCAAAGTATGTGACAATACAGTATACCAAAAATGAAATACAGATGGCTCTTGAACATATAAACATATTCTCTATCTCATTCATAAGAAGCACGCGAATTCAAACCACACTGAGTGTGATTTCTCGCATCATCAGATTTGCCAAGATCATTTTGACAAAGCTGTATTGGTAAGGTACGGGAAGCGGGTATTCCCTTATATTGGTGGCGGGGGGAGGTAAAGTCCCTGTGGACGGCAATTTACGCTGTGAGGTAGGCTGAAAAACGGGCCCCACATCCTAATCATGTCAGAATGTCACCTTATGTGGCAAAAAGGACAGCAGATGCGATTAAGCTAAGAAGCCTGAGGTGAGGATGTTATTCCGGGTTATCCAGGTGGCTCTGAGGTCATCACAGGGGTCCTTACAAGAGGGAGGCGGGAGATCAGACCCAAGGAAACAACGTGCTGACAGAGCAGAGACCAGAGCGACATCCTTCGAACGCGGAGCAAGGGGCCACAAGCCAAGGAATACAAGTGGCCACCAGAAGCTGCAAAAGGGCAAGGAAACAGATTCTTCCAGAGCCCGCAGAAGGAATCTGACCTGCCAATGCCCTGATTTTGGATTTCCGCCCTCCAGAACGGTGGGAGAGTACAGTTGCGTTGCCTTAAGCCACTTAGCTAGTTGGCTAAGCAGCCGCAGGAAGCGAATACAGCCCTCTGGTCAGCAACTGCTTTCCCAGGACTTCAGGCTACAGAAACAGGTGCACGGTGATTCTGTCTGGGGTTATTCAGTGGTATGTGCAGGTCGGCAGGCCTGTGATGCATAGGCTCAGGCTGTGTTTCCACGCTGTCTGGAGGGCCTGAGTCAAACCAAGGCACACCTCGTCTTTCCTGCTACACAGAAACTGGCCGGGTGATGCCTCTCCCATGCACCTGCCCTAGGCCGACCCCACATCCGGTATGTATGTATGTATGTATATATGTATTTATTTATTTATATTTGGGGGGGGCTGAAAAGTTGAACAGTTTATTATTTACATGTATAAAGAATGTGAAAATAGAAACTAGGATGTGGTACAATCAGGAAGATGAGTCCAGCTCAGTCAGTGATGATGAGCTCGTCTACCCCCCAGTCTTCATAGCTCCCGTCTGGCAGGTACCGGCAAGTGATGATGGGGATCTTTCGGGCCTTGAGCTCTTTTTTATTTTATTTTATTTTATTTATTTATTTGACAGAGAGAGACACAGAGAGAGAGAGAAAGAACACAAGCAGGGGGAGTGGGAGAGGGAGAAACAGGCTTCCCGCGGAGCAGGGAGCCCGATGCGGGGCTAGATCCCAGGGCCTGGAATCATGACCTGAGCCGAAGGCAGATGCCCAACGACTGAGCCACCCAGGCACCCCAGGGCCTTGAGCTCTTTCATGGCGATGAGCAAGGGATTTGTCTCCCCCTCCAGCTCCACCATCACGGGGCACACATCGCGATCTGGAGGGCGCGGGTGCCGAGTATGGGGGCCCGCTCACGCTTGGTCGTATACGCTGTGGCGACCGGCTGGCCCGTGGTCGCTCTCCAGAGGGGAGGACCTCCACGCTCTCCTGACCTCGTTGTCTCACGTGACACCCGCACCGACGCGACCCGGCTCCGAGCCCGAGACTCGCACAGACACCCGCAAACCTACACCCCGCGCGGCACCCCGCGTCCACATCCAGCATTTAAATTACAGGCAGGTCACCACCACTGCTGCAGGAGACTTCCAGCTGATGCCCCCAGGGTCAAGCACTGGGGGATTCCCTAATTACAGGACCCTGAGAAGCCCACAGGGTGAGCCCACACGGAGCTCTTCTCTGGCAACAAACGCAATACACAGGGTTCTTTGTCTTCACCGCAGAGCCGGTCTTTTTCCTGACATGTGAGAAATACTCCTGCGTGATGTATTAAAATCCTTCAAAGAGGGAGTAAGAGGAAGGTAAAATAAATGTATTTCCATGACTTCAAGTACAAATCCCCGTGCAATCCTCAGAGCTGGGCTAGAGCTATTTTAAAACTAATGTTGTGCATGAGACGAAACTACTCGATTGAAAAATCTTCTGTTACAGGGTAGAGATGGGCGAGAATCAGTGCTACGGCTCTCGGAGTGCTTGACTGTGGTTATAAACATTACTGGCTGCATCAGCAAAGCGGCTGAGAGTCGACCGTAAACCTTCTGCCGGGGGGACTCAGGAGGCAGGGCTGACAAGGCAAGTTCAAAACCTGAGCCCGTTTTACTCCCAGTCTTCCCAGGCTGCTAAAAATACCTAGGGATCTGCCCGAGGCGGGGGCAAGCAAGGGAAACCTTTCTCCCCTCTGCCTCCCTGTCCCCTGAACAAAAAGGGGCCAGATAAGGAGGCAGGAATGGTGAGGCAGGAGGTGAATTCAACAAATGCAAGAGACAGCGGTTCTGGCCAGACCAGGTGCCACGCGCCAGGGACGCAGAGGTATCTCCCCTGTGTTGAAGTTTACATGAGAGGTGAGGGCACAGGATGGGCTTTAGAGCCAGAGAGGTCTGAGCTCGGATCCCTGCTCTGCCGCTGCCACTCATTTGTACGGCCCTGCGCCCAAAGCTTGTGTGGCTTTATAAATCTTAGTCTTCCCGTCCGAAAAGTGGAGCTAATACCAACGTATTAAAAACCAGACTCTAACTATAGAGAACAGATGGTTACCAGGGGAAATGGGTCGGGAGATGGGTGAAATAGGGGATGGGGCTTAAAAGGACATTTATCTTGATAAAAAAAATAACAATAATACCAACGTGTGGTCTGCAAGCATTAAGAGATGATGCCCGGCAACCCCCTGGCACAGAGCCGCCCCTATACATACGGCAGCTGCTATGATCCATACAGCAGCATATAGCCGAGAAAGATCCCTAAAGGCAAGGGGAAGTCAAACCAGGAGGAAAAGCAAACACAAGCCCAGGGTTGGATATGTTGGACAGCGAGTGTCAGAAAAATTCTCCGGAAGGAAAGGTTCCCACTAAGACCTCCCCAGTTCTAGTCCACAGAAATCTCTCATGTGCTTCCAAAGCCAAAGAAATGCTTGATTCCTTCAAGGCGGCCCAGATTTGCCTGGGCTTTGTCCTTGCTCTGCAGCACCACGGCAATAGTCATCCGTCTGGTGTTTGTGTGACTGAACAGCGTCCTTCCCTCTGTGACACCCAGGTAACTGGGAAATGGCAGGTGTGTAATAAATGAGCAGAGGGTTTGGGTGGAGAGTGAAGAATGCCCCGGGTAGAGAAGGCAGGTGAGTGCCAGTGGACGTGGCATGTGTATCAGTCAGAGTTCCGTCAGAGAGGCTGGGCCATCATCCATACACTCCTGCATGGAAATCTGACCTTACACGATTGTGAGAGCTGGTTAGCGGCGGCTGTCTCTGATGCTGGAGCTTAAAGTCCTCACGGCAGGCGTGAGGGAAGCTAAGAAGGATGTTAATCTGATTTCAACTGCTGTACTGCGATTCACTTCCCACTTCCGACACCAACCACCTGGAGTTAGCGTCTGACCCCATAGCCTTAAGGGCACAGTCCCCAATAAGATTGCCACCTACTTCAGATGCCAGCCACAAGGGGGGTCCGCAAGCCACCTGTGTATCTCACCAACTGGTACATAACCAAGAGGATTCCCACAACACATTTAGATTCAGTAACTCACTAGAATGACCCATGAAGCTCAGGAAAGTGCTATATCTATGAATCGCAGTTTATGCTGCAAAGGACACAGATCGGGAACAGACAAAGAGAAAGACACATATGGTCCTGACCATGGAGCTTGATGCTCTCTCCCCATGGGATCAGGGCATCATCAGTGTGTTCTGCCTTCAGTGTAAATCCCAGCACATCAATGTGTTCACCAGCTAGGAAGGTCCACCGGGTTTCGGTGTGCAGAGTTTTAATTGGGATTTCATTGCATGGGCGTGATCAACTGAATCATCAGCCATGTAATTCAACTCAGCCTCAGCCTCACACCCTCCCGCAGAGGTCAGGCTGGTTCAAAGTTCCAACGTGCTCACCATGTAGTTGATCTTTCTAGTTGACCAGCCCACCCATCCTGAGTCATCTCCTTGCTTAGCCTAAACTCAGGTATGATCCAAGACGCACATGAAATAACAAAGGCATTCCTATTAGGTGGGAAAGTCCAAGGATTTCGATCTCAGCCCTAGGAGCCAGAGATAAAAACAGAGGTAAAGTGGGGGAGGTCAAGAATATGCTGGAAGAGAGAGGGCGCCTGGGTGGCTCAGTTGGTTAAGAATATGCTGGAACAGCATGAGGATGGTCTGAGAACCATGGCCGCGCTTGTTGCCTCTGGTATTAGTGGTATGGGTATCCTGAGGAAGCAGGACCCTTCATCACAGAGCTGAGGACATACACCTGGCCCAGGAGGTGATGTTGCTAAAGGAGGACCCAGGAGGGGATGGAGGAGTTGCAAGGCCTGGCCCCTGCCTCAAGCCAGCAAAGTGAGGCAGCAGACGAGTGTGAGCTGCAGAACGGCTAACTACACCACTTCCACCCTCCAGGCCTCCCAGGGGCTCGGAGGGTGGCCACTTTCATGAGAAACATACAAAGGAGGGAACTCTCAGCCAAGGCGACAGGTGATGAAACCACGGTATACGTGTGGGAACAGTGAGAAGCCAACACCAAAGCAAGGCCAACCCCAGTGGCAGTGGTGGAGGCACTGATCTCCATGGTGTGAATTAAGGAGTGATAAGAAAAGTGTTTCTGGGTTGTCGTTGTTTTTTTTTTTAAGATTTTACTTACTTGAGAGAGAGCGAGCGAGTGCACAGAGGGAGAGGGAGGAGCAGGCTCCCCCTGAGCAGGGAGCCCAATGCGGGGACTCCATCCCGGACACTGGGACCACGACCTGAGCCAAAGTCAGAGGCTCAATGGACTGAGCCACCCAGATGCCTCAAGAAAGATGTTTCTAGAACAAACGTGGGGCCCCATTACTCTGGAAAAACGCTGCCTGGTCCTTTGGTCTTTTTAAATAATGCAGACACCTGGGAGGAGAAGTCATCCATACATAAACCACAGAGACTGGGGGTTTCTGGCCCTTTCTCTGCTTCTAACTTGGGTTCCCGTCTTTGCCTGACTCCAACTTCCAAGGCAGCAAAGCAGACGTTGATGGCTCATGGTGGATAGAATCAAGTTATTTTTTAGACTGTGTTTCTATATGAGCCAAAGACAGACCCAGAAGCCCTTGGGTTGATGGCTCTGCATCTCCCTCACTAAATCCACCCACCATCCCCAGGAAGAGCTCGGTACTGCCCGGGAAGGATGGGGCCTCTCCTGCCACCTCCCTCAGCCTCTGCCTCTCAGCCATTTCACAGCCTGTTAGCACTTCTGTCAGAGAGGAGCGGAAACTCAAAATAACCCATTTAGAGGGAAGGATGGGGGGGTGATGGGAGACAGGGAATTGAAATGGCTCCTGTTTGTCAGGCTTTTTCGGTTCCTCATTCCCTGTGGACCTGGGAGTAATTAAGATCTCTACAGAAAGTCCAGGCAGAGGAATTTCTGATGACTGATAAGCTAGGGAACGGGTAGGTAGATCCTACATAGCCTCAGTTTCCCAGGAATTGTTTAATTTCAAAATTCCATCCTGTTGCTGGATGAAATATCTTCCTTTTTTCTTAGAAAAAAATAGGCTCGCAGTGTCTACAGGCTGGAAGGTAACAACTCAGCGGTCATCCTGATTCTTGTCTCCTGCTCCCCCCACATGCAAGCCCCTGGCGAGTCCTATAGCCACAGCCTCTACCACCGGATCACACCTCAAGCCTACCTGCGGCTCCCTCTGTGTTTCCACAGCACCGCTAGTCCAGACTCCATCCGCTCTTGCCCACGGGATTGGAACGGCTTCCCAACTGGTTCCACGTGTGGTTGCCTGCTATCCCCGGTCTCGGAACATGACATATTCTTGGCTGCCTTCTTGGAATAAAGCATTTCCATCATTCGAGCCTACCTCCTCGATGTCTTAGAGGTCTAGATGCAAATTCCCAGGCTCTCTGCGGGCCCAGGATCCCGGGCATCAGTCATTCCCCCACATGTAGAGTCTAGAAGGTCTGCTGCTTTCGCTGGGGCAGGAGTGGTGGGAGGCAGCTACGCTCCCAGGCTCTGTTCAGTGGCAGTTCGGAGGGCTGGGCACCAGGCACCTTTGCAGGCACTGTTTTGGAAGCAAAATTCCAAGTCTGGTTCTCTAATAACTTTGCAAGTGACTTCATATCCTTGAATAAATCAATCCCTCTTCTGCCTAAGCTAGCCAGAGCAGATTCCGTTGTTTACCCCAAGAACTGACTAATACAGCCTCTTCAATCTGTTCTCCCGTCGGCGGTCCAAAGCTCCCTTAAAAACTGAAGTCACAGTGCACCACTTGCCTCCTCTATGAGGCCCTGTGCAGCGGGGACCCTGGTCAGCTCTCTACGCTTGGCTCTAATACACGTTCTTCCCACCCCCGGACGGTGCTCCAGTTATTCCCTCTGCTTGGCAAGCTTTCCCCTCAGCCCTACACACGCCCGACCCCTAGATCACAGCTTCCATGTCACCTGTTTGGGAAGGCTTGCCTGGGCCACCCTGCAGCCCAAAGCATGGCCCCTCATCAGGCTCCATCTCACCACACTGTTTATCTCCTCCAGAGGACGTACCCCAACCTGTGCTTGTTTCACCTGTTTACTTGGGTATCTTTACTGACCATCTCCTTTGCTAGATTCTAGACTCCGGGCAGAGATCATGTTTCCCGGTTTCCCCAGATCCAGCACAATGCCTGATCCACTGTAATAATTCAGTAGAGCTTAGCTGAATGAATGAATTATACTGAGAGTTAGTATTTATTGAGCGATTAATGTGCTAGAACTGTTTTAAGTGCTGTATCGCCCTATTCTCCCTATTTTACAGATGAGAAAATTGGGCACATAAAGCTTAAGTAATCTGCCCAAGGGCACACAGCTAATCAATGAGAGTGTGGAGCTGTACCCAGATAGTCTAGCTTGAGAATCCATGGTTTCAAGTAGAGTTGCCTCGAAGGAACGGAGGGAGGGAGGAAGAAAGTGAAGGGAGGGAGGGAAGGAGGGAAAGAGGAAGGGAGGGTGGAAGCCAAGGGAGGGAGGGAGGAAGGAAGAAAGCAAAGAGAGGGAGGGAGGCAGGCAATGAGTGAAAAGTACTATATAAGTCCAGCATTTCCAGAAGCAGGGTGATCTCCAGAGGTTCCTCTGAGTCCTAGGACTCTATTACTTAGCTGGGCAGAAGCTGGCTGGGGCTGCTGTACACAATGAGAATTTGCACTCATGGAGCACTTGGGTATTTTACCAATCCCCCTGGCAGATACTGGTAAATATTAGTACATTCATGTCTCACAAGGGAACTGGGGTTTCAAACTCTGAGTCACGGATCTTTTACTGTGTGCTGAATCACAGAACCTCCTGTGGAACTCGGAGATCCCCAGGGGGAGAGAAGCTTGAGCTCACCGATTTAAACCCTGCAGAAGGGACTGGGCTGGTCCATAGTCCTTTGGCTACGGACAGCCCTTAGAGGCACCTCGCGTCTCACCCTGCACACGGTCAAATGCAGAAATTCAGCTAAGGATTCTCTTAGCGCCACCCCTCACCCCAAACATTTTTTGGACTGAATGCTGAACAAACCCAGGTGCATTTTTCATTAGCAATGGTAGAAAATACCAAAACATCATCAGATTACATTCTGAATAGTAGACCCTCCGTGTCTGGGTCTCTTCTGGGTATCTAGAACCATCATGTGGCGATATGGTGGAGACCACAGTCACGCTCCCTCCAGACCATTGACGAAGGAATGAATGACATAGGACACTGGCCAGAAGACTTGCTACTTCACGGTTTTGAAGATTAAGAAAGCATCTGCACGAAAATATGGATGGTTGTTTCCACAAAAGCCACAATTCAAAGCCATCTCTGCTTTGCTCTTTGTATTTATGGTCTCTGGATATTTATATCCCCTTTATATTCTTTTGCATTTTCTGAGTTTGTTGGTATTCTTTGTTGGGGAGCACGTTCCAGTTGCTTGTATAATCAGAAAAAAATAATAAACCTATTTTTGAACAAGTAACCAAAGGAAGGGGTTTAATAACTAAACTGGGCATCCATCGATGTGGCAATCTTGCCACTGGGTGAGCTCTATGAAGCCCCAAAGCTGAAAGGTGGGATGGGGGACACTCAGAGCATCGCTGAATAGAGTTGGGGGGCTTGGGCAGATGCCTGCAGACTAAAGGACCCAGGGAAAGCTAAGAATGAAACTAGGGGGTTCAGGGCCCAGGTGGGGCATGAGGCCCTCCCCTCTGTAGCTCTGAAAATCCCATGTCCCGGGAAACCCTCGGTCCGGGGCACGTGGTGATAGTTGGTTACTCCACCAGGGATGTAAAGAGACAGCAAACCTAAGAGGCAGCTGTTGCCACCCTAGGACTTTGATCTGTCACGTTCATGGGCGTTCAGAACCCTTTAGTAAAACGGCTCGTCCAAGGGGCCTGGTCTCTCCCAGTGCCCGAGAGGCCCCCTTCATTTCCTGAGAGATGACTTGATTCTCCATTTGTTTTCACAGTGGGCTCTTTAAAGCCTCAGCTGTTCCAGGGGGAGTAAATAGGTTTTAAAATTAATTATCAATTAAAGGGAGGTTAATTGGCACCAGGCTAGTCATCTATTTTGTCTGTAACTGAGGCAGCCCACCCTGCCCCCTCCCTAGAACCCAAGACCCACGCCAGGGCAGGCGAACCCCAGCAGCAGAGGTTGTTCGTGTGTGACCTGGGGATGAATGAAAACAAGTCTCGGTGTTTACACCATACCCTTCCCCTGCTGGAAGGTGAATTCTGGGGTCGTTTTTGATTTTCCAATTCATCAGCATGTAAGCCAGCCTTTTAGGTGGGTTTACTAAATTAAAAAAAAAAAGCGGCTTGCAAATATTTTTATTGGCATAAAGATTATTCAGCAGTCCCACTGCACTTAGGGGAATTACCGTGATAGAGTACATGAGAGTAGCAAGGCCCTAAAGAAACAGCACATTCTTCACCAGGCAGGTATTTTCCCCTGTAATTAACATCTTGCACATCTGATTTCATTGAAACTCAGTCTGATTTCTTTAAACTCTTGAAAGGTGATCCTGTGCCTTCCTCGCTCCCTACTGGGAGGCACAGGATCCCTTCAGAGGGGAAAAGGCTGTGGTTTGTGTTAATGATCCTTTGCTGCATTCATCATCTGACCTCATCGTGAATGAATATTTATGGAGAGATGGTCGGGAGCATTTGCAAATTGAGCTCAGACCAGACAGGTGAGCACTTGCAAGCAAGACAATGACATCATCTGATGTTATGATGTGCACGCATATTAAAAGAGATCAAATTACGACAGGACCCAAGGGGACAGGGGCCAGCTCTTCTGTGCATTCTGTCACCAACCCAGAATGCCTTAAAATGCAGAAAACAGGACTTGAAAAAGTCATGCATTATTTGGGTGTTCTGGGAATATCAACTGATGATCTGAAACAAAGCGGCTCTCTCGGGAGTACGTGTTGTGCAAGAGATGCTGCTGCTAGGCAAAAACGCACTTCGGAACTGCCCTAGAGGCATGGCCATGCTTCCTCCCTGCCCTCTGACCTCCCACCCCTCAGCCAGGCTGGAAAGGGCAGGACCTACGCACCTATGCAGTCCCACTTCTAGAAGCACTTCAGGAAGTCTCTCTCAGCCACTACATCCGGCACAGGAGGCTGGTGCTAGCCCCACTGAGCAGAGGGGGAAAGGGACTACGTGGTTTGGAAAGGGGAGCAGGCTCAATGGAGAGAGGAAATGTCAAGGTCATTGCTTGACTCCGGGGCTGCAGTTCTGCCTGCAGCTACCTGTGGCGTGCGTCTACTGTGGTTTCTTTCTCTCCACCCTCATTCCTCCCTTCACCTCTCTTTCCTCTCTTCTTCCTTGCACCCCTTAAACTGGGTTTTTCAATCACGGCTCTATTGACGTTTAGGGCAGGTAATTCTTTGTCATAGGAGGGCTGTCCTGTGCAGGCAGGACATTCAGCAGTGTCCCTGGTCTCTACCCACTAGATGCCAGGAGCACACCCCCCCAACTGAGCTGTGACAACCAAACCTGTCCCCAGACATTGCCACGTGCCCACCGGGGGGCAAAAGCTCCACCAGCTGGCAACCCCTGTCTTAGAATGACCGGCACACGGAAAGCTGTTAATTCAGCATACTGGGGACACTCGAGCCTGACTCTGCTACTCATCCCTTGGTTCTCCTCAGACCCCAAAGCTACACATTTGTACCCTAACATCATCTTCCAAAAGTCTCTCCAGGATGTAACCACCTTATTCTCCAGTTTCATCTTCTCCTCAGATGACACCCGTTTACAACTTTCTCCATAAACAAGGTGCCCATATAATTTCTTATCCAAACGAGGATCCTTCCAAGAGTGATAGGGTGTGACATTAATAATTACCCTGGGATGGCAGGTGTAAACCAAGACCATCCTGGTCAAATAGGGACATATGGTCACCATAACATAGCCTCTTCTTATAAAGGGAAGGATGCACTTGTTTCATGTCTAAAGTCTGACAAAGAGACTTCCCAACTTCACATCCAACCTCCAAGTCTCCAGCTTGGGACACCTGAGTTGGGTTCACCAGATCATTCTTTGAGGAAGAGCTCAAAGGAAATAGATGAGCACTAGAATTTTAATTAAAAATCCAGACTAACCCATGTTCACAGCAGCATTACTTACAATCACCAAAAGGTGGAGGCAACCAAGTGTCCATCGACAGGTGAATGGATAACAAAAGGAAGTACAAACATACAGTGGAATATTATTTGGCCGTTACAAGGAAGGGAATTCTGACACCTGCTACAACACGGATGAATCTTAAAGACATGTTGAGTGAAATAAGCCAAACACAAAAGGGCAAACACTATAGGATTCCACTCATGGGCAGTACGCAGAGTAGTCAAAATCATAGAGATGAAAAGTAGAATGGAGGTTAGTGACCAGGAGTGGGTGAAGGAGGAGAGGGGGTTCGTGTTTAATGGGTGAGGGGTTTCAGTTCTGCAAGATGGAAAGGGTTCTGGAGGTGGGTGGTGGTGATGGTGTCATGACAATGTGAACGCACTTACTGCCTCTGACCTCTGAACTGTACACTTAAATAGGTTAAGACGGTAAATTTTATGTAGGCATATTTATTGCAAGTAAAAAGAATAACGTAAGTGATTCCAAACAAGTGAAACAGGAACTAGAACTGTGTTCAACAGGGAAATGCCAGAGATGCGGCAGAAGCCTGGGATTGGGTATTCGGATTCCTGTCCAGCCTGGAGGGAGGAGGGCATATGCCCACCATTGCACCTGTCCCAGGCTCGAGCGACCCCGGTTATCCACAAAAGCCTCGGATAGCCTTCTCTATTTCTTCAAATCCTACCACTCTGCCTCCCGACCCCCTATTTTTAAAAATCGCTCATTGTCCTAACCCAAACAGCTAACAGAAATAGCGACATCCTCCTTGCGTGTTTCTGTGTAGGGTCCTTTTTTGCAACAATTTTCTTAAGACACTCTTTTTAAATCCCCCGTTAGCAGAAAGGGAAACTACCTCAGTACAGCCAGCAACCTCTCCTCTCCACCCAGCCCCACCCACTGCCTCCCCCAAATATGAAAACCTGAGAACAATTTGTTCTGATCTGCCATTCTGAGTTATTAGAGGGAGGCCCGCCTGTCACCTTCTCAATGGGCTTCACGCAAAGTGCTCCCTCCGAGCCTGTGCTGTTCAGTGGCCAGACTGGCTTCGTCAGGGCTCTGGGTGGAATTTACTGTAAATGGGGTTAATCTCTACGATCCAGAAGATGAATACCAAAGGGCTCGTAAAAGCAGCAGAGTGCAAGATTGGACAGCCCTGCCGCTCCAGCATGTTCCAAGTGAAGCCGGCCCTGGTCAGTGATTAGGAGATACTGTGGAGCAACCCTGAGGGGCAGAGGGTAATGGGTCATGAAGTGTGCACACAATGGGATCAATTAAGAGGGTTGGAGAGGCAGTGAGCTTTCCAGATTGTTTCAGCCCTCTTTATTTGCCCTATAGAAGGAGCTGTGAGTGAACTGGACAGCTGATGGTTCTGAACGGGACAACTGTGTGTGTGTGTGTGTGTGTGTGTGTGTGTGTGTGTGTGTAAGGGTCTAGAGTCTAGAGTCAACTTAAGATTTCAGGCGAAGTGAGACTCCCCGTTGCTGTATCTGCCAAGCCAAGAAAGTCTGTCTCAAACAGCTGAAGGTCAGAGCTGATGAGTCTGGGTAACAAATATTGGCATAGCTTTTATTTTGAGCAAAATCCAGGCTATTTCATCTTCCACCATGCTCCTTGGGAAAATATTTTCCAGGAGCCGAACTATTTCCAGACACAAAACAAAACCTGTTTGTCTTGATGGGAGTTAAAAATGGGGAGATGAGAGTTTAGCATGTTTCCGTAAATACTCATCAATTCAACAAAATGATCCTACCACAGGCAAGGCACTGTGCTGGATAGCTCTGCGGACAGCAAGATAAGAGCATTTTCAAATGACATATGCTTAAGAAAGAACACCTCATGTTTAAACACTACTGTCTTTCCCGATTTAGGACAGGGAGTAGCTAAAGGCCCAGGGTGGCAAGCCGGGACATAACTTTCCCTGGGTGATGGGAATAGGGTTTTTTTGTTTGTTTGATATCACTTCTGCTAACTACGTTTCTCAGAGCGAAAGTAAACATGGGAGGCCAAGGGAGTTGCACAAATATTTGTTCTTTGGTTAATATGAATATATGTTCATGTTTACTCGAATTTTCAAGTATACTCTGAATTGGTACTGACTGGCCATAAATGAAGGAGTAGTAGCTAGACCAGTAAGTGAAGGGGAGGACAGGTGCTCGTTTCTTTGAATCTATTTTCAGAGCCCCTAAAAGGTGTCTTGGTATTTCTTTTTCCTGTTTTTCATCTTTATCACTAATGTCAAGTTCCAATTATTAAGGAGGAAGAGAAGTTCACAATTACTAAGCACTCAAATTCAAATTTACTTAATCAAAGTAAGTGCTTTGAATTCATGCCCAATTTCACGACCTGATTTCGTCCTCAACTAGCCTCTGAGACAGAATTCTCATTCCCATTTTACAGACGGGGGAAACGGCCTCGAAATGAAGTCTGTTGCCAAAGGTCAAATGATTTCAGCCCGAATCAACGTGGCTCTAAAGCTCCCCACATCTGTTCAAATAAATGAAAAGATATGTTTCCCTTTACAAAGCATAGAAAGATGGAAAATAAAATCAGAAGTCAGAGTTCGTTTTCCCTGGTGCATGGTAAAAGTTTGTTTTCCAGATGGTTCATCACTTGAGAGAGAGTAGGGAAGGGACAGGGAAACTGAGAACTCAAGTATCCAAAACCACCGTCGGCTGAAGATAAAGTGTGGCTGAAATCACAGTGCTAATCAGAGAGAGCATACAGTTCAATTGGATATATTTGACCTACACCCAACTTTTTGTAAACTACTCACTTATAGCATAAATTAAAATAGATGAGCAACAAAGGCAGAGAAGTAGGAGGTGTACTGAGAAGAGGAGGGGCTTTGGAGTCAGATGACCACGATCCTGGATCCAAATGCCCTCTGCTATTAACAACCTGTGTGACCTTAGGCAAACTGCTTAACCTCTCTGAGTTTCAGTGTCCTCATTTATGAGCTAAGACTTGCTTCAGCAAGGTTATAATGAAGTTTAAATAGGATAAAACACACAGAGCACCCATCCCTATCAGGGATAATCAATAAGCATTAATTTCCTTCTCTTCTCGAGTCACTAGATGTGCAATTGTTGCTGAAGTGTCTGAGGCTACTTCTAAGGCTAAACTCGGAATGGTATTAATAGGCTATGAAGGGATTAGGAGATAATCCCACCAGGAACTTTATTGGAGGCAGAAAAATTACTTTCCATCCCTATGACCAAAATAGGTGCATCTCTTACCCATGTACATGTACTTATGACCCAAATGGAGATGTGTCCTCTTCTGGATTTGTGCAACAAATATGCCACCAGAGGCGGAGCCTGGGTGGCTCAGTCGGTTAAGCATCAACTCTTGGTTTCAGTTCAGGTCATGATCTCAGGGTCAGGAGATGGAGCCCCACGTTGGGCTCCATGCTCAGCAGGGAATCTGTTTGAGGATTTCTCTTCCTCTCCCTGTGTCCCTCCCCCTGCTCACTCACTCTCTCAGGTAAATAAATCTTTAAAAGAAAAAAAACAAACAAACATGCCACCAGACATATGTCTACTTTCCCAAGTCAAAGAATTTGTTCCACACAGATCTTCCCAAAGTGTGTTTCGTAAAGCTCGAATCTCATAAATATTTCCTAAACCAAATGAGCATTCAATTCAACCTGCAGGTTTGGAAATCACAACACGCTGCATCTCTCCCCAGGACATTTTCATACACTTAATGGCAAATCTATTCGATTGACCACAGAACCCATTTCCACTTAACACTCATGATTCATCTCATGAAACTAGTGTCCCAAAAACACACACTGGAAATACTAGTTTTTAGACCAGTTGAAACCTACTGCATTTCAAAAATATTAAAAGAAAGAGAAATTTCTAGTCGCTTCTGACTTGACCTCTCAATGGGAACTAGCTCCCACTGGCTTTCTCTTTCAAGTCATTTCTGCTTTCACATGTGCTCACTTTAGTTTATTCTACTTAATATAACAAGGGGCAATTTATTCCTGTTTCAGAACATGAGAGCCAGACAATTACACTGAGGAGGAAAAGGACATTGCCAAGAATAAGGGGCATTTCCTAAACCTAACGTCCACCATAAGGAACAAACAAAAGACTATGCTTGCGTCAATATGGGCAGACGCTCACTTTCTGTGCTTCAAATTCCTTAAAAGTTCAATTGTCCATATTTGGCACATCAAAGAGGATTTTATTGGGCACATCAGAAGGGTATTCCTTTCAAAAGAACCACAGAATCAAACGAGAACATAAAAGTACAATTTATCACTTTGTCAAGGTTCAGCAAGGTCCTGGTCCACAGGCTAAGAGCTCCTGAAACCAACAGGAGCCGTCAATTCAATGATCAGTGACAAGAGTCAATATGAACAGTGTCAATGAATTTGCAGAATACTGTCGTGCTTTCAACAGTTGTTGGCCAACGTTAGCCATAAAGCTGGAACTTTGTGCATGGCTGGTGCATTAAAACATTTTGAATCCATCTCAGCAAAAGACATATTCTAATGTTTGTGTCAAAAGCCTTACGAGAAGCAGAATTCTAAGATGTCCCCCACCCATCTGAGAGTCCCAGCTCTTGCAGCCCACACACCTTTCCCAGGTACACAATCAAACATAAATCTAGGTACTGCTAAGAAAAGATTCTGCAGGAGGAATTAAGGTCCCAAATCAGATGACCTGAAGAGACAGAGATTATCCAGATGGGCCTCACCTAATCACATGAGCCCTGTGATGTTGCATCCACACATCAGAGACAGAAAAGTCAGCAATTCAAAGAATAAGATTCGATATGTCACTGCTGGCTTGAAGATGGAGGGGGGCCTTGGGGCCAGGAATGTGGGCAGCCTCTTGGAGCTGAGAGTGCTCCCCTCGGTTCTAATAGCCACTTGAAGACACTGATTTCTACCACCAACAAGAATGATCTTGGAAACAGAATTTCACCCACAGCATCCAGATGACAACTCAGAGGACACTTCAATTGCAGCCTGGTGATACCCTGAGCAGAGAACCCGGCTCCACTGTGCTGGTCCTCCAACCTAAAGAACCGTGAACTAGTAAGTCATGCTTACTAATAAGTCATGCTTTTCATCTCAGTTGATGGTTGACCATCAGAATTAAGATGAAAAACAGAAGGGGCGGAAATGTGAGTCAAAATCACAATGAGATTTCACTTCATACCCATTAGGATGGCTATTAAAGTAAAGGACAGTATCAAGGGTTGGTGAGGATGTAGGGAAACTGAAATCCTTATACACTGTTGGTGGGAATGTAAAATGGTGCAGCCACTTTGGAAACGGTCTGTTGGGTCCTTAAAAGGTTAGACATAGAGTTACCATATGACCCAGCAATTTTATTCCTACATATATATCCAAGAGAATTTAAAACACGAAAGCTTGGACATGAATGCTCTTAGCAGCATTATTCGTAAGAGCCAGAAAATGGAAACAACCCAAACATCCATCAGTGGGTGAATGAGTAAATAAAATGTGACAAACCCACACAATGGAATATTATTCAACCGTAAAAAGGTGAGAAGTGCTGACACATGCTACAATGTGGATGAACCTTGCAAACACTATGCCAAGTGAAAGAAGCCAGATGCCAAAGGCCATATAATTCATTCGTATAAATGAATCCATTTATATGAAATGTCCAAAATAGGCAAATCCATGGAGGCAGAAAACAGATCAGTGGTTGCCAGGTGTTGGGGAAGGGGGAAATAGAGACTAATGGCTAATAGGTATGGGGCTACTTCTGGGGTGACGGAAATGTTCTGGGATTAGATGGTGGTAATGTTTGCAAAACATAGCAGAAATCCTAAAAACTAATGAAATGTACACTTTAAAAGGATGCATTTTATGTTACGTGAGTGAGGTTTCAATAAAAAATTTTAAAAATAAAAACAGAAGTGACAAAGAGCTCACAATTTTTTTTTCAAATACATCCATTCACTGTGTTTTATTCCACCCCCCAGCTTTTTCTTGTAAAAAGGTTCAGACGCACACATGTGGTTTGGTTTTTTTCCTTCACTGGATCATGTGTGCTCATCCTGCCACACCATGAGTATAAGTTTTTTGAGGGTAAATAACTTCTTTTGCATTCCCCAACCATCTAACAATATACACTGGTGCAATGTCTCGCTCGTCTCCAGAGCAGTGTCTTCCAACGCTCTGCAAGCCACAGAACCCTTCCTCTGATGGGTGTCCTGTTCAGATGAGCTTCAGTTACTGAGAAAACTAACATTCGTGAGGATTAAATGTGGAGTACTTGGCACACAATGAGCGGTCAGTCGCTGATACCGCTGGGTCGCCAAGAAACCAATAGCAAATGGGTAGAGTTTTGAGCTTGGGTACACAGCAGGTCAGGAAGTCTTCTGAAGTACGTTAATGAAAGCAGTAAAATTTGTGTCCTAGGCTTATCATTGAGAGCAGAGGTGATAGATGGGGTGCACGGACGGGGAGGGGCTGCCTGGAGCTCAGGGTTGCTATGATTGACTGGTGATGTCTGCCATGGCACTGGATGTGGTCTATTCTGAGTGGACATGTTTTCCCTGTGGGATCTAGAATGATGAATACAGCATGAATGCAGAGTGGAGGTCTTTCTGAAAGATCAAAAATCAATTTTGATCAAGACATCTAGGTTCTTACTAAACGTTCTTCATGAGAGCCTGACTTTTTTCTTCCTGGTGTCATTTTACTGTTTACCCATGCAACCTCCCCCACCCCTACCCGCTCATTCTCTTCTCCCACCATCCTTTCTCTATTACCCTGGTGACAGAAACCGCAGAAATGTAACAGACAAAAACAGCACATGGTGTGATTGCAATCAAATTCTAACATCCCGGTTATGTGCACCCAGAAGCGTGGAGAGAAGTGTAAGTGTCGTCAAGCGTAAAGCTCACCTTCCTTCCCCCTCTCAACTTGAGATAATTCAGCCTCTCTTGCCACCCTCCTTTGGGAAGTGGCTTCCAGGTATAATTCTTCAAACAGGGAAGATTTTTAAATGTCTCTACATCAGAACTTGATTCACTATCTTAAGTGAAGACTCAGCACTCCAAGCCAGGGTGATGATTTCTATAAATATTTTGGCATTTCCTTCACAATGCTCAGCCAAGTCATCTCTTTTCTCATACATGAAGACTTTTTTATGAACCTGCTCCAGATAATAATAACTCTCTGCATCTATATAACACAGTACTTTTCAAAGAATGTTCACAAAAATTGTCTAATTTCTTCAGACCTAGATCAGGAAGGGTGTATTATGATTCTCATTTTGCAGATGAAAACACTGAAGTATCCAAGAAGCTAAGAGAGCTCTCTGAAATCATATATGGTGGTAGGGCACAACACCCCGTATTTCTCCACGAACATTCTTGGGGGGTAGTGGAAAGAGCCCGTCCCACCTAGCAGCTGTGTGAGAAACACAGGCAAGGTAGTAAACTTCTCTGAGCCCCTGCTTCCTCACCTATGAAAGTGCAGATATGAGAGCTGGCTCTTAGGCTTGACGTGGGAGGGAAAGGTAGATAGGGTGCCTACCCCCTCATGGCCTGCTGAAAGACGGTCCTCTGAACAGACGTATCTACTTCCTAATTGGTGCAATCTCTGCCTATTACCTTACATCGGTACAAAATGTGATTATGTTAAAAATCTTGAGATGGGAAGATCATCCTGGATTATCCGGGCAGGCCCTAAATATGATCACGTGTATGGAGAAGAGGAAGGCAGAGGAGAGAAAGCAATGTGGACAGGACCCACACGTACGCACCACACATGCACACAAACATACCACACGCGCACACACACACACACGCTGAGGGTGGTGATAGTGCCTCTCGACTCCAACCGCCAGGAGAATTACATGAGGTGATGTCTGCCCCAGGTCTGGTAGAGGTCCTGGCACATCATTACCACTCAGTAACTGCGAGCTATTTTTACAACGGGGAAAAGCCACCGTCTCAGAGTAAAACTCAGACTTTAGGGGGAAATCTGGATGAGTTTCCTAGGGCTACTGTAGTAGATGACCACAAACAGGTTGGCCTAAAACAACACAAATTTATTATCTCACAGTTGTGGAGGTCAAAAGCCGACAATGGGCGGGTGGGCAGGGCTGCGCTCCTTCTGGAGGCTCTAGGGGAGAATCTACTTCCTTGTCTTTTCCGGCTTCTAGAAGCCCCCCATATTCCTTGGCTCTTGGTCTTCTGTCACTCCAGCCTCACTTCTGTGGTCACATCTTCTCTAATCCTCCTGCCCTCCTCTTATGAGGATGTTTGTGATGACATTGAGCCCACCTGGATAATCCCATCAACATATCCACAGGTTCCGTGGATTAGGGTGTGACATTTTGGGGTGTCATTATTCTGCCTACTGCACAAATCTTACTACTCTGCTTCATCCACAAGAGGGAAAAAAGTCCTCCAAATGGACTTGCTTTTTTCTTTTCCTTTTTTTTTTTTTTTTAAATTGAACATAGTGGAAAAAGACAGAAATCTGCACTTAAATACATTATTTTTACCTAGCGGACACCTGTGCACGCTGAAGAGCCTATTAAATTAGGGGACTTGGAATCCGACAGGCAGACAGACCACTCACTTGCCTCACGTAGCAACGGGCGATGGCCGAAGGGACAGCGTTCCTGACTTCCCTTTAGAACGTCAGGGGACGACAGGAGGCCTATCACCCAGCAAGATTCCTGCCGCTGCTTGTCAGTAGTTCATGTAACCAACGGGAACATTCCCCCGACAGTGTTCCCAGCTACCTCATTTCCATGACATCAGTGTTTCTTTTGACAGAAAAGAACCCAGCAAACTTTCCCAAAGGAATGTTTGGGCCTGCTCTTTACTTCTCTGCATCTCCTACTTTCTTTTCTTCTAAGAATCTTCTGTGCCAGGCGATCCCAATTTCATATTTAACTGCTGCCTCTTTGCCCCACCGGGTCCATCTCTCCCTCCCTCCCTCCCTTCCTTCCTTCCTTCCTCTGCCATCCCCCCCTCTCGCTCCTTCTCTGCCTGGAAAAACCTTCTCACTAACACAGATGTTCAAACCTGACATGCGGAGGGGAGGGAGGGTGTCTAGTGCTCAGAGTATTTAAGACTCAGTGTAAGAAAGCAGACTAGTGGCTGTCAGGGGCAGGACCAGGTGGGGGACAAGAACAGGAAGTGACTGCTAATAGATATTTGGCTCTTTTGGTGATGGTGGCACAACTTCATGAATATTCTAAAAAACACTGACCTGCAGACTTTACATGGGTAAGTTATGTCTCAATAAAGATTTTTTTTTCCCCCAAGAGTCTAGGGGCGCCTGGGTGGCTCAGTCGTTAAGCGTCTGCCTTTGGCCCAGGTCATGATCCCAGAGTCCTGGGATCGAGCGCCACATCAGGCTCCCTGCTCTGTGGGAAGCCTGCTTCTTCCCCCACTCCCCCTGCTTGTGTTCCCTCTCTTGCTGTGTCTCTCTGTCAACTAAATAAATAAAATCTTAAAAAAAAAAGATTTTATAAAAAAAGAGTCTAATAGACTCGGTAAATAAGACTAGGCCTGGTTTCCTCAAGAAGTGTACCTATTTTGCAGGAATTTTCATTTCTTGGTAATCCAGAAGGCTATATATGTATTTTAATGTAAATGAATCCTAGTGATTTAATGAGTGATACTAATAAGAACGGTGTTTCATTTCAAACCTCCTAGAATCCAGCCTCCTTGCTCACTGGGGTTCATCTTACTGGCTGGGCGCTGGGGGTACGAAGACGGTCACCCAGGGCCCCCCTCTCTAGGAGCTCTGTGTCGACTGGAGGAGACAGTCGGATTAATGGACCGTGACACAGAGATGTGATAAGGGCTGTGACAGAGAGAGGCAGAAAGAGCTTCAGGAACACAATAGGAAGCCCTGGAACGCATTCGGAGCACCTGTCCTGCTAAGCCAGAAAGCACCCCTAAGTAATACTGTCCCTGGCATCCTGACGCCACTCACAATGCTGCCTGGCCCCACCAGCTCACCAGCGCCTGGGCTCCCGGGCGCCTTCCTTTTCTCTCGTTCTACCTGCACCCCCTACCTTGCTACGCTGCCTAAGCCAACCAGTGGCTGGGTCAAAAAGCATGGTGCCATGCTAGGGAAGTCTGCCTGGCAACGGTGACACTTCATCCTAGTCTTAAAGGACACGTAAGAGGGAGGCAGGTGGAGAAGGGACAGAAAAAAGTGTTCCAAGCTGAGGATGTACCTAGGCAAAGACACCGGGGTGGAAGGATAGGGGGTCTAATTCCAGCAATTATAAGGCGTTCTGCGTGGCCAGGCCATAAGGCGGTTATGCCCCAGGGATGGGGGAACAGAAGCCCTCATGAGGAGTGTCATGCTGAGGAGTTAGGACATTATGCTGAAGGCTACAGACACTCCTCAACCACCTGTAAGAGACATGAACGTTCACAGCAGTTCTGGGCGCGACAGCCCAAAGCTGGAAGCAACCCACATGTCCATCGATAGATAAATGCATAAACAAAATGGGATGCCTCCTTACAATGGACTATTATCCAAACATAAGAAGGAATGAAGGACTGACTGACACCTGCCTCAACCTGGAGGGACCCTGAAGATGTGATGCTCAGTGAAAGAAGCCAGACCCATGAACATATACGGTATGATTGCACTTGCATGAATTCTCCCGCATAGGCCAATTTCATAGTCAGAGAGTACATTAGAGATGACCAGAGGCTAGGGTCAGGGGCTTAGGGACTTGTTGCTTAATGGGTATGGGATTTTCTTTGGGGGTGATGGAAAAGATGTGGAAGCAGGCTGTGGTGATGGTGGCACACCATTATGGATGGAATTATTGCCACTGAATTAAACACTTTTAAATGGTTATGACGGCATATTTTTATATATGTATGTTCTACAATTTTTTTAAGTATGAGAAATACAAATGTTGTTAGAAGCATTCTTCAAGATAGCCAAAAGGCAGAAGAAGTAACCCAAATGTCATCTCTCTACAACGGAATATTATTCAGTCATAAAAAGGAACAAAGTATGGATACCTGCTACCAACATAGATGACCCTCCGAAACATACACCAAGCATAAAAAAGCCAGGCACAAAAAGTCACATATAGCATCATTCCATTTATATGAAATGTCCAAAATAAGCAAATCCATAGAGACTCTGGTTGCCAGGAGCTGGGGGAGGGGAGAATGGGGAGTGACCGCACAGCGGGTACGGGGTTTCTCCGGGGGTGGTGAAAATGTTCTAAGATTGATTAGGTGATGTTACGTAACACTGTAAGTACAGTAAATACACGTGCATTATATACTCTAAAATGGTTAACTTTATATTATGTGACATTTACCTCATTTTCTAAAAAGGATGAGAGGAACAGCTTCCTGGTTCAGCACATTATTGGTACAACAACCAGAAGGGTTTACATCACAGAGCAGACCCCAAAGCCCAAGGCAGGGACTCCACTCTGATGCGACTTGCTCCCAATTCCATGGAGACAATCAAAAGAGGGGGACCTTTGAACTGCACCCCCCTCCTCCCCTCCTACCTACAGCAGCTCTCAAGCTGAAACTTTAAGGTAAGTGTTTGTGTGGAAAGTAGGCAGATTCACGGCCACTTCCGAACAGTTGGTCCTGCCTTCCACCTGCCTCTAGCCACAGGCCTGAACTCACACTGACAAGGGTCCGGGCCTGGTCTGCCAGCCCCATGAGGGCGGCTTCCCCTCTGACCACATTTGGAAGCCACGGCAGGAAGTAGCTCTGGTTCTGGAGAGCTCCCGGCCACGGCCTCAGCCCTCCCCAGCCCTCCCTTCCACGTACTGTTTTTAAATTTCCTCCGGATGATTTCCACCCCTGGTTTTTGGTCTTTCTTCTAAAACCACAATCTTATTCCTTCTAGTTCAATGACTCTGGGAAGAACTCAGCAAGGGCTTTGGAAGATTCTGGGGCGTCGAGAATGAAGTTAACACGGCTCTGCATGCCTGAGCGCTGGCTTGGTTTCTCTCCCTTGTTGAGTCCTTGAGTCTTGATGATAAGCAGGGGCATTAATTTTTCCCTCTGCATGAATGAGGCCACCCACAGGCTCCAGATGTACCAAGGCAGGAGCAAGGAAAAGCCGAGCCGTGCAACCTACTCACTGAGCCAGTGGTCCTGGTACAGAGCGGCCTCACAAGCCAAGGAGAGTGTTAACAAGAAAGCGAACTAAAGAGAAATTTGCATTTTTACAACTTTTACATTAAGATTTTTCAATTGCCTTAGGAGAGTCTATGGTGGCTCTCCACCGTGATTGTGGGGGTGACTCTGTCCCCCAGGGGACACTTGGCAATGTGACACTTTTGCTTGTCACAGTTGCCTCTGGCATCTATTGGATAGAAATCGGGATGCTGCTCGACATCCTACAATACACAGGACAGCCCCCCTACAACAAAGAATAATCTAGCCCAGAATATCAATAGTGCCAAGGCTGAGAAACTCAGTGATACCATATTTACATTAAAAGACTATTTTTATCTTATATTTTAAACATAAGACAGCCAACCAGAAAAAGTAATTTTACATAAGAAGAGATTTAGACAGGACCCCCAAATGTTATCCAGAGTATTTCCTAATGATAAAAATGCTTAAAATAGAAAATTAAATAACATAGAATTCCCAAAGCTGCCTCATCTTTTTCATTAATCTACAAGTCTACAGATTAGAGATTGTTTGAATATGTGCCTGAAAACACCCATGGTGGGAATGGTTATACCATAGAGAGAGTTTATATGGGATTCTGGGACTCTCAGCTTTATTCCCAGATGAATAAAATGACTTCTGCTCTCAGGTTGTACACAGTGTGACAGACTGCCTAAAAGAAATAAAAAGATTCTATAAAGATAGGAAAAGAAGCAATTCATTTCTTCTGGGATATTCAGGAAAAATAACTGAGAAGGTGAATTTTGAACTGGATCCTCCAGGTAACTCTTTAAAAGGAAAAAAATGAGGAAGAATATTTGAGACAAAGAAAGAGCTAAGACGTTGTTATGTTTTGAATTGTGCTTCCCCCCGCCCCCCAAAGATATGTTGAAGTCCTAATCTCCAATACTGGAGATCTCCTTATTTGGAAAGAGGGTCACCGCAGATGTAGTTAGTTAAGATGAGGTCATACTGGAGTATGTGGGCCCTTAATCCAATACGACTGGTGTCTTGACAAGAAGAGAAGAAACACAGACACACAACATGTGAATGCCACATGATTATGAAAGCAGAAATTGAGGTATGAGGTTACAAGCCAAGGAATGCCAAAAATTGCTAAGAACCACAGGAAGCGGGATGAGCAAGGAAGGATTCTCCCTACAGGTGTCAGAGGGAACATGGCCCTGCCAACATCTTGATTTTAGATCGCTAGCCTCCAGAACTGTGAGGAAATAAACTTCTGTTGTTTCAAGCCACCCAGTTTGTGGTACCTTGTTACAGCAGCCCTAGGAAATGAATATAGGCATACAAGAGTTAAATAACATAAAGTCCCTTCATTTTGAACAATCAATTGGATAATTGTTTCAATCAATGCAGTGGTGAGTACAGAAAGAGTCAATGTTGAAAAGATATCAGACAACCTGTCACATCTTTCTGGAAGGCTCTGTGGAGGAGGTGTGATTGTGGGATCTGTGAAAGAAGAGGAAAGTGATAGAAGATGGTTTCATGAGGTGAGAATTATGCCCAGAGTAACCATAAATTCTGAAATAAGAGGCAATATGTAGGATAGCACCAATGCCAATTTTTGACCAAACCATCAACTAAGATATTTTTAAACCCTGGCTATGAGTAGTGTCACTGATAAGAAGATGTAGTCAAGACTTTAATGTCAGCTTACAACCGGGTAGGAAGCAATACCTGAAAAAGAAGGACGACGAAGAGCAGAGGCAGGTAGGAGGCGATGAACAACTGGAAGCAAATGAAAAATACAATTCCATTTACAATACCAAAAAAAACATGAAATAAGTTTTTCAAAGTGTGTATGAAACCTAGATAATGAAAACTACAAAACACTGCTGAAAGAAATTTTAAAAGACTAAAATAAATGGGACAATGTACCATGTTCATGGATGGGAAGAATCAAATTATTATGTTGTTGATTCTCCCCAAATAGGTCAATAGATTCAACATGACCCCAACCGAAATTCCAAGAGAGTATCTACAGAGAAACAAGCTCATCCTAAAATGTATGTGGAAAAGCAAATGCTCTAAAATAGACAAAGCAATTTTTTAAAGAGAAGAACAAAGCTGGAGGACTTACCTGATCATGGGGCATTGATTGAAAAGCTAGATACAGATCAATGGAACAGCACAGAGAGTTCAGAGATATACCCACAGGTATATGGCTGATGGATTTTTGACAAAGGCACCAATGTAATTTGGTAAGGACAAAAAAGTTTTGCAACAAATGACGATGGGACAAATTCCTATATGGCAAAAATAAACATCAAACCTTACTACATAACATATACGAAGATTAACCAGAAATAGATCATAGACATAAATGTAAAAGCTAAAAATATAACATAGTAATAAAACACAGAAGAAAATCTTCACGAACTTGGAGTAGGCAAAGATTTCTAAGGTAAGACACAAGAAACACAGACCATAAAAAACTGATAAATCAGAATTTATCAAAAGTAAAAATTTTGTTGTGTTAAAGACATAGTTAAGAAAATGGGAGGAAAAAAAAGCAACAGACTGAAAGAAAATACATATATTTGACAAAGGACTTGTAGCCAGAATCTATAAAAAAAAAAACCCTTACAACTTACTCATAAAACAACCTGGGGGCACCTGGGTGGCTCAGTCGTTAAGCGTCTGCCTTCGGCTCGGGTCATGATCCCAGGGTCCTGGGATCGAGCCCCGCATCGGGCTCCCTGCTCGGCGGGAAGCCTGCTTCTTCCTCTCCCACTCCCCCTGCTTGTGTTCCCTCTCTCGCTGTGTCTCTCTCTGTCAAATAAATGGATAGAATCTTTAAACAACAACAACAACAACAACAACAACAACCTGGGACTCCTGGGTGGCTCAGTCAGTTAAGCCTCCCAACTCTTGATTTCGGTTCAGCTCATGATCTCAGGGTCCTGGGATCCAGCCCCACCGCTGGGCTCCCCACACAGCGTGGAGTCTGCTTGTCTCCCTCTCCCTCTGCCCCTCCCCCTGCTTGTGCTCTTTCTCTCTCCCTCTCTCTCTCAAATAAATAAATAAAGTCTTTAAAAAATTAGTAAATAAATTAAAAGACTGGCCCTACCAAGTGTTGGCTAGGATGTGAGGCCACTAGAACTTTTACCACTGCTGGTGGGAAGGTAAATATGGTGCATCTACTTTGGGAAAAGGCCTGGCAGTTCCTTAGAAAGTAAATATATACCTACCACACAAAACAGCTGCTTTTAAGTATTTGCCCCAGAGAAATGAAACCATTATATCCACACAAAGACTTTACAAGTGTTTACAAGAATAGCTTTATTCATAATATCCAAAACCTGGACCCAGCCCAAATGTCCAACAACAGGTGAACAGATAAACAAATTGTGGGGAACTATGCACAATAAAAGGAAACAAGCTACTGATATTTACAGCGATGTGGCTGAATCTCAAAAATGAGTGCAAGCAGCCAGACACAAGAGGACATACTGTCTGAGTCTATTATATGAAATCATAAAAATTGTAAAACTACAGGGACACAAAGTACATCAGTGGTTGCCTGAGGCCAGAGGTGGAAGGGGGACTGACCTCAGAGAAGCTGGGAGGGATTCCGGAGGCAGAAACAGTCTACGCTCTGATTGAGGTGATGGTTATCTGGGTGTAGACATTTGTCAAAACATCGATCAGTACACTAGAAATGGATACTGTTTCTTGTGGGTAAATTATACCTCAATAACATTGATTAAAGGAATAAGGAAGGCAGAGGTAAAGATCTCCGTGGTATTTCTCGAGCCTAAGGAGGCTTGGCTGGGTTGCGGCTTGATCCTGCTCTCTGTTTCAGCAGGCGACATTATCTGGGCGTTTTGCTGACAGGCAGCCAGAGACCGGGATTCTGAGTTTTTTCTCTGCTGACTTATGTGTATGTCTTTCCAGCACTCAGTAAATGATGACAGTAAAAGGTTTGAGATCAATTCTCATCTCGTGTGCTCTGCGGCAGGAAACTCTGATTGTGATTCACAACGTTCCCTCTGTCAGCCTCTCTTTGAAAACGCAGTGAGAGTGAAAAATGTGTCATTTACCTGAGAGAAGAAGGCTGGTTTTGGTAAGCATCAGCCTGAATCAAGAGCCACTTGGCACAGCCTCCGACTGGGATGAGTTGAGATACTTGGAGCCTCATCAGTCTGTCTTCAAACCAGGAGCCCCGGTGGGGTCACCTGGATTGGTGTGAGGAGTGTGACCTACTGAGAGGTGACAGTCTCACTGACTGATTCCCTACCACTTAAGCTCATGTTACAGATTCACAGGGCCAGAGAGAACCATGAGAATCACTGAAAGGGCCTCCCCATTCTTGGGCCTGATGCTATCTAAACCATCCTGGACAGGTGAGGCGAGAGTCTGCCCTGGGCAACCCACTGCTACGGCGACAGTGAGCAACTGTGTGACACGTTAAAGGAGCAGTGGACAATCCGAGGGCCAGGGTCAATCCGCCCGCCACGCTGGGGTCCAGGCAGCCACGGCACGAGGACCTAGATGACCAGGGAGAATGTGGCCAGTGCCCGGGACTGGTTACCAAAGTCAGGAGCCAGTCTATCCAGGGCTACTGGCAAGGAAGCAAAAGGATGAGGGAGGCAAAGTAGACAGACTTCAGGCTTGGTCATGCACATGATCTGTCCACCTCCCCGCATGTCCCACTCCACTCAGCTGCCACCCAAGAGGCAGGGCAATGTTTTTAAAATGGACGGCATCATTTCTTTTTCCAAGACCGTCAACGGTCTCCCTTGCATTCAGGATAAAATCCGGAAAGCTTGACTGTGAAGCCCCTTGCATAAAATATTCCCCTGGGTGCTTGCCATGAAGCAGATTCCAAGCTCCTGGTCCAGAGATGCTGATTCTGGAAGTCTGAGATGGACCCAGGCTTCTGCATTGGCAACAAGTCCCTGAGATAATCCCACTATGGGTGACCCATGAGTTCTGCTTCAGAAATTCTGTCCTCTGGATTGGGCCTCTCCTGCCCCCTCTCATGGCGTGCTGCTCGCTCTCCCCTGACCCGTAACCTCCAAGTGCACGAGGTCCCTATCTTTCCTTTGTGGTGGGGTCCAAGTCCTCCCAGGGGCAGGGTCCAGGAGGGCCTTGTAGAGGCTTTGGCCACCGGCCCCAGTCTCCATCAGCAACTCCCTCATGCAGTCTTTGATTTAGAACACTCTCATTTCCTCAAAGTCATGTTAAGTGCCTTTTTAAACTTAGCTTCGAGATAAGATATTGGTATGTGTCTTTGGGGTAGAAAATTCTGGAGGCACCGGAGTTCTTTTGTGTTTCAAGATGTTCCAGTGGCCTGTATTCCTTGATCTAGAAAGTCAGTCTCTGGCCCAATTCCACCCCATCCCACTGTTTGAGTTAAATGTCTAGCTCCCCACTAGGCCAAAAGCCCTCTGAGGGCAAAGAGCCTCATCTCTTTTCTTCTTTGCTTTATCTCAAGAGCCGAGCATACTGCCTGGCATAAAATTAATACTCAATAAGTATGTGTTCCACAGACATGAAAGAGCAGGAGGTTTCCGGGGAACCTCTGAGTAAACAAAGTTCACCCGAAATCTGGGGGGCCACCAAGGCAGGAGGGCAGAGGCAGGCTAAAAGAAGGGAGCAGATGAACAGGTCCTGAGCCGGAGGGGAGCAGCAGCCTGTCCCCGATGTGCAAAGGCTTCCCCGTGCAACTGGAGTGGGGGTGATGACCAACCCCTTGTGTACCAGCAGCACAGGAGGGGCTCACTCCTAATACCAATGAACACTTGCAAATGGCTTCAGTGCTCTTCCCAAACTTTTAATCCTTTGTCAGATGTCAGAGCTCAGTTCTGGTCCAGGAACTCTGTGCAACAGTGGGACCCTGGGTTCCCCTTGCTCGACTCCCCGGGAGTAGCGGCGACACACTGTGGTGACCCAGGGCTTTTCACCATCCTCACCGCACCTCCCACCCCAGATTCAACTCACCTGGAAAGCGAAGTTGCCTTATGTATCTTCCTTGGGGGGGGGGGGGGGAATGTCTGACGAAGATGCCCTAATGAACTTATTTTCCTTGGTTTAAGAGTAGGGAGGTTTTTGGTCATTTTAAGGATTCCTTCTCTGTTTTACTAACTAGAAGCTTTGTTTGTTGGTTGGTTTTCCCAGCAGGTATACTTTACTAATGAACGGGGACCCCTGGCCTCCTCCTAGGAGGTACGTGGCTTCAGCGGGTCATGAACCCCTTGTGCAGATTCACAATCTCCTAGTTTAAAAGACTGGAAATCACTGGTAGAGTAGAAGCAGCAGTGTCTTTGTCATCTGAATGCTGTGCTCAGGTGCCAGGTCAACACATTACAGAGTCACTGTGGGCAGACTGTTTACGTCGTGTGAAATTCTGCAGAGCACTGTTGAGGGGTCTTACTCGGCCCACCTCATGAGCGTCCTCCTGGGTCACAAAGGTCTGAGTGCACCCCAGTTCTCTGAGAGCCCCAGCCAGCACTGCCCCCCCAGGCAATTACCATCACCACCTCTTCCCACACTCCTAACCACTGCCCGGGGTTTATGTAGGGGATTTCCACCCTACAGATGAGGAAACTGAGTCAAGGAAGGTTATGCAACACCCCCGATGGAGAACTGAAAGAGGTGGAGTCTTGGAAGTACAAGGAAAGAGGAAAAAAAGAAAAAGAAAGAGAGAGAGAGAGAGACAGAAAGAAAGAAAGAAAGAAAGAAAGAAAAAGAAAGAAAGAAAGAAAGAAAGAAAGAACCAAAACCAAAAACAAAATCATGCTTCTTTGTTCGCCTTCTGGAACTGAGACTTCCAACTCTCCGGAGCGAGCATTACATCGGGTTCTGGAATGTTTTTCGAGACGAAGATAGCTTTCCCATCCTGTCGTGTTTTTCGCTCTCCTCGGATTCCCACCTGCTTGTTGCTGTCTGCTGGTGTCACACCTTCTGCACACTCGGAGCTCAGAGCAGAGTCGGGCTGGGTGAAAGCGGGGCTCCATCTGCGTGCTTGCTGGGGGACGTCTGAAGGTAACTTTGTGCCGGCTCCCTTTGCCAGGAGGCTGAGAAGCCGTCTGCAGTGCCACCCGGCTCCCAGCCACTCTCGGCAGAATGAGCCGGTACCAAACCCAGCCCCTGGTGCCACTCAGCCAGATGGCAGGGGAAGCAAAACAAAAGTGACCTTGTTAGCAGAGTGTGTCTTCCCCGGGAGAAGCTATTTTTGTTGTGGTTGTGAACTGAAGTGTGTCTCGGCTGAATTTCTCCTTCCCTGCGAGGGCTGTGGAATGTTAATTTGTTCCAAAGTTCAGCATTTTGATTAGAACCAGGAGTGCCAGATTTTGTCAGAAACGGTTTGGAATGGGGTAGGCTCGTGCTCGCTCGCTCTTGCTCTCCCTCTCTCCCTCTCTCTTGGCCGCTGTACAAAGTAAATGTTGTTGCAGCAGCTGCTCTGGGGGAACAGCCCATCACAGATCAGAGCCGATGGGTGAACCGGCTCCTCCCTGGCTGCGGCCACGACCTCAGTGCCACAGAGGCACCCAGACTGGGGACGGCAGTGGGGTCGGCGCGTTAGGGCCCACCCTGGGCTTGCGCGGAAAGGGCAAAGAGCCCGACACAGCGCCTGGAACACGCGAGTCCTGCGTGCTGGAAAAAAGAACAAGCTCCCCAAAGGCCTGAAGCCGGCTGGGTTTTGGGAGCCCAGAGGTCATGTTCAAGGCAGTTCTGGCTTCTGAGAACCTTCTGTCTGTCTTTACGTTTGGTTCTCTTCCCTGACCCTCTTCACTCTTCTCTCTTCAATGAGTTAACGAGCCCAAGCACCATGGAACTGTATTCTGCACTACAAAACAAACACAGACAAGAGGAAAATGCCCCCAGCTTCTGGGGGCAATTAGGTGCAGCCTCACCAGGGCTCGACAGTATCAAACCCACTGTCAGTCTGGCGGATAAAAAAAATGGGTTTGTTTTCCTGTTTGTCTTGTAGCAAGACACAGTAGTTAGAGGCATGGACTTTGAACCCAGGATGCTGGGGATCTGATCCTGGTCCTGTAGCAGCAACAGCACCAGTAACAGTAGTGGTAGGAGTAGTAGGGCAGCTGTGCGGACGAGTTACTCAGCCTGGCTGAGTCTGCTTCGTCGTGTCCAAGAGGAAGGATTCTAGCAGTTATGTCATAGGGCGGTGGGGAGGGCTGAAGGATTTAACACTGTTGAGTGCTCAAATCAGGGGCTGGCTTTTATTGTCACTGCTCTGATTCTCTGGTCACTCGTGACATTGGGTGCATGCCCATCCACCCACCCTGCACCTTCCCTTTCAACGTAGTGTAGATGACTCCCCCCAGTTCCCAGGTTCCACACTAAGGCTGGGAAAGAACTCGGGAGCAGTGAACATTAGACTTGGGCTCCAGCCCCTGGGTGCCCCTGTGGCTTCCCAACCCACCTCTTCAAGGTTCAGCCCAGTGTGGAGTGGCTCTTCTGTTTCTTCCAGCTGGGACAACTAAGACGCCAAGGGCAATGGGACTCCTCCAGAGACACAGGCCACTGAGGCAGCGCCAGGACTGGCACTCTATAAAGCAGCTCTCCCTCTCCAGGGTCCACCCCAACCAGCCGGGGGTAGCCTCCCAAAGAGTCGGGCTGAGGAGGATTCTGAAGTATGGCAGAGCTCACGGGAAAAGAGATGCCCGGCCATGAGCACATGAGGGTGGTGGTGGTGTCTGCCATCCCCTGGCTCCAGCCGCCCCCCAACTCCCTGCCCCTCCACCCCTCACTCCACCACTCTTTTGCCTGCCAGGGAGTAATGCCTTCACTGACAGTAAGAAAAGAACCTCCATTACACCCAAGCTGCTCAGGCCGCATTTCTGGGCCTCTTTCTTCGTCCACCTGATCTGATAGGGGCCTTGGTTTGTGGTTCTGAAGGGCTAAGCAGCCTGCGGAGTAGTCTTTTCCAAGAGGAAATGCTGGATGCCCTGGGCTGCTTCCCTCCACTTAGTGGCCACAGTGAAAGCCTGGCAGGCGCAGGTCGAGTGGGTATTCAGAAATGCGGCAGCACAATCCCAAGGCAACAATTGTTTAAGAGCACTCGTAAGCCTGCAGCTAGACCTGGCTCTCCAAGAGGCCTATATACCCTTGCTGTTGGATCAATACCTGGGAAGGGAGGGGCAGTTGTGCACACCACGTACACAGAGGCGGCTGCTCCTGTTCAAGACTGCGGCTCCAGAGAAGCCTGGCCAGCCTTCCTCTCCCTCTCCCTTCCCCTCGCTGGCCAGGGCTGCTGCGGACGGCTCTGCTGCAGTCTGCCATTTGCCGCCGCAAACATCTGTGCTTGCTGCCTTCCACGCCGAAGGGCTGTCTGTCCTTCCTTCCCCACCTCCCTCTAGCTGCTCCTCCTCCCCTCTCCCCCGAGATGGCCATCTAGATGTGTGTGTGGACTGTAGGCAGAATTTCGGGATGCTTCCCTGCCTGTCCAGGTATGGGGCAGCTGACACCTCCTCATCAGGACCTGGGCAGCTGGATCTGCAAACCTCCGACGGCTCACAGGTGTGCCCTGCTTTAAGAAAACCCAGTAAGAACAGAGTCCAATATTTGGAAAGAAGACACCTGTGGGCAAGGTGTCTCTACATTGCAGAGTGACCATTCTAACCAATTAGATGATTTCTTTTCTCTGTTGGTTCTAGGTTTTTAACCAGAATAAGAAGAGTACATATTAGATCACGTAGGAGCTTTTCCAACATTCACCTGGCCAGTCCCCATGTTTCCTATTCCCAAACAAACCAGATCTGGGGAGGAGAGTTAGTTGAAAGACATCACTAGGGCCCAGATAATGCTGACAGATGCCCTCTAACTACTACCACTGCTACCCTTGTGTATTTCAGCTTTGGTATAAAAATCAGTAATTACCTACAGAATGGGGTAAGGACAGTCTCTTCAACAAGTGATGCTGGAGAAACTGGACAGCTACATGCAAAAGAATGAAGTTGAACCCCTACCTCACACCATATACAAAAATTAACTTAGCATGGATTAAAGACCTAAATGTAAGCCCCAAAACTATAAAACTCCTAGAAGAAAACACAAGGGAAAAGCTTCCAGACATTGGATTTGTTAGTGATTTCCTGGATATGACACCAAAGCAACAAAAGCAAAAATAGGTAAGTGGGACTACATCAAACTTAAAAACTTCTGTGTATCAAGGGAAACAATTGAGAAAGTGAAAAGCCAACCTACAGAATGGGAGAAAATATTTGCAAATCATGTATCTGGTAAGGGGTTAATATCCAGAATATACAAGGAACTCCTACAGCTCAACAACCAAATAACCCAAATAACCAGATTTCAAAATGGGCAAAAGACTTGAATAGAAAATTCTCCGAAAAAGACATACAGATGGCCAAAAAGCATATCAAAACATGCCCAACATCACTAATCATAAGAGAAATGCAAATCAAAACTACAGTGAGGTGTCATCTCACACCCATTAGGATGGCGTTATCAGAAGAACAGAAAAGAACAGGTGTTGGCAAGAATGCAGAACCCTCGCACACTGCTGGTGGGAATGTAAAATGGTGCAGCCATTATGAAAATGAAAAGCCAGTGTGGGGATTCCTCACAAAATTAAAAACAGAACTACCATATGATCCAGCAATCCTACTTCTGGGTATATATCCAAAGAAACTGAAATCAGGACTTCAAAGAGATATCCACTTCTGTGCATGTCTGCACTACTGATGCATGTTTTTGTGGACTGACCATTTGTTCTTAGAGATGATCTACACAGACCTTCAGAGGCTAGGTGCCTCTACTGAGGCACCAGGCAGCATGCTATTATATTTTATAAATAAGGATACAAGGCGTACATATTAAGCTCGCAAGGCCTGGAAGACTAGTTCTGGAAGATCCCCTGAGAAACAGGGTTCCATGGTCAGATGAGTTCGGGAAATTCCATATTAAAGAGAACTAAAGAGGTTTCTAAACACAGGATGTCTTTTAAATGCCAAAGTACATGGTCACTCTCAAAACATGGAAAGAGTATATATCATTCCTCAGACTCATTTAATGTTACAACTCTCCTGGATCCCTCCTTTGAGGAAGATTTTGCAGTAACTCCAGGTAAATGATGAGCTAGAAGAATTTTGCGTGAATTCATCCTGGCAGGGGTTAGAGAGAGCTGGAGGCTGGCAGAGGTACGGAGGTTCTCCCTTTTCATTCTTTCACTCATTCTTTCATTCAACACACACTGTTAAATGTATATTAAGAGCCAGGCCTTGTTAAGGATATTGATGATACGAAGATGGGGGAGAATGGGCTGCACCTTCAACCTCATGTAGGCCAGGAAAATCTGAATGTTAGAAGCCCCACCAAACTGACTTAAGTCAAAACGGTGGAAGTTATAGGCTCAAATGTTTGAAAAGTCTAGGAAATTGGTGGGAAGGTGAAATGAGAAATTATTACAAAGGCCCAAGAAACAGATGACGAGGGCCTGAGGCAGCAGAGGAAGGATGGGATCCAAGAAATATTTCCCCTATGGAATATTGGATTTGTCCAATCAACCAATACATGACCCTCCAATGCTATTTTATCCCGGGTGCTGTGGGGATACAGAGCAAATAAACACAAGACATGGTCCAGAGCCTACAGGAGTTTATATCTAGTTGATCCACTAATTATCAACTATCTCCCAACAAGGCTAATGGATTTTGTCAGAAAATGAAAATGGCACCCAGACCCAGGTGTACGGAGTGTAGAAAGGGGACAGAAAAGACTGGTCACCTCCTCCTATGCCCGTTGTCACAACATATGCTACCTTGGGGACCCAACCGCCGTGACAGATTGAAACACTGCACCTTTTTCTCCCACGATAAGCAGAATAATCCCAGCATAAGAGAGGAAGGAAACCGAACAAAACAGGAACAAGGGTGGGGTGGGGTTAAACAAGCCAAACAGGACAACAAATTAGAAGATGCCGTAGCCCCTGCCAAGTTCCGCTGTGCCAAAAGGAAAGAATCTGCCCCAGGAGTCAGGTGTGACCGCAGGCATTCGGAAGGATGAATTCCTCAGCATGCTTTAGGAACTGAGGCTCCCTAAAATAGCTTTCTGGCCCCCCCATCACTTCCTCACCCCTCAAATTAAACAGCAGCCAACAATGATGTGAACCATGAGTGCAGCTCGGGGGTACGTACACTTGTAGAGGAAAGAGGGTGGAGTCGGGGTGAAATTCAAGGTTGATGTTTTATTAGTTTCTTCCCGGAATCTGTGGGTCTTGGGGTTGCAGATCGAGGCCAAATGTTCCCTTTGAGCTGTGTGATTCTGGGCTGTGTGATTATTATTTGCATTCGTGTGGGGGTTGGGGACAGCAGGCTGGCTGGAGAGTGTGTCCTTTACTTGCAAGCATTGGGAGGCTTCTTCCAGGAGGCTTTGGAAACCCAGTCCTATAGAATGCAACTCTGTTCCTATTGATATCCTCAGGAGTCATTCGACACCCACTACTTGAAACCTACCAATGATTTCCCACTGCTCTGGAGTAAAGGTTATGATTCTTCGCAGCCCATACGGTCCGGCTTTCTCTCTAGCTTCACTTTATCCATGCATCTCCTTGTTCTCTGAACTACACCTCACTGATGCTCTTTAAGTATTAGTTCCTTCTACCACAGGGCCTTTGCATGTGTTATGTCCGTTGTCTAGACTTCACTGAAATAACTTCACTGAAATAACTCCTTTTTATTTTTCAGATCTCAACTCAGTTGTCTCCTCTTTAGGGATGCCTTTTCCAGGGCCAATTTCTCCATTACACACAGCAGGTACTGTGTGTTAGGGTCCACAATAACCTTTAGGACCCATGAAATAAAATGTTCAATTTCTTTGAAAATCAGAAGAAGTGACTATAATAATGACTATGTAATGATGAATCTAACCTGGACTTATATACTAACGCAGTTGTAAAAGGTAATTTTTTTAATGAGAAAAGGGCCCACCGAGGCAATGAATAACTGGCCCCTAGTCCTCTCAACCTCCCAGCAGCACTAGCCAGGTCTCCCCATCAAATGCTTTCCTTGTGCCCCGAACTCTTCCATCAAAGCACTTGTCGCAGTTGCCATTAAGCACATGTCCTCTAAACTACAAGCTCCATGAGAGCAAGGACCGCATCAGACAGGTCTCCAGCCAGCATTGTAACACAGCGCCTGGCTCGTCACACTTGCTCAGTAGATACCACTGCAGGTGTGGCTGAGTGGAGGCAGTCCACCTGCATGGCTCGGCCATGTTCTAAGCAAGAACATTCACTGCATGTGCTCTTAACCACTGGGCTGGCTTGCAGGTCCGGGGGGAGGGGACAGGATGGGAAGCGAGAGGAAAGACTCGCAGTGGACATGGGGGAAGCGACAGTGCCAAACTTCTCCCCTTGGGGAGCAGCGTGGGAGGAGCGGCAGGGACGGAGCATAAACAAACATTTCCTTGTCTGGTAGGTCATTTTGTAATTATGTGCAGGTCAAGCACTTCAGACTCCCGGAAGTCAGACAATATCTGCTTCCAGAGGCCATTAATGGTCAAGGGCCCCCGGAGTGAAGAGGGACTTTCATTAGAAGGTCTTGTCCTACTCAGGCAGGAAGCGTGCTAAGTGACAGTCCGGAGTGAAACAACGGAGTGGGCAGTAAGCCGTAGGAAGGGGCGCTGACCTCAGAGTTCAGAGAAGGGGGAACAAAAACATATGAACTCGGGGAACGGGCCAAGTGCCGTCTGAAGAGCTGGGCAAGGTGCTGGGGGGCGGGGAGGGGTGGCAATGATTTTGACTCTATGCTCCCAGGGAGGGAAGCTGGCAAGAGGGATGGGGATCGGTGCCTTTCTCCACAGGACACCCAACACGGAGGGAAAACTCGAACAGCCAGCGAGCGAGAGGACAACGGGAGGCCACTAAGAGGAAGCTCCTGTTGTCAGGAGCGGGGCTTGTCTTGCTCCCTGGCTGCCCTCCTTCACTTGCACTCAGAGAGATGGCGGAAGCTTTCAGTTCACCCCCACGGCTGGGTTGCAGTGCTCTGGGAGAGATGGGGTTGGAGGGTGAAAAGGGTGAAGGCGAGGCCTGATGGACAGCCAAAGAGAAAACTTACCCCCCCCACACACAAACACACACAGCCCCCAACTGGTAGCAAACAGGATGGACCAGTGGCTGCATGCCAAGATCCTCTGGGTTCACATGTGACTCGGGCCTGGTGGCACAGCGGCCCCGGCTTCCCCTCACAGGAACTGGGCAGATTATGGGAAGAGGCACCGGCATTCTTAAAATTCCCCTGTCCTCACAGACCTAAAATTAACCTGACTGTTTATAGTGCTCGATATGGATTTGGAACACAATATTAGTAAATAACATAATAATGGTCTCCAGTGACCCAATATCTGAACTGCAGTTATATTTGCCTATGGCAACCAACTGCCAATGCTTTTCATAGGTCATAATTATTATTGCCGTCCTTTGTATTTGAGGATAACAGTGACACTGTCCCTGTATGTGGCAAAGGTCACCAAAAGAATGAATCATATAATCTTTCTCTTTAAATGGCTTCTTGAGCTATTCTTCACATGCCATACAATTCGGTGGTTTTTGGTATATTCACAGGGTTGTGCAACCATCACCACAATCTAATTGCAGAACTATTTTTGTCTCCCCTAAAAGAAACCCCATACCAATAGCAGTTAAACCCAAGTTCCCTTTTCCTCCATCCCCTGGAAACCGCTAATCTCCTGTCTCTATGGCTTTGCTTCTTCTATATATTTCATATAAATACAGCCACACAATGTGGTCTTTTGGAGCTGGCTGCTCTCACTTAGCATAATATGTTCAAGGTCCATCCATGTTGGAGCATTGCTCAGTGCCACATCATTCTCATTGCTAAATATTCTGTTGTACGGACACGCCACAGTTTGCTTATCCATTCATCATGGGTGGACGTTTGGGTAGTTTCCACCTTTGGGCTATTGTGAATAGTGCTGGTGGGAACATGGGTGCACTCAATCAGGTAACATCTAAAATTGCAACTGTACTGATTCGCCCATGACTTCAAACCCTGTGTATCTTTCTTTGGACATAAGAGTGTATGAAAAAATACTTTACTTTCAATCTTATCTTTTCCAAAAAGGCAGTTTTATGTGGAGGGATCGTGGTAGCCTATGGGTTGGAACAGGGGACTTCATGAAGAGACAATACTTTAACGATTTGGACAAAGGAAATGCGGAGCTAGGCAGTCTTTTTCATGTGACAACTCTGCAGTGTGTGTTAATTTGCATATATGCACCCTAATGGGACAGGCCACATGCAGAGGTTTTAAACCTGGGACCTAGAGGTCAAATCCATTCCCACAGGCATGCTGTGATGGGCCAGCATATTATCTTCCCATTATTTTAGTCAGCATTAAAAAAAAAAAAGGATAAAAATCTTTAATAATAATAAAAACTTTTGAAAAATCAAAAAGGATAAAAATCTTGAAGATGTAGGAGCTAGAGCCCCATGAGTAGTTGCCGTTTGAGATGGGGCCACCCTCTCCCAGTTGCCAAGACCCCACGGCCCCCTCTCATCCCCCTGGTTCTAAGGCTTGGCGGTCAGTTATCATTCACATCTGTTTTTCCAATGATAGAGAACCAGTTCTCTGTAGCCAGGCCTCTACCAAATGTGAGAAAATCTAGCTGAGCAAGTTTCGGGACAAATGGAGAAAGCATATTTCTTTGTGGAGAAGAAAGTATTCCTATATGTTTTAATATGCACAACCATATACCTACTACTCACAGACATACTGTGCATCTCTCCTGAATGATGCCGGTCTATCCTCTCCCTACAGGTGCTGGTGTTTGCAGTACTTGGCCTACAATTTTCCCACGTGCGTTTGCAGCCTCTCTCCTCTCAGAGTGGATCTTCATTTCTGTGAGGACCATCCTTGTAACTTCTTTAATAGCCAACCGCCACCCCCCCCCCCCCCCGGTCCCTACAGCACCTACTATGGGACTATTGACCAAAGATGCCTCAATATATGATAGGCTGTCAATTCCAATGAAATCTTTGAAGATGATAACAGGTACTTTTATTAAGCACTTGCTGTGTACCTGGCTCTGTTCTAAGCTCCTAGGTACTCAGGTACTTAGGTCCTTAGGTTTTCACCTACCCCACGAAGTGACAAGCAAGGTATGTAAGTTGCCCAAAGTCACCCAGTAAATGGCGGAGCTGGGATCTGAAGTCAGGTGGTCAGATTCTGGAAACCATCCTCTCAATCACTAGTTTACATGCCATTCTAGACTGATTTGTCTTTGATGTAAGGTCTCTTCTGTAACCTAGTGGGAGAAACTGAGGCATGAAAGAGACCCAAGTCTCACCCAGGATCAAATAAAGCCTGAGTGCCCAGGACTTTATTCCAAATGAGCCAGAAGTGAATTCCCTAGTCTGTTTTACGTAGGTACCTGATGCTACCCAACAGAGACCTTCCCATTCCAAGCCCATCTTTTATTTTTCCAAGTGTCCAAGATCTGAGGATAGCAGAGAACATTTTAGGGGGATACAAGAACCTACCCAGAAAAAAATGTTTAGAAAGCTTCCTTTTCTCACTACAAGTTAAAAATAAAAACAAAAACAAAAAACAAAACTGTGTCCCACAAGGAAATCAACTGTAATTCTTACAACTTAAATTCATTATAGGCTGGACACATCTAAGACATAATAATAGTAGCAAAGAGGTGGGCTGATAGTTTCAACTTTCCACCTGCAGAGCACCCACTTTTCCATTTATTCTAGAAACCTCTTGAAACAGCTCATGGAGGTAGGTATTGTGATCACAGATGGGGACGGTGTGGCTCAGAAAGGTGAAGGAATGAGCTCAAGGTCCCAGAGTCACATGCACCCAAGCAGCAGCATAGTGGGGGGCAGAAAGAGTTCATTCCGTACAACAGGCCAATTAGCAAGCTGCTGGGGCCCAGGAGAAGCACTGCAATATGGAGACAAGTCAAATATGCCTCTCTCCCTCTAGTGATAGGGGCTCTGTGCTTGGCTCACCCCCATGTCTCCAGGTGCCCCAGGCTGGCTGCTCTGGGTCCTGGCAGCCCCTGGCGGCCAAGGCCCTAGTCAGCTGCAGCCCTGGCCCTCCCTTTGAGAGCACTCCCTACCAGTGCCCAGCCTCCTGCTAAGTGGCTGCCCCAGCCCCGTGAAGCCTGGGCACCAAAGAGTCTAAACAGGTTCCCCTCAAAGCCAAAAATTTAAGCTGGACCCCTCTATCACTCCTTACACAAAAATAAATTCTAAACAGATTAATGTTCAATTTAAAAATTAAAGCCGTAACAGGCTAGGGAGAAAAAAAATTGGTCATTAAATATATATATAATCATGGAGAGGAAAACGCAAATACAAAACCCAAAGCCATAAAGAAAAGATTAATATATCTAACTACATAGAAATTAAAATCTCCTATATGGTGTAAAAATTACAAATGCAAACAATAAACCTAAAAAATATTTGTAACACATTTCTTTAGTATTCAAAGAGCTCTTATGTGTCTCTATAAAAAAGACAAAGCCAAAACACAAAATGTACAAAGGACACAAAAACCAGTTCATAAAAGAAATATAAGTGGCCAATAAACACATGAAAAAAATGCGCTTATAATGCATGTGAATTAAAACGAGCCAGTTTTTCAGCAGTCAGATTGGCAAAGATTAAACAGGTTGATGATGCCCAGGATGGGTGAGGATGTGGGATCAGCACTTTCATGCATTCTTGGGGAGGGCAAACTGGTGCAGTGATTTGGAGTCCAATTTAGCAGTATCTAGTGAAATGTTAAAGGATGCATACCCGGGGACTGGCAAGTCCACTTCTAATCACTTATTCTACAGAGACGTTTGCTCAAGCACTCCACAACGTACATATGAGGATGCTTCACCTGCAGTAGCATTTGTAGAAGATAAGACACAACCAAATAACCACCAATAGGCAAATGATGAAGCAACTAAAATTAAGTATTCTCCAGCCACATGAAAGAAGAAAGAAGTCTCTATGTGCTGATCTGGAAAGATGTCCAGTGAGTGCAAACAAAACAAAACAACAAACAAAACCAAGCAATACCCAGAACATCATCAGACTAGCTCTGACTACCGGTGGCATCTCCTCTCCTGCCTTATTCCAGTTCCAGCCCAAGGTCAGGGATAACTCACTAACTGAATGACCTTCAGTAAGTTACTCAATCTCTTTGTGCCTCAGTTTCCTCCCCAGAGAATGGAGACCTTAACAGTGTCCCTGTCATAACATCCAACGGAACAAAGCCCAGAAAGCACTTAGAAGAAGTCACACCTGGTAACCACTATCTAAACATTGGGCTTTTAAAAATTATCATGACGTAAAAGAGCAAGAAGTGGAACGGTGTTGATAGCATGCTTTTGTTCTTCAAGGAAAAAGGGAAATAACACGTTCCAGTATCCGTCTGCATGTGCATCAACTATCTCTGCCTAAACACAAGGAAATGGTGACTTTGCAACACAGACAGGCTGGGGGCAGCAGTGGGAGAGAGAAAAGCCCTTCCAAATGTTGAACCATTTTATATAGACATAAAAAACACAAAATTTCAGGAAAGCTGTACAAGAAATGGTTACAGTGGTTACATCTGGGAGTGAGGAGTTAGAAGACTTCTACTTTCATTCCTTTTTTCATGCCACTTAATTTTTTTTTACCCTTATATGCCTACGTGAGCTTTATAGCAAAAACAGAAAAAGCTTATCTGAGCTAAAAAAGACAAGGAAAAGAAAAAGGCTTCCTTCCCAGCTCCCGTGCGAGACTCGAGCAGCCACCAGCTGCTGGGCCAGAAGAGGGGTGGGCAGCACTTGAATCGGATAAGCAGCCGTGGTTCTGGGCTGCAGTCCGGCACTGGGTATTTCTCCGATCCATCTCCCATCCGTAATGGAATCAATATCCACTTAAAAACCTCTGCTAGTTTCCCACTGCCTACAGGAAAAAGGTCCAAACTCCGTAACACCGCATGCAAAGTCCTTTGCAGTCCGTCCCCTCACCCTCTGCAGCTTCATCCTGTACGTCGGGGTCATACCAAGCAGTGTGCCGCTGGGGGAACGTGTGGGGGATGGGGAGGAGACAGGCAGACCTGGTGGGAAATCTCAGTTCGCCACTCGTTAGCCTTGACCTTGGCCAAGCAATGCAATCTCTCCCAACACCACCTGAAGAGCAAGGATGATACCACTGAGTCTTTGCAGGACGCTGGAGGAATCAGTAAGATGATGTACGTTAGAGCAGTGAGCATACTGTGCTGCACATAATATGGCATATAGTTATCCAATGATGCTGTTTGATGGTTCCAGCAACTTTTATGTCACCTCTTTTGGTTTAGGTAGAAGCTCTTCCTTCCAGCCCTTAATCTCCTTCCTCCTTTTCTGCCTGGCACACATCTCCTGAAGGCTTTCCTCATTCCCTCTTTGCATTCCCAGAGTCCTAATTCACTCGCCCCTGGTGGCACACACCACTTTGTATTATAATTATGCTACAGGAGGGCTTGGGTGGTGTCTTCATCATCACTTAGTGCAGATCTGGACAGAGTAGGTGCTCAGTAAATGGTTCTGAACCAATACACTTGCTCGCCTACCCTCAGTGAACCTCTGGGCATGAACTTTATCATGTTCGTGTAGAGAAGGGGCTTAACTGAGAAAAAGAAAATATGCTTCCAATTCAAGGAAGGAGATGAGCGCTGCAGTGGACTCCCAGCTCCCAGTGGCTGGTCTTTTGTCTAAAAGAAAGTCACACAGACCTTTGCCATGGGTTTCATAATGCTATGCCATTTCTCACTTAGGAGACTTCCCTTTAATGTGAACCTGTTTGCATACAATGTAACCCCTGGGCACAATAACGCTGCCTTCTCTTTCAAATGAAATGTTTACGATGAAATGGAGAGGCAACAGGAACCCTTTTGCTTTCCAATTACCGATGCAGGAAGACACCAGCACCTGAGAAATATCAACCTTGTTCTCTTCCTGTCTTCGACCCCGGAAAATGTCAGAACAGATGTTTCCAAATTGTGTATAAAAATAAACAAACCAACGATAAAGGGCTCCCTGGCCGGCCCCCACATGCCTGGCGTCAGCCTGGAGTGCGGTTTGATGACCGTGGGGGGAAACCCTTGAAAGAGGTCCATGCGGGAGCAGTGCTTCGCTCCGCTGTGTCTGCAATGGCCCAGCGGCTGGGGAGGGAGCGGGTCCCAGGGCCCTGAGCCTGGGGGTTGGGGAGGGAGGCAGGCATGGCTGGATCTAGGTCCCCGTTGTCAAACGGTGGAAGAATGGGGGTGGGGGGGAGGAAGGAGGAAAGGGAAAGCATTGGACGAGAAGGAAGCTGCATTTACTTAGCTCCCTATGTGCCTAGTGCTGTGCTCCAGCTTTTGCATCTATGATCTCATTTCATCCCGACATCCATGCTGCGAGTCGGGTGTTCCCATTCTGCAGATGAGGAAACTGAGTCCAGAGTGGGACACACACACAGACACGCAGGCCGCGGCAGTCAGAATTCCAGCCAGCTCTGTGGGGGCCCCAAACCCCAGCCCGTTCAACACTACCCCCAGCAGAAGGCAGGCCAGGGCTTCACCCTCTGCAAGAAGGGAGTACTCTTCTCCTGCTCACTCGCTCCTCTGCCCAGGCAGTGCGAGGAGGAAAGCTTCCTAGCTTCCTCAGGCCACAGGAAAGCTGTTCCTAGAGAAGCCACATCCAAAGGCAGGAGGAAGGAGGCGGTGGGAGAGCTGGACGGACCACACATACCCACACACACACGCGTGCGCGTGTCTCACACACACACGCGCGCGCGCGTGTCTCTGGACAGCTCTTTCCCTCTCAGGCTGCCCTAGATATCCATGTGAATCAGATTTCAACTTCATAATAATGGAGAGGCACTCTGTCATTCACCCCGTCGCCCATGCAGAATTCTGGGGGTGGCCCTGGCCCAGCAGCACACATAAAGAGGCCACATGTGGGTGTGCCAGGGAAGTCCTTATATGCCCTGGGTTCTCAGAGTCAGCAGAATTAGATCTCAGGGCCCTCTTTCCTTTAAAAATATACATCCATCCACTTTAGTGCAGCAGAAGCTCTGATCCCAAGCACATCTGTGCAGCAACACAGTGTTCTGGGCAAGCACACACTGCCCCCACTCCTCTTTAAAGACAGGATGACTCACCCACATAAGCAGGGCAGGCACTCCATGTTTGCTTGGGGCGGGTGGGGGGGGCGGCTTTCTCTGGTGGGGAAAAACCAAAGTTTATGTATAATTGATGCAAGATGTCATTTTTTGGATCAGATAAAAGATTTTCTGGTCTTCATCCTGCTAAAGAGACTTTCTATAAATTTCTTTTTATAGAATAAGTGCTCAGTAATCAGAAAGGAATCCAATTCCAGATAAGCCCATGCTTTAAAACAGAATCTTGGGCACACTCCTCTCCCCCCAACATGGGATGGATCCCACCTTCGGAACACTCTGAACACTGCATCTTTCTGGAGATTTCCCTGACCCTCGTTTGCCTGACTTTCTCCTATCTGTAAAATGGAGCCATGCTAGCTACCATTCATGAAGAGATTTCAAGGAAATCTGAGGCTCTTAAAGAAGCCCTCGAATATCCCAGGCTTGGAATTCTCATGACCATAGCCTGTTTCACCTTCCAAGCACGATGGCATTAACGAGATCTGCCTAATTACATTGCAGAGCAAGGGCCTGCCTTTACGTCGCCTGCACGTGACAGAAACTGGGGTGGTCATTTGTCAAAAAAACATTCCCATGCCCGAGAGATAGATACATAAACTTTCAGTCTTATCTGATTATCAGTGAAGGCTTTGTGTGCAGCGCGTGTTTTAAAGGTCTAAATACTGGGTGCACGACAAAAGAACGGTTCCTCTTTGCAGTATCTGTCATGGGTTTCCAGGCAAGATATTATTTCTGATAAACAGATATGGACAATAGATAATGTCTATATTAATAGCACTAAAGCGCGGTCCTCTCCTGCAGCTCACCCGAGACAAGGACAGTGGCATATAAAGAGGCAGACACCAGACAAGAGACTTTTTTCTTGCGACAGTTTGAGCTCCCCTGCTGCAATTAACTTTTTCTCCCCCTCCTTCTCCTCCTTCATCTCATGCAATGCGGTTCAGAAAAAGGGGGCCTGTATTTTCCTCCTGCTGATGGAAGTTGATTAGCAGTCAGGTGGAGTGATGCTCAGGGGACAACACAGCGGATTAATTAAATCACTTCTACTGGCTAAGTGGTGACACTTTGATTTATAGCAGAACTCACTCAACCAGACAGCAGCTTTTCTTGCATGCCAAAGGAAGAAGGGCCAAAGTGGCCACTGGTTGGAGGCCGAAGGCTTTGCAAACTTTAAAGACAAGCATCCTAGTCATTAAGGCAGAGGCCCCCGCTGGGCTCCTCTCTTCCGGGCAGGGAGGCCCGCAGGCTCAGGACAGGAACCAGACAGAAGGGAGCCGCTGAGGCTGGCCAGCAAGCTGATGAGGAGCCAGAGGACCCGTTTCAGAACACACAGAACTGTCTTACACCCCCGCAGAAAAGCAGGCTTGAAACGGCAGGATTTTCTCCATGTCTGTTGGGTTTAAGTAACCTCGATGCCCAATGTGGGGCTCGAACTCCCAACTCCGAGATCAAGAGTTGCACGCTCCACTGAATGAGCCAGCCAGGCGCCCCTCCAGGTCTGTCTTTACTGAACTGCTTGTTGGTATCGCTCCTTGGCTCACCCTCAAGCAATAGCCCCGTGATGGTCCTTATTGTATGGACTCAGGGGTGTCTGTGGCTCCTCTCCATTGCTGCACGGGGTCTTCTCAGTGAGGAGCCCTCAGACCAAAATGCACACAACAGCTGTGCTTCTGGTGCCATGTTTTCTATTATGAGGTGGCTCCAGCTGTGGCTAATCCTATTTCACTCTTTTCTTTGGCTGCTAAGAAGCTCAGAGCCGAACATGCAGCCCAAACTGCATGCCCTCACACACGTTCTGTGTAGGAACCCTTTATGGATCCATGCTTATGTCTCTCCCAACTCCCCTTTATCTGGAAAACTCCCGTTTCTCTTATCATGAAATGTTTTGGGGGGAAGCTGTCTCCAATTCCCTTAGGAACGAGGCTGAATAGGATAGTAGTCAAAACCTGACGTTTTAGGACATACCGAGCAAGCCCTGGTTCTCGGATAACCTCTTCAGAGTAGGGTGCTTGTTAAGATACAAATTCCTGAATCCCACTCCAGACCTTCTGACCCAAAACACCTCAAGACAGGACCCGGGAATCTTCAGTTTTAACAGATTCCCTGAGCAATCCTGGAACTCACCAACATTTGAAAGCAATTGTTTTTTAGAGTCAGACAGCCCTAAAACCCAGTCTCACTAATCCCACTAATTAATAGTACGTTAGGCCACGTGAGGTTCCTCATCTCGCCAGGCTTCCTTTTCTCAACCATCAGATGGCACTGGTGAGAACTAAACTAGATGTCTGCAAGTAGGTCAACACCTAACAGGGTTGACGGGCAACCTGTAAGATTCAATGCACAGCAGACAACCCAGAGGTCGGTGGTGTACACACAATGGAATACTATTCAGCCTTACAAAGGAAGGATGTTCTGACACAGGTTCCAGCGTGGATGAATCTTGAGGACATTATGCCAAGTGAACGAAATCACACACTGAAGGACAAATACTGTATGATTCCAACTGTATGAGGTACCCGGAGTCATCAAGTCCACAGAAGCAGAAAGTGGAAGGGTGAGTGCCCCGGGGGCCGGGGGAGGGCGCAACGGGTAGTCAGTGTTTCACGGGGTCAGGTGTCAGTTTGGGAAGATGAAAAGTTCTGGAGATGGAGAGTAGTGATGGCTGCATATTGTCGTGAATGGGCTGAATGCCATTGTATGTCCAAAAATGGCTAAAATGGTAAATTTTATGTTAAGTACGCTTTACCACAATAAAAAATAAAAATTAAAATAAAAACACACCACCACCACTACACTGAATTAATTTTGGACGCCTCTGCCCCTCTGCCCCTTTGCCCCCTCAAGTCCCCTCCAGTCAGTTTAGAGCAGAGCATGTGGCTGAGGTGCGGGGGGGCGGAGGGGGTGAGAAAGGAGACAGAAATGACAGGAACTGGCCCTCTCCGGGCTCCTTCCTACCTCAGGAGTCCGAAAACTCCCCACGGTGCCACAGAACGCTTATCCCAGCCGTGGAGAAAGCTGACGTAACATCAAATATTAAAAGGGTAGAGGAACCAGCATAGTTTTCCATATAAATGACTCTACGAACATATATGAAGACTGCCTTTAAAATTCAAATATAATTATTTTTTAAAAGGCATCCTGTGCGCGCGGTCTCGCTCCCGACACTGACACTGCCGGGCTGTTGTCATGCTCCAGTGAGGTGCCTGTTGGCAGCCAGCCCAAAGCACTTTGTAACACGCCCTCCGATCCTACGTGAAAACTGATCAAAGAACTGGCACCGGCAAAGACAGGACTGAAATCAGCTCTCAAAGGGGTGGGGCTGGGCTATTGTCCCTCTTTGTGGGAACAGCTGCTTAACGGGGAACTGGAGCGGTGTGATTATAATATGCATACGGGCTGCTCTGTTAACAGAAGCCGGCTTAAAGTACTCCAGGGGCCTCCACCTTGCATTTTGGCAAAGGGCTCTGCGAGGATGCTGTGTCAAACCTTTTTGAAAATGTCTCCTTGACACGCAGGGTGAGTAAGGGCGCCTGTGAATCTCATTACGGCCCCACACCTCCCTCTGCTGTTCTGCTCCCTTTTCTTGGCTGCCGAGAAGTAGCTGCACGAGGGTCATGCCCCCCCAACCCCCGGTGTCATCAGGACAGAGGGGACGCACGGAAGGCGTGCTGCTGGTTACCCAAGTGGACCTGGGAGCCGGCCCTTGAGCCCTCTGGGGAAGGATCATCTGACTGTCTGCAGGTGTGCCGACTCCCCAGGGGGGCCGGTGGAGTGTTTCACCTGAATCCTTATGAATGACACTACACCTCTGAGCAATTAGCCTTCACGGTGCCTGGCGTGGGACGACGGCACTGGCGGCTCCTGAGTGGAAAAGGAAACAGGCTGTCCCAGCACTGGGTACTGGGAGGAGCCCGGGGGACACACCTGACCTCTGGCTCCCTAGTCCAGGGGAAGGGAGTGAACCGCCAAGGCACTGGAGGCGGCGGTGCTTATCCGACATAATCCTTCACCAGTGGAGGAAACTGCTCATCAGGAAGGTTAAAGCAATTTCACCAAGGTCTCAGAGCTGGAAGGCGGCGAGGCTGGGAAACCCCCCCCCCCCCCCGCCCCCGGCCACTGCCGCTCTGCCTCACTCCCTGGCCTTTTGTTTTGTGGGTTGGTTTTGTTTTTAACTGCACCCACCCAAAGGAAACAGATATGTTCCTTTTGCTAGGGGGGAAAGTTGGCTGCTCCCAAAGCCCGGCCCTGCCCCAGTTCAGGACGATTTCACCACCTCCTCTGCCTGTTGGCAGCTAAAAGGCCCCCTGGCCTCCATCTCTGCAGTGACTCTGAGTAGACACGCAGGGAGAGGGGGAGGAGGGAACAGTTTTAAAAATGAATATATGCATGTGTCTCTCCTGCTAATCACCGGAATGCATTTTCAGGAGAGGTGAGCAGAGGGATTAGCTGCAGGACTCCCATTAATGCTAACTTTATTTCAGTAATGAGGTGCCAAGGCATGGAACAATCACGGTGGCTAATACGGTGTAATCACAGTGATGAGATGCGCATGCTGGGAAGGGAGGGAGAGGGGGTGATAGTTGGGACGCCTGATGCCGCCGCGGAAGCAAAAGGGAGGAGGCAGGTGAGCCGGGCCAGGGGCTGAACAGGCCAAATGCAAACCTGGATAAGGAGGGGATAATAAGGGCAACCCCTCACGGACACGGACATTGGCCAGGCCCGGTGAGGAGCGCCACTCACCTTACTGAATCCTCACGACAAACCAGAGAGCTAGGTATTATCCCCATTGTACAGATCAGCAAACTGAGTTTTAGAAAAGTCACTCTGCCCAAAGTCATACAAGGTGGGGAGGACCCTGAAGTCCGATTTCTCTGGATCATGAGACTTTATAGTACTCCACCTTGCTCGGCTGGGGAGCAAGGGTGGGGAGGTAACATGCAAACGCCAGGAGCTACTAGGGCAGCATGGTGCAGAGGGGAGAGAACGGGCTCGGCAAGTGGGCCCAGCCCCCAGCCCTGGGGTGCACCTGTGTTCCTGGGGCTCAGCACAATATGTCCCAGCTGTCCCTTCAGATGTCTTAGTGATGTGGGAGAGGGGAATGAAGGGGGGACCCCATCTTCATCGATCCAGCTCTAGGTACTACCTGCAGCCACAAAGGAAATCCCCAACGCACCCACAAATGGACGTTAGAATGTTCTCTGCATCTCCAGACCACCCGAATCCTTCAGTCTGCAAATGCTTGCAGGCCAGGGGCAGTTCCCTCTTAACAGAGCCTTGTGTCTCCCCAAGTGTGCTCCGCCAGCTCACCTGGGCACCCGCGGGTCCCGCCTTTGCCTCCCACCTGCCTGGTAAGCACTTCGGGGAGGGGCCCTGGGGCTGCCCTTTCCCAAGACCCCTAGCCTAGCTTTCCTGAAGGCTTCTCTGTGCTTTAAGGACTTTTCAGGCATCCAGGGTGCAGAAATTCGATGTCTAGGACCAGTAAAACACACTCTGTAGGCCCAGTTCTGCCCCAAATCCATGACCCCATTGCCCCACTGATTGTTTAGAAGTACGAATTTCATAGCATTCGACACATTTATTAAGCACCTACTCTGCACCAAGCTCTATTCTGTGCCCTGGAAGGACAGCAGGGGACAAATCTCAGTGTCTGCTTTCTTCACAAAGCTTGACTTCCCGTGAAGACGACAAACAGACTGGATGTCCTATCAGAGAGTCCTGTGACGAAAAATAAAACAGGCGGAGGAGGGCAGTGGTTCTCAGCCAGGGCGATGTTGCCCCTCAGGGGACACTGGCAATGTCTGGAGACATTTTTCCTTGTTGCAATCGGGTGGGTGGGGAGAGCCGGGGGATGCCGCTCCGCATCCTACAAGGCTCAGGAGAGCCCCCCACCATAAAGAGTCGTCCTGCCCCAAATGTCACTAGTGCCGAGGCTGAGGACCCCTGGGCCAGAGAAGACAGAGGTGGGCTCTTCAAGCTGGGGTCAGGGCAGGCCTCTGGAGAGGGACATCTGAGCGGAGACTGGGGAGTGAAGGCCTGGTGCAGAGGTGGGAGAGGCGTACGCATGTGGGGCACACCGCCAGGGAGGAGGAGGATTTCCACAGAAGTGCCATGGAGCCAGGGGTTCCCAGCGGGACTGGGAGGTCTCTCACTGAGCCTTCCCATGGCTCCCTCTGGCCGCTGGGTGGAGAAAGGTCTGTGGGGGGCAACGGGGAGCAGGGGGCCACTGGGAGGTTAGACATGCAGTGTGTCTAGATGAGATGTGGGGGTTGAACGAGAGCAGGAGAGGATGCATGGCAAGAAGCGGTCAGTTCACAACATGGGGTCAAGGCAGGGTTTGCTAGTGGATGAGACGAGGGTGTGAGACACAGGGAAGAGTTAGGAGTGATGCCTGGAGCCCACTTTCTATTGGGTCTCTGCTCCAAGGGTCTCCCTGAAAAATAGAGGACTCCTAGCCCTCCCCTTAACCCAATGCTTCTCAATGAGGAGTGACTGTCCCCTTGGGGGACATTAGGCCACATCTGGAGACAGTTTTTGGTCATCACCACTGGGAATAAAGGCTGCTACTGGCATCTGGTGGGTAGACGTCAGCATCCTACAAGGCACCGGACAGCCCCCTGCCCCACAACACATGCTCACAGACTCATCTGGGCCCAAAAGTCAACAGTGCTGAGGCTGAGGACCCCTGCCCTAACCCTAACCCCCTCCCACACCCCCTGCCACCTCCTCTCACCCAGGCCGGCCGACCAGTTTAGCAGGGACTTCATCAGAGCCTGGAGATTCCAAATCAATGCACGTCGGTGGCTAAGGTCCATATTAACTATATCTCACTTACTTCTGATGGTGACACAGATCAGATGCCGCTGCTGTGGCCGCTGCCACCACACGAAACAGGGATGTTGGAAGCACATTTATTACCCAGCTGTTGAGAGCGGCGGAGCATGCACACATCTCTCCTGGACTGGGGTACCTGAGAGCCAGCCCTGCTTTATGACTGAGTGACTGCCAGCCACCTCCCATCTGTAACCTTGACATGCCAGGGCAGGACCTCTGGGGCTCAAGCCAAAAATCCAAAAGGCAACGTTGGCAGCAACACATGGATGGGTTAATGTGTTTCATGTCCCCGTCGCCACCGAGCTCTCTTGGAAAACACACACACACACACACACACACACACACACACACACACCCCTCCATTTACGGGGTTTAATATCCCAGCTGCTAGGAACCAGATTAGGCAGAAGGAAGAAAATGTGACGTCGATGCAAAGATCCATTTATATTCAGTTATGTTTGCTTAAAAACCAGTTTTTGATCTGCAGGTTATTCTTGCTGCCTTGGACCTCGAGCAACAAAATATCACACTTCCAGGTGGTATCTTTAAGGAAAGCTAATTAGGATTCTTGGCACTTGTAGCACGAAACATTTTACAATTTTCTTCAAAGCAATTTGCCAACATTAGCTAATTAAAACACCCAGCCTTCCGTTGAGGGACAATGGGAAGACAGTAGAATCTTCATTTCTCAGCATCTGCTGTAGGTTTAAAACTCCAAATTCCTGTTGTTTCCACTCAGTCGACGTCCTTCTCTCTGAAGGTGGCCTTTCATGATTTTAACATTTCTGGGAGCATTGAGGAAAACAGTCCAGCTTTTCTAGAACCTTGTCTCTAAAATAAGGGACAACACTAAGAAAGGAGTCAGAGCAATTAAGGTGGTCCACTAAGCCAGAGGTCGGCACCTCTGGCCTACAGGCTGAATCAGGCCCTCGACCTGTCTCTGTAAATAAAGTTTTATCGTAACATAGCCACGTTCATCGGTGTACATACTACCTGCTGCAACAGCAGAGTTTAAGCAGTTACGACAGAGACCATACAACCTTCAAAGCTGAAAATATTTACTATCTGGTTGTTTACAGAAGTTTGCTGACCACTGTACTTCATCATCTCTTCACATCTGCCAAACCATAATCTTCCAACCACGGTGGGGCATCCATCCATCTCCAGGTGTCTATGCCATCGACGAGATTTCCATGACTCAGCACTCTAGGCCAAAACACAAGAACCAGGGTTGGGCGCCTGGGTGGCTCAGTCGTTAAGCGTCTGCCTTCGGCTCAGGTCATGATCCCAGGGTCCTGGGATCGAGCCCCGCATCGGGCTCCTTGCTCAGCGGGAAGCCTGCTTCTCCCTCTCCCACTCCCCCTGCTTGTGTTCCTGCTCTCGCTGTGTCTCTCTCTGTCAAATAAATAAATAAAATCTTAAAAAAAAAACAAAACCCACAAGAACCAGCAAACACACATGGGGAAGAAAACCTTCTCCATACTTCCACAGCAGACTCAAGGGCAGTGTTCAGCCGTGACATGTGCATGTTGTTGGCAAAAGGTGGGTGAGAGCCCGAGAAAAAGTGCAGACTACCTTCATTTTAAGTCACATCAGGCCTAAGGCCACTGCATCATGGTCTGAGGGATCACGTGGAAGAGGAGATGTAGAGGCTGAGTCTGAATCCCACTTCCCCATTCCTGGTTCTTAGCTTGGCAGCTGCCTCTCCCATAGCCTCATTATACTTATTAGCATTAAACCCCGAATGAAGGCTTTTTATTTTTTTAAAAAGGGAATCTGAATTTACTCCCCATTGTAGAAGTGAGAATTTGGAAATGTCAAAACCCAACAGACTCTTTCTCCTTTTTTATTTCATTTTTGTAAGAACAGCAGGATGAGTCCTCCCTCTGCAATTTGTCCTAAACCTTTCTCCTTCCCCAGTCCTCACCACCCAGTTTGAAAATGCCATGCTGAGAATCCATTCCCCTCTATCAGGCATCGCCCACTGGGGGAGGCCTCTTCCAAATGCAAGGAGCGCGGTAATCACCGCCAGAATCAACTTCGTCTGGGTCCTGAGGTGTCTGGGGGCAGGACCACTGTGACTTGTTGCTTTGGGGATGGCAGAGACGTTTCTAGATGCCCTCTTATATTTTTCTCCCTGCCTTGGTGGCACATTTGCCTCTATCCAACACACCGTTTATGTGGAGTAGCCTGAAGGGTCCTTATTCATCCAGGACAAAGTTGTTTCAAGAGGGTGTCGGAAAAATTCTGAAGCTTGCCACACTCGCAGCATCACCCTTGTTAGGAGACCACTCTGCAAATCGATCCCCTACAGAATGAGTTGGTGAAGGCGGGGTTGGGGACAACCTGTAGTGAGTAGAAGTGCCCTATCATTTCAAAGTACGGCAGAGGATGAGGCACATGGCCCACAAACCCACAGATCATCATTTGCAGGATCAGGATCTTGCCGGGTAGAACAGAATGGACCCTGGTGGACACATAACGTAGAAAAGGCACCTAAATGAGGAAACCATGGATTCCTGCAATGAACCGAGCTTTCAGTTCAGTCCAAACCCCTCATTTCACATTTTGAAATACTCAGCTACACTGCCCACTAGAAGCTTCCAAAGGCAAGAGGACTTAGTAGAATGCCCTTTCACGAGCCTGAACACCACAGAATCATAGCAGCTCAGGGTTGGATGGAAATTAGTATTTGTTGAACATGGTGTTTGCAAGAAACTTTATATACATGATCAATATAATCCGTACCCGCCCCCAAAAAAGTGAGGAGGGTATTATCATGTCTCTTTTGCAAAGAAGGAAACCAAGCTTCAAAGTGACTAAGTATTAGCACAAAATGATGCTACTAGACAGGGGAAGGACTGGGGTTTGAGCCTGGGTCTACCTGGTGAGCCCAGCTCTCCGTACTGGATTCCTCTTCCTCTGTGAGGATCCCCAGTACAAACAATCCCCTAACCTCCTCAGGCTAAGCCCTGTGTTAAGCTTTATTGTGCACATTTTAAAAACAGCTTTATTGAAACGCTTTATTGGGATATAGTATGTTATCAAATGCAAACCCATTTCAAGTGGTATTCTGAGTGTATTCAGAGTTGTGCAACCATTCCCACAAGCAACTTGAGAGTATTTTCATCACCCCAAAGAAACCCCAAAACCCTTAGCAGTCACTCCTCATCTTCCCCCTTCCCTCCAGCCCCTGGCAACCACTAACCATGCCTTCTGTCTCTACAGATTGGCTTCCTCTGGGCATGTCATATAAATGGAATCATACAATATGTGTCCTTTTTGTGGCTGGCTTCTTTCCCTTAGCATCATATTCTCGAGGTTCATCCATGTTGTAGTGTATGCGGGAGCTTCATTCCTTTTGGGGGCTGAATAGTATTCCAGTGTGGGCTAGACTGTATTCTGTTTATCCATTCATCTACTGACGACTGTTCGGGTTGTTGCCACTTCTTGGCTGTTGTGAATAGTGCTGATATGAATATGTGCGTACCGGTTTCTCTGCACTTTTTTTTACAAATCACATTTTTATTCTCCCCTTATTAAAGGCTGAAAGACAAATGATAAACATGTGGCCTCTCAGTGAACACCATTATACATATTTATTGAAATAACTGCAGCATTTAGGACAGAAGCAGCTTGGTGTGGTGAAAAATGGTCAGGAGTTGGGATGCGGAAACTTTTTTATTCCACTCATTCAATAAATACTTAGTAAAATAGAGTATACGATGTTATACTAGGTACTAATGATTTCACACCCTGGCTGTTGTACAATTCATTTATTTATCTTTTATTTATTTATTTTGGGGGCGGGCAGAGGGAGAGAGAATCTTAAACAGGCAAGCAGGCTCCATGCTCAGCGTGGAGCCTGATGTGGTGCTCGATCTCATGGCCCTGAGACCATGACCTGAGCCGAAATCAAGAGTCGGACACTTAACCAACTGAGCCACGCAGGCGCCCCTTTATCATTCATTTTAAAAAATGAGGTTGTCGCCCATGCTGTCCTAGAAAACAAAGGTCAGCTCTTTATCTTACAGGGCCTCACTGTTCTACTCGGCAAAGTGGGGGCAACAGACCGGGGAGAGCTGGCAGAAGCAGGTATCACGACACCACTGAGAGGATTCTGGAGCGTCGGAGACTCAACGAACACAAAGATAACATTACCCATACGGTACAAAAATGGTTCCTATTCATCTCCCTCCCCTCACCCGAGGAACAGTATTGCTTCCTATTTGACGTTTTCCACGCACCAGGCAACGCCCACGGAACAAGAACAGAAAAACAGATTCCGTTTAAGTAAGGGATTTAATATTTAAACACTACCTCCCAAGGCGGGAAGACCTTCAAAGCAACAGGAGTAGGTAGGCTATCGAGAAAAGAATTAGCCCGAGGTCCTTGACCACCTGTGGTTGAGCCATCTTCCCGGTTCCGGCATCTCACTTGCCCATTTCTACCAGCAGATGGCGACGTGGTCCTGCAAGGGTGCCTTAGTGCAACCTTTAGCAATGACCTCAGGACAGGGGACACCTGAGGCCGCGCTCCTTGGAGACTTGTGCTCCTTGCCAACGACTCTGCAGAGGTCTGAGTGCAGCCAGACACATTCGTGGGAGAGAAAAACAGCATATGGAGCAATGAAGTGTCTATAAAGGTTACAGGATGGGACAAAATGTGGTCTGTGGTCTAACTGCAGCCATCCAGAGTACAGACATCAGTGGGGGGAGGGGGCATTTAAAACACATGACTTTATGCAAGTGAGAATCAAATTATCATCCCATTATGTTACACCCATTCCAAGGAGTATGATCATGCATTAAAAATCAAGTGGTGTTAGATATGACACCAAAAGCACAAGCAACAAAAGTTAAACTTTTATGCTTCAAAGAACACCATAAAGAAAGTGAAATGACAAGCCACAGAACAGGACAAATATTTGCAAATCATGTATCTGATAAGGGAATTAACATCAAAACTATATAAAGAACTCTATCAACTCAACAATAAAAAGACAACCCAATTTAAAGATGGGAGGATGAGCACAGACATCTCTCCAAAGATGATAATCACTAGCCATCAGGGATGTGCCAGTCAAAACCACAGTGGGATACCATTTTATAACCACCGGACAGCTACAAACAATAAGATGAACAATACCAAGTGCTGAAGAGGATGTGGAGAAATCAAATCCTAGCAATAATAATTACTGAATGAAGTTGACACATGCTACAACATGGGTAAATTCTGAAAATATGCTGAGCAAAAGCAGCTAGTTACAAAAGACCGCATACGCATGATTCTATTTATGTGGAACCTCTAGAATGGGTCAATCCATAGACAGAAAGCAGGCAAATTGTTGCCAGAGGTTGGGAGGGATAAAGAATGGGGGGTGACTACTAACGGGTATGGGGTTTCTCTGAGGTGACAAAAATGTCTAAAATTAATTGTGATGGGTACATAACTCTGTGAATATACTAAATCATTGAATTGTACATTTTAAAGGGGTGAATTGTATGGTAAGTAAATTACATCCTGATGAAATTGTTACAAAAAAACAATGAAGTAGTAGATTAACAAAGAAAACCACTCCCATTACACTGGTAAGTGAAAAAAAACAAACCCAAGGCTGCTGGGTTGACAACCCAGGGGCGGGGGACAACATTCTTTGTTACCATGGGAATGACGCCCCCTGGAGTTGTGAAATGAAATGTGGGGTTTCACCCATCCCCCTGGAGCCTGGCTGCCTAACTCCACAGTCAGCCTGGCACGCACACCACTTTCTCTACTTGGTCATCTCCAACTCATACTTCAAAGCCCCATTCAAGTGCCATTCATTTGGCTACAAAATAGTAAAATATAATAGCATCCCAATTTCCTTTTTTGTTAAATATATTAAGTGTGTGTGTATGAAAACAGATACACACCAAAGAATAGCGGTTATCTATAGATGGAAGAATTATGAAAGCTTTTATTCTCTTTTATAGTGCCCTAATTTTCTATAATGCAGTGTATTACTTTATAATCAGAAAAAATCACATAAATTTGGGGCGCCTGGGTGACTCAGATAGTTAACCGTCTGACTCTTGTTTTTGGCTCAGCTCATGATTTCAGGGTTGTGAGATCGAACCCCTGGTTGGGCTCCATTGCAAGATTCTCTCCCCTCTCCCCCAGCCCATCCCCTCCCCCCTTCCCCTCCCCGCTCATGCTCTCTCTAAAAAGAAAAAATTACCAAAATTAGAAAAAAATGGACGTATTTATAAACACGGCATTTTACTCTGTAAGGCCGCCCTGCCTGCCTTACCCACAGAGCAGCACTTCCTCTATCCTCACATTTATGATCCCAAATGGCAGATAGTGACCTAACTGCCCGTCTCTCACAATAGACTATATTATCTGAAAGCAGAGACCATTTCTAATTCATCATTCTACCCAACATCCAAAAATGCCTGGTTTTGGTATGCTTCCTACTCAATATATCTATCAGTCAGTATCCTCTGTCTAAAGCCCTACAAAAATCTCGTTTTAGACTTTGCATTGAGGAAATGCTTTGCCTTTATGCCATTAATGCTTTGAATTAACATGAGGGATTTCTCTTTTTGCCCTTGCTGCCAGGAAACTCATCAACTGTGTTGTTCAACTGCATGTCCACTTTCTATTCTATTTACCAGAATTGTATATAAACATGTATTTTCTCAAATCCTTTTAGAAAATAAACAAGTTATACAAGTGTAGATCTGTGAATGAAGAATGAAGTAAGAATAAATAAATGGTGCCTGTGTGGTTCAAGCATCAAAGATTTTCTTTAAAAACCCAAAGTGACACTTCATCCTAAGGGTCAATCAATCCCTAAGGATGCTCAGGTACTACAGTCAGCAAACCAGAGGCTCAGGACCCACTCAATTTTACATGTCAGAAGGCCATCTTGCAGTTCTGTGGTCTCCCCAGCACCCAGCAGGTGCTAAGTAAATATCTGCAGGATGGATGGCTGGGACTGGCAATCGGGTGTCAGCACCATTCAAGGGGTGACAAGTTTGACCCAGGCTTTCTCTCCTGGCACTGGTGACACTGGGGGCCAGCTAAGTCTTTGTGGAGGGGGCTGTGCTGTGCACCAGCCTCCCTGGCCTCTCTACTGCATGTCAGGAGTGCCTCCATATACACACTTGTGAGTATCAGAAAGGTCTCCAGATGGTTGGCAATGTCCCCTAGGGGGCAAAAATCTCCCTCTGGTTCAACACTGTTGGTTTCAGCCAACACTCTGCAGGTCCTGGAGACCACCAACCAGCATGCCACAACACCAGGGCTGGAAGGATCCTTGTGCATGATGCCGTGTGCCCCCTTCTCCCAGAGGGGTATCTAGGCCCAGAAGGGAGGAGACATGCAGAGCCAGAACTCCAGAGTTCCAGAGGGTCTTCCCCTGCCCCAAGCTGCCCTTTGGTTCTGCCTGTTAATGGAGCACTCACTTCCCTCAAGAGCTAGATTGGCAGCTCGGGGCCGCTGAAACAAAGCACCACAGACTGGGCCGGGGCCGGGGAAGGGGGGGCTCAAACAACAGAAATGTATTCTCTCATGGCTCTGGAGGCCAGAAGTCCGGGAGCAAGGTGTGGGTAGGGCTTGGTTTCTCCTACAGTCTCTCTCTCCTTGGCTGGCAGATGGCCACGTTCTTGCACCACTGGTCTCTTTCTCTTTTTATAAGGACACCAGTCCTATTAGATTAGAACCCACCTTAATGGCTGCATTTTCACTTAATCACCTCTTTGAAGGCTTTCTCTCCAAATATGTGATCCTCTGAGGGACTTCTGCGTATGAATTATGGGGGGGACACAATTCAGCCCAATACAAGGGCTCTGATCAGTGGATATTAAGACCCAGCCCTCTCACTAGTGCTGGAAGGGTACATTCTCCTTCCAATACAGTCTTCAAACACCCTTCCTTGCAAGGACCAGCAGAGAAAAGGTTAAACGTTTTTTGCTTAAATCAACGATGATCCAATCCTGAGGCCAAAGTGCACATTTCAGAGCAAATGCAAAGCAGTCCTCCCCCAGCACCTGCCCCCCACTTTAGTGCTCAGACCCAGTGCAGCATTTACTATTTCACAGGGGCTGAAAGTCTACGTCAAGTCAAGAGCAAGAAAGATCTGGGTTCAATCACTATCTTGGTTTAAACAATCAGGACAGCATGCCGCTATGCACAGTATTTAATCTTTGGGTTCATTTCCTTAAAATGGGAGTAAACAGGCCTGCCTACCTACTGCACAGGAGCGGTTGTTAGGATTAAATAAGAGGCCTTTAGCACCAGAAATGACTAGAAGAGGGTTGCTGTTATCACAATGTGCCAAGGTCACGTGCTGCCCACTGGGCCTGCATGCACCTTCCAGAGATCTGAAGTTGGCATGTGGCTCCAGCATCTCACGGTGTAGCTTCGAGCAAAACTTAACTGTGCCTCAGAGACCTCCTCTACAAAATGGAGACAAGAAAGAATACCTGCCTCAGAAGATGGGGGTGGGGGGCAGAACAGCACACTCTGAGCACTTCCCAAGTGCTGGCTGCGGCTGCGAAAGAATGATTAAGAGACCCATCTCCTTCTCCCCTCCACGAACGGGGTAGCATGGGCACCAGTGGCAGACCAGAGGCTGCTTGCCCGGGGCCCTGTGCATAAAATGGACAGGACCCCGGAAGGAGCCCCAATGTGTCCTCGGCGGCAGATGGTTCTCCGTCGACAGAAAGAGCTTCATTGTTTTAGGAGAGGGAGTCCATGCGGGCACGGGCCCTACAGTCGCTTGACGAGGAGTGTGCGGAGACAGAAAACCTATGGAGTTGGTGCCACCAAGTGGCACAGAGAGCAATTGTTGGTGTCTGTGCCACCACCACCTCATTCTCCTCTCCCCTCCGCCCCTCTTCCTTCCACCTCTCCATCCTCTCTCCCCCTCTGCCCTTGAAATGGCGCCCACGAGCACTGAGCATCCGTTTAACTAGGCAGCTGTCCTTGGGGGTCTGTGAAAGCTGCAGACAAGAGACAGGGCTTTGAGATCACTTCTGACTCAACTCCACAGTTCCTCCCTGCGCTAAATCAGGTCAATGAGCTTATTTGTGTCAAATAAATGAGCCCAGTCGACTGCTAAGCTGCTGCAAGACTATTTATCTCGGGCTTCCACGTTGGCACTGAGCAGGCCGCAGGCAAAGCACAGGATGGGTGTGCATGTCAGGGACTGAGCTTCTACAGGAATGCCACGAAATGCTGCCCAGGTGAAAGACCTCCCAGGAGTTCAGCACGTGAGGGGGACTCCAGGCTTCTGAGCCTCTGAAGAGAGAACACAGCAGATCCCAGCTCCAAACAGTGCCCGCCAGCGGGCCCCACGGAGCACATGAGAATATCTTTAAAAATGGAGGTCCCTCAGGCCCTCAGAAACCATCATGCTGCCAGACACTTGTCAGAGTCGGCTTCGGGGGGCACGTGGGCTGCCCTGAGCTCAGATCATCCTTCCTCCACACCAGACATCCAGTAAGACAATCCAGGCGTCCTTCCCAAACCTTTAATATACTTTCCCCTTCATTTCTGTATGAATGACATGCTTAGGAGACCTGGAGCGGGCTCCCTCCCATCCTCTCAGCTCTCCAGAAAGTGGCAGTCCGGGGCGCCTGGGGGCTCAGTCAGGTAAGTGTCCAACTCTTGATCTCGGCTCAGGTCTTGATCTCAGGGTCATGAGTTTGAGCCCCGCACTGGGGCTTAGCAACAACAAAAAAAGAAAGAAGTTGGCCGTGACAGGCTTTGTCCCCAGCATGCTTCATGCAGGCTGAGTCTGGCCAAGATGGACTACCTAGAATCTATCTGTGAAGAACAGAAAGACTGCTTTCCCCACCACGGGGAAATCGGACAGGGACAGGGGATACAGAAATGCCACTATGAAAGGGGTTTCACCTCTCACCTGGCTTTATTTCAGAGGCCGGGTGATACGAGCAAATTGTGCACTTTCCTGCTCTATAAGTTAGTTAGCTATAATTGGGTTAAATCAATCTAACAGGGATTGTTTATTTTAAAATAGTATCTATAGGACTCTACTTGATTTGCATACTAACATAAAATACACGTTGATGTACAAAATAATAGGCAAAATTCACATCAAAACTGATATGGTTCTCTTTGGGGCCTAGGAGTCTGACTGATTTGGCACAATTTCTTTGTAATTTCCTACATTTTAAAACGCAGTTTCCTACATTTTAAGGCTTCTGCCTTGTAATCACAAAAGAAATGAAAGGAAAACCTTTTCCTGGGGAGTGACTGCAGAAGCCCTTCTCAGGAATTCCAGGATGCTGGGGGTGTCTCAGGTTAAGGACACCTGAATAATTTAGTAGCATATTAAGGTAAGACTACGTAGCACAGCCCTGTGCATCCCTGCCAAAAGACAGCTGTTTTTATGATGGAAAACACAACAGCTGCTTTCACAGGTGTGGAGCAGCAATCCATGATAAGTTGGTCCCCGAAGAGAGGAATACAGTGTCTATTTAAAATCTGAACAGTAAGAGGCAGAAAATGGTTAGCCCCGGTTGAAATCTTCGAGAGAGAAAGGGGAAGCCCTGGTTTGAGGAAAACGGGCTTCCGATGGCTGGTGTCTGCTCACCCTGTGAGGGTCAGAGCCCAGGACTGCGCTGCTTGGAGGCACAAGGTCTGGTCTCGCTTTAACACACACCAGCATCTCTGGCTGGTCACAGAGATCAGACTTTCCAAATCTGCCAGAGACCTTAGCAAGCACCCTCCTTTGACAAACGAGGAGACCAAAGCGAGAAGAGGTGACTTTACTCAAAGTCACGCATGCCTGTGCTCTTGTTAATTAGGAGGCTCCTCACCTACCTCATACTGCTGTTGTTCTGCTCTCTCTCACACACACACACACCCTTAGTAATAGGGAGGTGTGGCCAACATAGCCTGAAATCTAGAATTTCACTGAGAGTCAACACTACCTTTTCTCATTTAGCTAACACCACTTCTGACTTTGTGAAACCTGGATGCAAGCTGGCCAGAGCTAGCCTACTCTACCTTGCATAGAAAGTGAAGGAATTAAAGAAGTCCGGAGGTGGGTGGGGGAAGGGGGTGACTGGGTGATGAGCATTAAGGAGGGCACATGATGTGATGAGCACTGGGTGCTATACACAACTGATGAATTACTGAACACGAAACTAATGGTTAGCCAACTATAGCCAAATGTATGTTGGCTAATTGAACTTAAATAAAAATAAGGTAAGTCCAAAGACCAAGGGACTATTTATCCTACCAACAACTTTGAAAGTGCCCACTTATAAACAATGCATTTCTAGCAGTCATACGTTCTGGTCCCTCTGAGTCCACAGCAGTGCAGTTCTGAAAAACAAGAAAACTGGACCCCTGTTCAAATATTTAATTCCTTGCTTTGTCTCTTGGCTGTAACCAGCCAGTTTTGTTTATTATCATATTAAAGGCTGTCCTCTCATTTTTAGAATGCCCAGCAGTTCAGATCCACCATCAGACGTGAATTGAGTTGTACATACAAGATAAGTGATCCCACCAGGCCAGGCGCTGTCCCCCTCCTAGGACACTGCCTGTGCCCCGGTTCCTCTCCATGTCTGTGGAAGCAGACTGCACGAGGAACCTGGCGGCAGATGTGTGACTGAGCAAGAGCAGGGATAGCAGCACCCAAAACTGCACCCACAGCCTGGTAACACCCTATGCGAGACAAATCCACACAGAAGGGCCTGGACGGTAGTGCAGGGAGACAAGCCGAAGTCAGGAAAGCACTCGTGTAGGAAAGAACTCTCATAATCCACTGGCTTCTCTCCTTTTTTAAAAAATTATTATTATAGGGACGCCTGGGTGGCTCAGTCGGTCAAGCATCAGCCTTCGGCTCAGGTCATGATCCCAGGGTCCTGGGATCAAGTCCCGCATCGGGCTCCCTGATCAGTGGGGAGCCTGCTTCTCCCTCTCCCTCTGCCTGCCGCTCCACCTGCTTGTGCCGTCAGATGAATAAAATCTTAAAAAAAATAAAAATTATTATTATATACTTCTGTGGCACCTTTTGATAGCAGCATTTCCCATCTCCCTCTCCCCAAGAGTAACTCCATGCAAAGAGCTGTTGGGGGCGGGGGGTGGACCAGGAGAGCAAATCTGTCATGGTACGGAGGGGGCTGTGGGTAAACTTCCAGGTCATTCTGCAGCCAGGAGGGCGTCTGCTCTGGGATCACGTTAGTGTGCTAAGGACAGCGTGGCAGAGTAATAATGTCATTCCTGGAGGCAGCACTGAGCTGGGAGAGACCTGCGAGGAAGTAGCTGGTCCCCAGGGATTCCAGGGTAATTGAATCAGCAGCACTCAGCGCAGCTGAAAGCAAGGGCAGGGAAATAATAAAGTCAGCTCACAGCTCCTGGCAGCTCTTCTGTTCAACCAAAGGGGGGAAATGTGACCCGAGGCTCGGGCCTCCACCTAGGCCCTGCTGACATCTGGAGCCAGGTCATCCTGTCGTGGGGGCCACCCTGTGCACAGAAGGATGTTTAGCAGCAACCCTGGCCTCAGCCCACTAGATGCACCACCCTCCCCCAGTTTTGACAAAAACATCTCCAGACATTGCTGAAGGTCCTCTCGGGACAAAACTGGCCCCTTTTGATGCCCTAGGTCAACTAGAAAAGTTGCTACTTGCTTTGGGGTAACACAGGGCTTCCTTTTATTCAAAAATGCCAAGAAAAAGGGAGCTAGGTTGGCCAAGGTCAGGGATATTTGGATGATAAATAAATGGCCAATCAGAACATGGAAGAGTTCACCTCAGCAGCAATTAAATAAATACAAATTAAAACACTGAGATCCATCAGCAGAGTTGACAAAGATGGTGTGCAGGTTCTCAGGGGCAGGGCAAAAAAGACACTCCCACACTCTTTAGGTGAGAGCAAAAAATTGGTGGAAACAGTTATTAGATAAATATACAACCATGCATATAAAAGCGTATCACGAATGCATTGTTTGTAGTAGCAAAAAAAAAAAAAATGGTAATAAGCAAAGTGTCCTCAGCAGGGGATTAATAACATTATTGTAATCCATGAAATTGATACCATATGGTCATTAAAATTATTATAGGCCTATATGTAACTTAGAAGGATGTCCATTACAGGATTGTTTTCAAGAGGAAAAAGTGCTCTCCTTTCTGCCTGGAAAGTCATGAGGGAAGAGAAAAAATATGGGGGCTGATCTCTGGGTTGTGGGATTTTAGGTTATTATTACTTTCATCTTTACATATTCCTGAATTATCTGAAAATTTTCATCTTTAGCGTGAGTTCTTTAAAAAAGTCATAAAAATAATACTGAGTTCTGTATTTGCCATCCTTCCAAGTAAGGGGCCCACTGACCCCCGTGTTGTCACTGCCCGACACCCCCACCCCCGGGCTGCAGACAGCGGACTCGGTGCTGAGCATGGGGCTTCACTCCTGAGGACACCTCACAAGCCATGGGATGCCTGGGACGCAGAAGAGAAGACTGTAGTTACTCACCACGAAGCAGAATTCTCTGCTGCCTTCGAGGGAATAACCAAGACCAAATAAGCAACACCTCTGCATATTTACAATTTATCTGCAAATGTCAATGATGGGAAAAGTTTTGCCTGGAATCTTGCAGACTGCTACCCGTCCCCACAGCTCCTTGGTAGCCACACCAACTGAGGCACTTCCCAGAGGCCCCAGGTCAGCTTTCAGGAGCATGCTGACAGCTGAAAACCCTGCTCTAAAATTCTATCCCCCACTTTCCAAGCACTGCCAAGCTTGCCCTTCCATGCCAGCCCTGCATCACCGGGCCTAGGGCCACCCCAAGTCCCAGGCCAATAGAGGCAGGTCCCCCCTCCTGTGTACCTGCCCGCCTCAGTACCTCTTGCATACTCTGCTGTTTCTTTCCTGTTAGGACAGATCTTTATCACTCCAGCAACGAGCAAGGAAATTAAGATTGAGAATTGGTGGAAATACTTTGAATTACCCTCTTACCTTTAGCCCCAAACACTCCGTATTTGTCAACCTTTTTTTTCGTCCCTTCTTTGATCTTTCCCTAAAAGCCCAGTATGTGTCACACACTTTGCTAAACTCTGGGCACGCAAAACCAAGATGAGGTCCCTAATTCTAGAAACGCTCAGTTGAGGAAACCAGAAACAACCCAGAGAGTGCAGAGCAGGGAGGGGTTCTGGGTTGGAAGGCTGGGGAGGTCGAGCGATGGTCCAGGTCCGTCAGTGGCTTTATTATGTAGTCTGCAGCACTGTGAGTTTCCAAAACGTGAACACGCCTCTAAATTGACTTAAGTAAATAAACAAAAACAGAAACAAAAAAACCCACAAACACATATTCCAGAGCCAAATGAAAATGACCTTTGAATTATCAACCCAATTTGGCTATTGATGCCACCTCTCCTCTCTTTTGGCCTGGACAACTGAAATCTCTACGTTCTTGGGGGGATGATGACGGATGAGTCAGCAGCGGGGCTGGTGAGAGGCGGTGGGAAGGACAGTGGACCTGAAGCCAGAGATGAAGTTCTTGCTTTGGTTCTGTTGTTAAATCTCAGTGGGGACCCTGGGAAGTCACTTTACCTCTCACTACTTCCTCATCTACAAGGTGGTAATACAAGTGAGCTGTTTGTGAAAGCCCTGAAAAGTGCAGAACGTGCTCGTCAATAATTCAAGTACGAAGTAAAGAGACAGGCATTAGTCTTTGATATAAAGCCATTTTCACATTAAATCTGTTACATCGTTCAAAAGTTCAAATGAGCTCCAAGGAGAGGCTGACACCAGTGACAACCCACATGAAACAGACATACACCAGACTGAGTTACCAAAAAGAATGAGATGGTAAAACATCCAGACATGCACATTTCTTTCACATACAAAGTTTGATTTAGCACCGTGAATGCACATAGAATCCAAAAAGTCCAATGCAAACTAAATAGATTTTGGGGGGGGGGGGGAACATTAAAAACAATTGCCAGTTATCCCTTGGAGAAAGCTTATTTAGGGGGACAAACCACTTTGGGAAAAGAAATTGAAGAAGTAATAGGAGAAAGTTAAGGGGAATTATTGCTACATAATGCAGAAACATACTGGAAGGCAAACATGGTCCAAAGAAAAAGCCCTTCTGAAAAACATGTCAAAAGTGGATTATAAAACTACTGCCCCACTCCAAGGTCAACAGCTTCAACAATCAAAAAATGAAAAAGACCCTGCCCAATCCTGGGGGCTAGTGAGGGGCTCGCTCCAGGAAAGAGCTGTGCGCCCACGTCTCCCATACTAGAGCAAAGAGCCATACAATTTGAGGGCCAGGATGTCTTGACAGGAGGACCAAATACTCTCGACGCTGAGCCTGCGAGATTCAGTGTCATACTAGAAAGCCAGTGGGGAGCACCTCGAGCACGTGGACCAGCAACCGGCACGCCAAGCCTTCACGGACTCGCCCCACTGAGGGCATGGGTAACTCTCACAGAACCTTGACAGAAACTTGGGTTTTCTTCTTCTTTGCAGATCATAAGGAAACTGAAGGTCTGAACCTGTTACATGTCCTGAAGCTGGAAACGATGAAGGATGACTGCTTACAGCCAGTTGCTAGATGTATCTCCACTTAGGAATCCCCTTAACACCAGTTTTCCATGACAGGAGAGGAGAGGAGGCTGCTGGTGACGTTCCTGAGGCTCCCAGCGTACCACGGCTGAGCAGACTGCAATCATATCAACAGTGGCATGGGAAATGAGAACAAAATCCTCCAGAACAGTGAGTTGGAATTTCTGGTTCAAACAGTGCTCACACGCAGGTATGAAAGCATATTCAAATACCACTACGAGAAAAGCTGAGGGCGCCTGGTGCCCCCTGCAGGGAAGCCGGTACGGGGAAGAGTAGCTCTGAGTTGTTGACAATTTTAGATGTCAGGATACAGTGTCCAGGGCCCACTCCTGAAGGTGCTGTCAAAACAAAACCCAAATAACTACCTTGAGAGAACACGCACATTTAGAAAGGCCAAATGTTTTATCCGGGTGAAGGGATGACTTAACTCATAAAACTCAAGAATACAAGAAAACAAGAACAACAACAATTTCCTTGAATATATTCAACTATCAAGGCAAGGCATCCTCCTATATAAAACATTACCATTTTCCCACTACTCCAGAGAAATCCAATAAATAACTTTACAGGGAAGGGTTCGATGAGCCTGCCACGGGAGAGGTGCCCCAGAGCGCCAACACCTCCACAAACTCGCCTGTAGTTTGTTCTTGAATGTGACCCGCTGGTGTTTCCAAGCTGCTTTACAGAACAGTTTCACAGGGTAAAGCCCAGTGGAGAGCGAGGCCACAGACTACAACACAAGAAGTGGTCAAAGCCGAGGCTCCCGCGCGATGCCTCTCTTCTTCCAAGCGGACTAGAGAACGCTGGAGGGTGGCTTCAGGCCACAAGCTCTCCGGTGGTGCCTGGTCTGCCTTCTGTGCCCATCACGCGGGGAAGAGCTCGGGAGGGCTCTCTCCATAGCAGTACTTGGCTATGGGGTCCCTATAGGTGTTCTCGTGCTGCACGCTCTGTTGGCAAAAGGGAAGATAAGAGTGCCATGAGAGAGAGCAGAGTCTCACACACCTCCCTTATGGGACAGTGGAGGCCAGAGCGGGACTGTGGGCAGGGACTCCCTGCAGAAGCCTACATGAGGCCATCTCCAAATGCCACCAAAAGAATCCAGGCACTGCTTTGAAACAAAGGTGCATGCTCAATACAGAATGCCAATGAAAAGCATGAAAATAGACAGAACATCACCACATGCACGTTTCTTCCTCCGTCAACAGTGAGTTTTGTTTGTTTTTTAAAACAACCTAGCAACTCAAGACAATTATTTTTTCACAGATGATGTTAAGTTAGATTAAGATCCAGCAGGTGTTTTGCTCCTGACTTCTGTGCTCCAAGGAAATTCAGTTCCTGGTACTGAACCCTGGCAGAGACAAAGGAGATGCCACGTCCAGGCGCTTTCCTGAAGTTTTATGTACCTCAAGGTCTGGTACACGAGCCAAATCCCACAATACCACACAAGCCTCATTTGGCTAAATAAATGGAAAGTGGATTTAACACAATCATCCCTGATGGCTAATTTTTCACCAATTTGTTTTCATACAGGCAACATGAGTTTTTGGCTAGTCTGGAGTTCATTAATTAGCCCAAGACCAATGATTAACATCTAAATCATAAGTATTAATCTAATTTATAGACACGCAGCAAATTTTTTGGGATACCGCAATCAAGACAAACTGGCAACTGGGAACTCTCTCTTTTTAAAGATCAAGTCAAAAAGGTTAGCATCTTCCCTCAAGATTGGAAATAGGGTCTGGGTTTTATCAGTTAAGGAAAGAAAATATTCCGCCTTTTCTAGAATTTCTCAGAATGAGAGAGAATCTGAATCAAAATGAGTCATGTGTTCAGCCTTCCTCCACATTTCCTTTAAAGCCCATTCAAGTAGAAAGCTCTTCCAGGAAAACAAGACCATCAGGAATTTCTTCATGTTTTCAAATGCTCATTATAATCCCTGAAATATTTACCCAGTGATCCTGAATGCTCTAAGAGCAGACGAGAGACACACAAAGCGGCATAAAATCAAAAGGCAGTCTACAGAAACCTGGCAAAGGGTACAAGAGTCACAAAGAATGACAAACGAGTCTGCTATCTCAGACGAAACCAGTATAGTCTCGTAGACACCACGAACAGAAGCCAGGAGAAGCGAGCTCGGACACCACACACGGCTGGCGATCTTACATCGAGAGCCCTGACAACCACCCGACCACAAAAGCGGAGAGCGAGGGTGCAGTGATGCAAAGGCACAGGCATGCGAACGCCTGTAGGGCGAGGGGCAGCGCGCCGAGCGCCCGAAGAACAGAGCATTTACAGACAGCATGCTAGTGAGTACTGGGAGCTTCACCACCCACAGATTTATTCGTGTATTTTTAAATGCCCACCTGCCCCATCCCCTTGAATCCTAAAATAAACCACAACTGTCCCAGAACAAACGACTACTTCCTCCAAACAAGTGGTTGCTGGAAAGCTGTAGTCACATTTCAGTCAGAGACGCGGGGGAGAGAAATGCTCTCAGGAACTGGACATTCAGGACTCCACCCAGACTCAGAAATAATTGTAAGCTTCCACTTGGAAGTGCGGACATGCCAATCAGAGAGGGGAGATGCAAGCTGATTAAACCTTGATTTCATATAAATATTTTACTTCCCTAGCATGTACAAATCTCACGTTGACATTCTAAATACTATCATTCCACCAAACAAAGCTCAACACCGTGTCGCTTAAATCCCTTCTCCCGTATTACCCCACCGAGAGGCCCCCACTGCCTATTTTTGAGTTTATTCTCGACCCTGACTCCTACCCCCCCCATCCCCCAGCTAGCGGCATCACAGCTTTCTGACCTGGGATGAGGTCCTGCATTTGGCCAGACACAATTCAAAGTGATCTTCGACGGCCATGAAGAGGTTCTGGAACGCCACGGCTGCCCGGTTGAGGAAGCGCTCCAGGAGAAGTTGCTATGGAAACAAAAGTTAGTACCTATAATAAATTCCAGACTCAGCAGCACAAGGTAACCTTGGATATTTCTCCTAAACTAAGAGACTGCTGATGTGGAAGAGGGGGGTAGAGAGAGGGAGCGAGCAAGCTCAAATGAGCAAGAGCCTGATACCCAATCCGCGAGAGCGCTGATGGGGGACCCAGGGGCCCCTCCTGCAAATGAGCCACCCCAATCAATGGGAACGACTCCCTTCCTCATGGGCACTGCTTCACAGCAGCAGTTTCTGCCATCTACACAGTCCCCATCTCAGCCCTCCCTTCCAGAGACTCCGATGCTCAGCATCCAGTAAGGGCACAGAGAAGGGGCCTGGAGTTGGCAGCCGCCATCCGTACCTTGCTGGGCTGCAGGCAGCAGGACACGCAGTACTCGTAGGCGCCGCAGCAGCCGTGGGGCAAGCAGCCGTCACAGCGGTACTGCTTGGTGCCGGGGACGTTGACGTTACAGCAGCCGTTCACCAGCAAGTCCTTCCTCTCACAAATGTAGCCTGGAAGTCAGAGACTCACCTGAGGAGAAAGCCGGCAGGCCTCCCACCTCTCTACCAGGGCGAGCGCAAAGCAGCCATCCAAGTACTGCCCGCACAGCACACGCACAGCCAGGACGTGGCGTGTGGAGCACGCCAAGCACCAGAGGGCCAGGAGGCCGGCATAGCGCGGCCAGGGCTTGCTCTCTGCGGGTCGCCGTGGACAGGCACCGCGGGCTCCCGGGCGGGGAGCAGGCTACATGTTCTCATTTACCTAAAATCGCCTTCTGGTCTGCCGACACGTGTTTGATTTAATCCCTATGCCAAGTCATGCCTAACCAATGCAAGCCACTCTTTCATCTGTGCCTGAAGAAAAATGCATTGTTTTCAAAAAATGAAAGAAAAATAGAAACAAACCAAGGCATTCATTCCTGAAAGTGAGAGCCAGCTAGATTTAAAAACCAACCAACCAACCCCCCAATCTTTACAGTATCTTTTAAATGCTTGCATTTCTTTAGGTGATTTGGAGGATTTTTCAAAAAGTAGCCACACTGAACCTTCAGAAATTGATTTAAGCTGTTTTAAGTATACAGGCCAGGATTCAACTACCCCTCAGAATCCAGGAATGCAAGCTAATACCCAAAGGAGAAAAATCCTCATTTGCTCCACTCCCATCATCTGTAAACACACTGCCTCCAACCCAGTCAAACCTGTACTCAACTTAAAGGAAAGACTCTCCTTGTAAAAACTAATTTATTGTTCAGAGCTGCTAAACAGACATTTCTCTACAATCTTCTGGGAGTGGGACAGAAAAATGTAAGAATAAGTGCACAAGGGACACCACATGGCTCATGGGAAACTCCCAGGTGCACAAACGGGCCCACAGGTCCCTACCCCGGCCCACAGGTGCAGAGCAGTTGTTGCCAGCATCATTCCATTCCAAATGCCCCAGCTTCTTAATCCTCAGAGAATGAGACTTAGTGAAGTATAAGGTCGTTTTCAGAAACTACTCTGGAAAACAAAGTCTGTGCAAAAGCAGGAGACACCAGTAAAATAACAATAGAAGAGACGCAGAGGGCCCTCACTTAACACCTGGAAAACTGGGGCCTGGAAAGAACTAGACCCCAGTTACCTAAGAACTGGGTGCTTTGTGTTGTTGTTTTTAACTACATTCTGTCTTCCAAATTAAGAGACGACGCCTCAAATGCTATATGTTTCTGGGATTCTTTGTAACTATTCTTACTCATTTTCTTCACAAGGATTATAAATAAACCAACAAAAACCCAGCATGTTTTTCAAAATTTGGTCAAAAATGATAACTACACTGCAATCTTATCACCTCTCTGTAGGGAAGACGTAAAATATAACGTAGCCTAAACTCCACTTGTTGAAATTATCTTTCTGCCCCTTTCTCTCTTCCGAATTGTAGGCCTACAGTAGGCCTCGCCGCACTGGCCACGTTTCACTCCCCCTCCCCCACCTTTCACTCCCCAGGGCTAACTGCCAGTATTTAAGCCTTGAAACCACAATGCTTTCTGATTTCCAATTGAAAGAGAGCTCAAGATTTCTTCTTCTGCATCATAAATCTACTCATGCCAATGTTGTTTCCAACAAGGAGTCCAGTAAGATCACAACCTCAGGGTGCGTCATGACTGACTGGGATATTAACTTCTAACCTTGAAAAAATTTGTCATTCTAATTGGTTGCCTTATTTAATAAGTGCTACCCTGGCAATATTCGTGGTACCATCTGCTTGCTAAAAAGTATAAATTCCTGCAAGTTTTCTTTATGAAATTGTTTCTTCTCACGGTCACGGAGGTACAATACAAACTATGGATCTGCGATTTTTATTAATCGATTCTTGGAACTTTTTAAGAAGTCTGAGAGTCTTTGTCTCACTTGAATTAATCAGAGGAAAATTATTCTTGTGTTAGCTACAGCAAAACAAAATGACTATCACTCGTAACCTAATTATTAACTATTAAAGTCAAAGCATAAGATTTCATGTTTTCTCACTGGGTGTCATAGAAACACAACAGTCTCTAAGAAAAAAAGGACGGAACTCCCAAGTTCAGTCCTGGCCCTAGGTCTGCCCGCTGACCAGCTATTTCATCTCATGGAAGTAAATTTCCTTTGCCAAACTTTGTTTAAAAAGCAAAACAAGGGGCCCCTGGGTGGCTCAGTCAGTTAAGCGTCTGCCTTCGGCTCAGGTCATGGTCCCAGGGTCCTGGGATCGAGCCCCGCATCGGGCTCCCTGCTCAGCAGGAAGCCTGCTTCTCCCTCTCCCACTTCCCCTGCTTGTGTTCCCTCTCTCTCGCTGTCTCTCTGTCAAATAAATAAAATCTTTAAACAAAAGACAAGAGGCTATTTGCAATATTATTTGCTTTTTCAACACAATCTTAAAGACAGAGTTTGACACCGGCATCACTGCTGGCTTGTAAGCACATTCTTGTGCAAAATTTTCCAGTTCTTCTACCTTAGGTGGGCGTTTTTCCTCTGATCCCTTCCCTCAATTCCAAGTAATCTCATCTGATCTGATGCTTCTGAGATCTTTTGGGGAAAGCTGTTTTTGTTTTTTTGCTGGGAATGGAAACTTTTTTTGGAAAGGACAATAAATGCACTCTTGCTTCATTTCAACGACAGGATGTCGCATTTTGTTCAGTCACCGTGTATAGATGAATATTCTAATTCAAGGCTGCCCTGTGTCGATTCCAGTACTACCACACTTACAATCCATTTGTGCTGAGACTCTTTGAAATAGAGCAAAATTTACTCCTGCTCCTGCAAACAAACCAACCGGGTTATTTGCAAATCACCAACTAAAAAAAGTAAAAACAATCTGCAAAACTATCCAGAAACTCTGAAAACTGTTTGGATAGTGGACATTAAGGGAAAGTGTTACTCTTTTGGTGTGATAATGGTATCCTGATCATGGTTTATAAAAGAATCCTTGCCATTGTAGGCAAGTTCTTTAGCCTCTTGGTGCCTGCCTTCACCTATAAAGTGACCAGAGCAATGCCTACGCTGTAAGACCATTACACAAACCAGCAAGATACTCAAGGAGAGGTTTTAGCCCCGTGCCCAGCACATAATTAAGAGCTCAACTGTGCATTAGTGGGAGTCCCTCTTCGGGAAGACAGGGCCAGCCTTCAAGTGGTGAGACCTCAATCAGCTAATCCAATCACCTCAACAGCACAGGAATCACCTTTCTTACAGACTAAAGGAGGCAACAAAACTCTGGGAGAAAGCTCCCAGACAGACAGGCTGCCATTTTCACTGTAAGTAACACATTTTGAATGTGTTTATCATTCAGGGACCTGGGTGGTTCAGTCAGTTAAGCGTCCAACTCTTGACTTTGGCTCAGGTCATGATCTCAGGGTCGTGGGATCAAGCCCAGTGGGGAGTCTGCTTCTCTCCCTCTACCTCTGCTCATGCATGTACATGTGCTCTCTCTCTAAAATAAGTAAATAGGGCACCTGGGTGGCTCAGTCAGTTAAGCATCTCCCTTCGGATCGGGTCATGATCCCAAGGTCCTGGGATCGAACCCCACATCGGGCTCTCTGCTCAGTGAGGCGTCTGCTTCTCACTCTCCCCCTCCCTCTGCTTATGCTCTCTCTCTCAAATAAATAAAATCTTTAAAAAAATAAGTCAACATATAACAAGAAGAAAAATGAATGTGTTTATCATTCATGTGAGATCACCTAGTCAGTCAGTCAACAAGCACATTTCCTAAGTGCCAGAACCGTGTAGATATTATGCAGGTCACCAAGGAGGAACACTGGCTACCCTGTAGACTTTACCACTAAGAGGAGAAGACAACATGGGCAAGATCTGAACATCGGGGGCCAGGAAGAGATGGGTAGGAAGTAGCCTAGAGGCTGGCACATGATCAAAATGCTGAAACTGTGCATTACAGGCACAAGGAGCTTTGGAGACAGAATTATCAGACCAAACTTCTCTTGACAGTGAGGGGAACCGAGAATGACAAGTAAGGTATGAAAGACAGAGATGTGAGAAATGCTGGAAATGGCACCGTATAAAACCACAGCAACAGACTCACACCGTAGCCCTTCGCTGGCTGCAGAGGGGAGCCAGCCCTACCTAGCTCATCCGTGATGAGGTGCTTCCCTTGAATGGAGTTCCGGCACTGGTTGCCAGGCCGACTGCTGTTCCCCAGGTGAAACTGCACTTTCCACGGAATGGGCTGGTCGTGGTCTTGAACCTGGAGGAGATTCCGATCTCTCACTGCCCTTTCCTCCTATAAAGAGACCACCAATGGGAAGGTTAAAGTATCATTTCTTGCCTTCCCGCCAACTTCTCATAGAAACTATGTAATAGGACAGAAACAATGTAAGAAAGCTTGCAGGACAGGATCCGTCACATAAGCCAAGTCTGAGCCAAAGCCATAATATAAGACGCAAAATAAACCTGTAGGAAAATAATAAATTAAGGCTATGCTTCAAAACTGGCATACTTATATTAATGGCCTCTGGATTACATGCCTGTTGTAAATGTGTATGAAGGTGTTAATTTATTGCAAAACTTGGGAGGGGGAAAAAGTTTTAAACTTTTTCTTTCTGATAGTAAATCATTTAAAAATTTTTTTATAATAGGGGCACCTGGCTGGCTCTGTCATTAGGCATCTGCCTTTAGCTCAGGTCATGATCCCAGGGTCCTGGGATCGAGCCCCGCATCGGGCTCCCTGCTCCGCGGGAAGTCTGCTTCTCCCTCTCCCACTCCCCCTGCTTGTATTCCCTCTCTGTCTCTCACTTCTGTCAAATAAATAAATAAAACCTTAAAAAAAATTTTTTTTACAATGAAACAAACACATTGCCAAATATAATGTAAAATTTGAATACACCTTTAAAATAGAAGAGGAAACTTCAAAGGAATTGCGCCATTGTCATTTCAGACAATACCTAGACTTATCTGGAGCACAAGGTCCCTTTCATTTGCCATCATGAGTACTTCAGTGGTAAACTTAGGGGGAATACTGAAGTGGGAGGTTGGTTTTAGGGGAAAAAAGCAGCATATCAACTTGCAAATTTCTCCTATGAAAAGACAGTGATTATGTTAACTCTTACAACATACCTTTCTTTTCATAAGACATCCTTCCAGCCAGCCCTTTACCTACACATGCAAAGGCCATGCTGCTCTAGAGGCAAGCACTTACGCCTTTTCTCCTAGACTCCAAGCTGCAGCCAAGCTTTCAAAACTGCTTTTCCGATACTATTAAAGGAACTAAGGGGAAGGTGCCTAAGTACCACAAAACAAGACAAGCATGCAACAGCTGTCTTGTGAATCCTTCAACCTGCTGTTGGAAAACAAAACAATTATACAAGACTCCCTCCCAAAGCCTTTTTATATACTTTAAACATTCTACCTTTTTAATAGATTTTGTGGCTTTTACCATTAAGAAGGACGTGTCACGTGTCACCAGCAAAAGGGACTAACCTTGAAAGTTTGATTGCAAAGGATATATACTTTACAACAATGAAACAGATCTTCATAGTTACTGAGATTTCTTTAGGAAAGCAACTTGGGAAGATCTACTAATATTTAAGATATACATATCCACTTTGACACAGCAAACACACTTTTGAGCTTTTGCTATAGAAAGTACCAATGTGTAAGGATGTACCAGGATGTTTACTACAGCACTGTTTATATGGTAGGACAAACCTAGAAACCCAAGAGAGAAATGATTGAACAACACTGGTATAGCTATTGGTATTACAAAAATCCCAGATGTGAATGATACATATTTATCTCGAGTAGTTCTCAAACCTGGCTTGCACATTAAATTACCTAGGACTTTAAAACAGATTCTGATTTCTGAGCCCAACTTCAGACTGAGTAAAAATCTCTGTGGATGGGACCTGGGAATCAATATTGTTAAAGCACCTGAATGATTTTAACACACAGTCACTGTGTTAGACATTAGATGTCTACAATATATTAAGTGAAAAAAGCAAGTTACAAAAGAATGTGCACGTGACATCACACATTATAACAATTATAACATACACATAAAGGTTTGTAAGAACTGAGATAAAAATATGGAAAGATATGCTACAGACTATTAACATGGAAGGGATAGAGGGGATTAGCAACATCTTTTGTCATCTTTGGAATATTTTCATTTTTAATTTAAAATAATAAAAACATGATTACCATTAACAAGAGAAGACACTGAGGGATCTACGCGAACTCTGTACTACCCTCGAAACTTTTCTTTAAATCTGTAATTCTCCCAAAATAAAAATTTTATTTAAAAAAAGCATGATTACCAACATTAAAGACAAAAATTGCCCACAGTCCCATTGCTTAATTAAAGCTTTATCAATTTTTATATATTAACTTCTAACCTTCGACCCCAGCATTTAGACTACAAATTAGGATGCCCTACATTCAGCTCTTGACACTAATTGGATGGTAAACCATATAAGTACCCACCTTATCTTGATAACAACATTTTCAAGGCTGTATAATAATCTATCATGTTGATGTGCCATAATTCATTAAACCAACCTCCACAGAACATTTGACCCATCCCATGTTTTTGTCATCATAGACAGCACTGCAATAAAAACAGGTCTGTTTATTCTCTTGAATGATTCATAGTAATAATTATTAGAAATAGTCCCTGCTATATAGTGCCAAATAACTTCCCCAAAGTTACATATGCCATTTGTAGTGTTACCAGCATTTACGTAACAATTACGTAACAATTTCACCACCACTGCACCAGTACTGGAGTGTGTTCTTTATTAAGTGTAAAACAGTTATACTTAATGACTTTAATTTCTATTCTGCCCTTCCCTTTTGTTTCATTTATAGGCAAGAACTGGCACTGGTAGAAACAGGATGGGTTATACAAAAACAACAGCTGTATTCCTTGGTTGGTGCAAGAAGAGGGGTTAAGTGCAGAAGCCTTGGGAATATGGGAAAAATCACTTAGGTGCACACTGCTTAACTACCTGTAAATTCATACTCCTCTGCTCTGCTGGGACTGTATCAGTTAAGTCATAATCAAGCTAAGTTCAAATGAAACTGAGCTTCAAATGCTGCCCTAGATAAATTAAAAGCCATAAAGACTGGCTGGTCAAAGTACACTGGATCTCACAACAAGGTTAAAAGTTCTCCTAACACTACTCTCAAGCTATCCTGTTATTCTTCCCAAAAGAAAACAAGAGTTCACAGACAAGTGCATCCCGGAAGGACCTCTTCCACATAACTATGCTCCCGGTCAACAGGAAGGCAATTCTTCTAGCACTTGAACTTTTTTTCAAGTTTTCAAACATGAATATCCAAGACCCTGCCAAAAGGATTGGGTAAGAGTTGTACAATCAAAAAAGATTGTACAAAGGATAGTGCAAGACATAGTGGCAAATGTAATGAACTAGCACATATTCGCTTTTCTGACGGTCCAGTCTTGCCAATGGTGTAGTGAAGGGGCACTGAGGGGATTCCTTCCATAGTTTTAAACCCTTTCCAAACTGACCTACCCTATTACGTTGTCTCAATTCTAGGCTTTTTATATATACACGTGCATGCATATGTGTGTATGCGCACGCATGTGCGTTCCCCCCCACAAAGGTATCAAGTCCTTACAATGCATTAAGGATATACAGACAAAGGCAGTCAGGATCTCTATTCTCAAAGTGCCCCCAGAGCAGTCAATAAAGAAGTGTGCACAGAAATCACTGCAATCAACCACAACAGACGTACACATGCCATACAAACAAAAACAAGCAAAAAACAGGAGACCTTTCTTCATAAATTATAAGGAGCTACAGTAATGTTTTTATTACTAATATATGTTACTTAGCCTGATTTTAAAAGGGAGTACTTCAATAACCACCCTATTTTTCAGGAGTTACCATAAGGGTCAAATGAGATAAATGTCCCATGGTCGGTGAAATTAGGGGTCACTGTTCTCCTCTACCCCGGGCAGTACTTGACAAACTTTCTGAAAAATATACATACCTTGGTGATCAGTAACAAAAACAACAAAAATCGATTAGCAACTCTCTTACAATTTGCTACACTTCAGAAGTATCTAACTTATACACTTAGTCCACTATAATTTACATAGTTACTTGAAAGCTATTTTTTTTTAAAGATTTTTTTATTTATTTTGTAACAGACAGAGACAGCGAGAGAGGGAACACAAGCAGGGGGAGTGGGAGAGGGAGAAGCAGGTTTCCTGACGAGCAGGGAGCCCGATGCGGGACTCGATCTCAGGACCCTGGGATCATGACCCGAGCCGAAGGCAGACGCCCAACGACTGAGCCACCCAGGCACCCCTTGAAAGCTAAAGATATTAATATACTTTCAAGGAGTTATGCCAAGACTTTCAAGAACTGCTCCACTTGAACATGAGAACATTTATTTACATGAGAGGACCTCGAAGGACCCTCTGACTCCAAGACTGGGATTTCTTCCGTCTCAGCTCGAATGCCCCCAGGATTAGGTCCACCTTGCTGCTCTGTCGCCACATCTTGTTTTGTTTCCTTCCTATGGTAAATCAACATCTGAAATGATTTTGGTCACTTGCCATTTCTGCCCCCTTAATTCCCTGGCAGAATACGGGCCCTTGGAGTGAGACCTTATCTGCTTTGCCCCCACCCCTTGTATTCCACCACCTAGCAGACCGCACCTAGAGCACAGCTGGGGTTCACTAAACATTTGTTAGGTAAATGTGCCCAAGTCACTTGGAACCCAATCCTCTTCCCCAATGGCATCCCCATCATTGTCATTAATTTCTCCTGCACTCCCATCTCTACAATTTAAACTATCCCCCAAAGCAATAATTAACATGAAAACCAAAGAAAAGAGGAATTCAAAGCAACAGAGGATGAACAGCTCGCTTCCAGGCCAACAGCTCCATCTGTTCCAGGAGTTCAGAGTTTCTTTTGCTGAAGCACAAGAAGCAGTATGGTCCCATGACCATACTGAGCTTTACAACTTTTCACCGCCTCTTCTCAATGCAATCCCAACACACACATCCCAGCCCCATATATTCCGTACCATATCTCCGTCTCACAGAGGAAGAAACTGAGGGCAGGCAAAACGAGGCAAACCGGCCTCAAGTCGCACAGCTCAGGGGTGGCGGACGACCAGAACTGCGGCAGGGAGCAGAGCAAGAGGGGCAAACTCAAATGCACAGAGCACAGCATCAGCCAGAATGGGCTCCAAGTTGTGGCTCCCAAAGACCCTTTATCTTCCTTATACAGAGAATCTCCAATGTGGGTTTATGAGGATCATACTGGAAATTAAAAAATAAATTCTTAAAATATTTACTTCAAATTATCTATTCAACTAAAAATAAAAATGAACCTATTATATATTAACAGGGTTTTTTGTCTGTGAAAAAAACGTTCTTCAAAACAAAAAAATAAACTTGGTGAGAAAATGCTTTTACAATTCTGCAGATCTTTTTAATGTCTGGCTGAATGGAAGACAGCAGGATTCTCCTATCTCCCTCTGTGGCTAATCTGTTGCAATACGTTGTTTGGGTTGAAGCATGTGAAAAAAATCTACCTCACAAAGATGTGTATTTGGAAATGGAAGGAATATTTTAATGGCTTTTTCAAATAATTACGGATAATCTTCTTTGGTACTACATCAAAACCTGACAAGTGTAGTTTCTTAAAAGTTCACTGCAAATGGTGCAGGCACTTTGTAAAACAGTCTGGCAGTTCCTCAAAAAGTTAAACCGTGTGACCCATCAATTCCACCCCTAGGACCATACCCAAGAGAAATGAAAACGTTATTTCCAAATAAAACCTTGTACACCAATGTTCACAGCAACTTTATAATAACCAGAAAATGAAAACAAGCCAAGCATCCACCAACTGATGAAAAGATAACAAAATGCAGCAGTTGGATACAATGGAATATTATCCACACATAAAAATGAAGTACTACTACAGGGCGCCTGGGTGGCCCAGTCGTTAAGCGTCTGCCTTCAGCTCAGGTCATGATCCCAGGGTCCTGGGACTGAGCCCTGCATCGGGCTCCCTGCTCAGCGGGAAGCCTGCTTCTCCCTCTCCACCACTTGTGCTCTCTTACACACAATACACACACACACTCCCTCTCTCTCAAATAAATGAATAAAATCTTAAAAAAAAAAAATGAAGCACTACTATATGCTACAAAGAACTGAACGAAGAAGAAGAGTACATGATGTTGTAGGATTCCTTTATATGAAATGCCCAAAACAGCAAATCCACAGAGACAGGAAGCTGACTAGTGGCTGCCAGGAGTTGATGGGCAGGGATAGGTTACAGCTGAAGTGTTTCTTAGTGTTTACTGGGCTGTGTGAAGGATCAGACCCAGAGAAATTTGCCAACAGTTTTAGGTGAATCACAATCATCCCTCCCCAATCATGATCATAGATCACCGGTTTCTAAAAAAGACACACTGTAATTTAAAAATAAATACACAAGGTGCATGATAGTACTTAAAAGATGGTCGTAGGGAAGGTCACAGAGTAGACAGCATCTGACATAAAAAAGTAGTTGGAGAAGAAAAGTCATCCCAATTAAAAAGACTCACGACTCACGTGTTTGTTCAAACCATACTTGAGTGTCCATTAAGTGCCTGGCAGTATTCAAGGGGGTGAGATTCTATGAATAATACAGACAAGGTTCCTGTTCTCAAGAAAATTACCATCTAGAAGGGAGAGAGAGGAAAGACAGATAAACAAGTTTATGAACAAGAAATGTTCAGTTAGTGATTCCTACTACAAAGAAAATGAAACAGGTCTATGGGCAAGGAACCTTAATTTAGATTGTATCACCCAGTGTGGCCTGAGGCAGTTAACAGTTAGCCTGGCCTGAAGGGACAAAAAAGACTCACCATGCAATGATCCTGGAATGGATTCTGGAGTTTTATCTGAGTGCAACAGAAAGCCAAAGAAATTATACTTAGGGGAGAACTGTGATTTTTTTTTTCTTCCAGATTATCACCCCTATTACTGATAGGTAGATAAGAGACTGTTGGATAAGAAAGGAAGCAGAGACCTGGGGCACCTGGGTAGCTCAGCTGGTTGAGCATCAGACTCTTGGTATTGGCTCAGGTCATGATCTCAGGGTCATGGGATCGAACTCCGCCTTGGGCTCCATGCTCCGCACGGAGTCAGCTTCAGATTCTCTCTCTCCCTCTGTTCCTCCTCTCTCTCTCCCTCTCAAATGAAATAAATCTTAAAGAAAAAAAAAAAGAAAAGAAAAGAAAGGAAGCAAAGCCCTGCTGGTGGGCTACTTACTGCAGCAGTCCAGACACGGTAGCTTGACCTAGAGTGGCACCAGTGACAATCAGGAGAAAGAAACAAAATTAGGATACACTGTGGAGGCAGGGGCAATGTTTTGGATGTGGGGAGTGAGAAAAAGAAGGAAGTATCTGTGGCTTGACTACCTGGTGAACAGTAATGCCACTTAGTGAGCCTGGGAAGACTGAAGAGGAAGTATTGATGGTGGAGAATCAAGAGTTCTGTTTTGGGGCGCCTGGGTGGCTCAGTTGGTTAAGCGACTGCCTTCGGCTCAGGTCATGATCCTGGAGTCCCGGGATCGAGTCCCGCATCGGACTCCCTGCTCAGCAGGGAGTCTGCTTCTCCCTCTGACCCTCCCCCCTTCTCATGCTCTATCTCATTCTCTCTGTCAAATAAATAAATAAATCTTTAGGAGAAAAAAAGAAAAGAGTTCTGTTTGGGCCAAGAATGAGAAGCCTATGACACATTCAAAAGATGGCAAGTAACCAACCACATAGAAGAATTGGGGAGTTTTCTGGATAGTATTTTCTATCCAGAAAATACCCAAACAAATTTGGGTATTAAGAGCATAGAGCTGGAATTAAGCAATGGTCCCAGAGATTACCTGGGTCAGGTAGGGAAGAATGTTGAGATTTGAGTCCTGACTCACTGTAACACTCAGAGGTCTGCCAGACAGAGAAGGAAAAGCACGTCACCACAAGGTGGCTGTGAGGTTGCAGAAAACACAAGTCCCAGAAGCACTTAGTTCTTGAATGTCACCAACACATCCCAGTCAATAAAGAGGCTCACAACACTACTCACCCTGTTTGCCTAAGGTAAGAGGTGGGATACAGTTCCCTATGTCCCCTTTACGCAGCTCCCCCACCGATTCTATTAAACTAGGGTGACCACAGTTTATTTTACATTCATTAATATATTTTATTTACGAGCCTGACCCTTGAGAGCATCAGAGCAATCAGACATCAGAGGAACAGCATAAACCAGTATTGTACCTGATACACTCCTAGGTATGCTCTCACCCGTTCTAAAAACCCAAACGCTCAAACTGGACTCATAAACGTCCAATGCTTTGGTCGCATTTCCGACCAAACCACCTTGCCATTTTCTCCCAGAAATTATCACACAGAAGAAAAACGAAGGGGATGGGGAGGTGAGAAGGAAATTCCATCCAAACAAGTTATGCACAGAAAGGGTACCTCATGGGTCCTGCTGAGTCTCCCAGGTGGACCACTGAGCCCCCAAAGGAAACGCAGGCCAGGTACGCCAGCGCTGGCCTCGCAGCTTGGCTACTTACCACCTCCGCCTCTCCGAGTCTGTTTCCCCCGCTGCAATCTGGGGACACCCGTCCCCCAGGACTGCGGGGAGGAAGAAGCAAGAAACACACGCCCCCTTTCAGCCCTGGACCCGGCAGGTAGAAGGCACACAGCAGTAAGGGTAATAACCACAGTCAGGGGCCCACAGACCTGGGTTCCAGTTCCACCTGTGCCCCTGGCCTAGCAGCGCCTTCCTGCCCCAGCGCCAACGAAATGAGCAGGTCCCTTCGCCCGTCCTCGGTCCGGCGCACCGGACCCTCGGACACACTGGCAGCGCAGCTGCACGGGTGGCTCCCCCCACCCCAGGGGGAAGCCAGGCGGCCGGGAGAGCTAAGGCGGGAGGGCGGCGGGCAACCACTGACCTGCTTGAAGGTGCTGCTGAGGAAGTAGACGAGCGACAGCCCGAAGACCAGAGCGAGCACCCACCTCTTCCGGAGGAGCCGGCGCCACACCATGGCCGCTAGGTTCACCATGCCGGGGCGGACGCGGGGCGCGGCGGCCGGGGCGCGGAGCGGGGAAGGCCCGGGGCCCGGGCGGCATGGCCCCTACGCGGCCGGCAGCCCCATTCCTCGCGTCGGCCGCCGGCCCCACGGCCTCGAGCCCAGCCAGCTCCCGGCAGCCACCCTGCGCCGCCCCACGTGACCCCGCTCCACGCCCCGCCTCCGCTCCGCTCGCGTCGCCCACCGGCCTCGCTCGGCTCCTCCCCATTGGTCCCTGAGAAGCGGCGGCCTCCTATTGGCTGAATCTCGAAAAGAGGCGGGCAATCGCGTGCGCACAGCAGGAGTAGCAGCGCCGGGGTCTTAGTGCCGGGCCAATGCGGCCTAAGAGAGAACCCGACGAGAGGCCGGAAGCACTCGGAAGTCACGTGCTCCCCCGGCCTCGAGAGTGATTGGCTTGGAAGGACGTGAATGATGCTGCTGTGATTGCTGAATTGTCTGGGCAGGTAAAAAGAGAATGCGTTTTTTTCCTCCGGGGACAGTCCATGTAGTTTCCTGTCCTTGCAGAACTAGGGCGTTTTGTGCTGAACGTTGGTTGCAGGAAGGAGATATGCTCGAGGCTTTGTTCCTCAAGTGCACCTGCGGGCTTCCAGTGCGTGGAACGCAGGAGATGCTCTCGCGTGCATTTCGGTGCATTCCTGTAACGGCCTGGGGGCGCAACTTAAAACAAAGCATGCATTGAAAAGTCTCAGGGTAATTCTTCAGAGGGATGTAGTACAATGAATGGAGCAGAGAGTTAAGAGGCGTTTCCTTCAGTCATTCAGATGCGTTCCACGTGCAAAATTTTATTCCAGAATTCAATATTGGAATAATTATGTATGGCCTGCTTCCAAGAGTGCATCTGAAGCCCCCTGAAAATGAGCATCTGAAAGTAGATTCTTGGGCATGTGATTTAGGAGGCTGTGTCAAATTCGGGATTTGTATTTTGGGGATGCTGTATTTTATTTTCCCCAAGGATTTGCAAGTGATGGGGAATCACTGGGAGGGGCCATTAAGGTGACATTGCATGTTCTTGAAAAATATTTACATAACGAGCTTTTCTTCATGTGTGAAGATAGTGCTACTGACCTGTTTCTTAGCTGATTTTCCAAAAGAGAAGAGAGGGTTAGCCAGTGAACTGTCTCTAATCAGTGGTCCTAGTAACACCAATGCTGTCCTCTGAAGAAGGTGGTCAGGATTAGGAAATCATTCAACAACTGATTATGATGTCCTCGACTAAAAGATACCATCTTTGGTCCTGATACAAAAAAAAATAAATAAAAAAAGGCTAAACCTATTCATGGAAAGTCTATGGCTTTTATTTTTCTAGGGTGAAAAGTCAGGGAGGGAGAAAGGGATATACAAAAAGGTAACTGAAATCCATAATAAATATTGAATAAACATTTGAGTATTTATTTGTTGAATGCAACTCTGTGCTAGGCAGTTCTGGATGCTGAGGTACAGGGGTGAGCCAGACATAGGATCCCTGCTTTTGTGGCATTTGCATTCTAATGGGGGACAGATCATAAATAAGCAAACATATAAGTGAATAAGTTCTATTAAAGAAGATAAAACAGGGCAACATATGGTGAGTCAGGAGGATGAGAGGAGAAGGCTTCTGGGAGGAGGTGACCTTTGACCTGAGGGAGCTAGACAGAAGGAAAAGCATTGAAGGAACAGAGAACGGCAAGTACAAAGGCCCTGAGGCAGGGACAGCCAGCCTGTTTGAGAAACAAAGGCCAGTGTGGCTGGTGGGGAGGGGTTAAAGGAAGAGTAGAGGGAAATGAGATTGGAAACAGGTGAAGCTGCATCAGGAAGAACCTGTAGGCCATGAACAGGGTTTGGATTCTATTCTGGTTGCAATGGAAAGCCATTAGAGGGCCTCACACATATTTTCTGTATTCCCCAATCAGGACTCAGTTTGACAACAGGATGAAATTTGTTAATATAACATCCTTAGGAGTCCTAAAGAGGGATCAGTGAGAGGCTAACCAGAGATAGGGAGCAGACAGAACCATATGCTTAGAGCTACCCGTGATGCCCTAAGACTTTCTCAGGTTCAAGCCATCCCACAGACTGTTCCCTTAACTGTTCTGTTCCCTCCAGGGTTTGGAGTCTGGTAAGCTCTGGTGACCTGTGCATCCTTCTGGAGGAGGTGGAGGGAGAGGCCTGCTTTCTCTGGACTCTAGCGGTCACAACCCCATCAGAGCCCTGAAGGCCCGCCTCAGGCGTCATCGACATGGAGTTCTGAAGTCCATGTGGCTCCTCACAGTGAACCAGGTGATGTGTCTCCATGAGAATTCACATCCTTATTATCACCGTATTTAATGTGAGGGGTGGAAGGTAGCTTTGGGTTTCAGTCACACCACACCACCAACCCCCCAGTTTAACAGATGGGGAATCTGAGGCCACAGAGAGGTGCTGATTTGTCCAAGGGTGCTCCTAACAGCACATTAGGAGCAGCATCAGTTCCGAAGCTATGTCTCGTTCTCCCATCCTCCAGCACCTCCTTGCTCCACATTTCAGTGCTGCCTCTCACATAAGGACTTCTTCCTCCGCTTCTGGGTCTCAACATCCTCATCTGCAAAATGGGGTGATAACACTTTCCTCCCAGGGATTGAATGTTGAATTAAGACTTGGATGACCTAACGGATGCAAGCAGGGTCTGCAGAATGTCAGAGAACTCTAGGGATGTGAGGTAGGAGTAATAATACTTGTTTACAGTTGCTTTGGCAATCCGACCTGCAGTGGGAATGTTGAGAAACTCTAGCTCATGCCATGTGTTAACTTTCAGGTCTTAAGGAAAATGCAGAGACGCCACAGCAGTAACACGGATAACGGTCCACCTGAAAGGTAGGTAGGACTTCTGGTTTCGTTCCGTCTGGAGGCTCTGGGCTTCAGATGGTCTGGAGCAATCCAAATCTCGATTGAATAATACCTGCCTTTCGGGGTTACTTGTGAGATAAGCAAAGGAGATCTAGTTGGGAACTGCTTTGCCCAGTGATGGCATATACTTCTCAATACAGCAGCTTGCTCTTGCTTTTAGGGTAATCCCCAAAGCCCGTGGGACAGGCGATCCACTTGACTCATTGCATCAATGATCGTTCCCACAGATTTTAACTTACAGAGGTGAGTGAGTGAGGACATAGAGAGGCTAACGGCCCTGGGAAAAGATTCTGGTTCCTTACATTTCCCAAGAGAGTGGGGCATGCCTTCCCAGAAAGGGCCACAGGGGGAAGCACCAGTGTCAGTTGGGAGGCAGAAAGAAGCAAGGAGTAAGCACAGGCCACAGCTTTTATTAGCAGGTGCCAAATAGACAAATAGAAAAAAAATCTCAGGGGCGCCTGGGTGGCTCAGTCCGTTAAGCGACTGCCTTTGGCTCAGGTCATGATCCTGGGGTCTTGGTATCGAGCCCCACATCCAGCTCCCTGCTCAGCGGAGAGCCTGTTTCTCCCTCTCCATCTGCCTGCCACTCTGCCTACTTGTGCTCTCTCTTTCTCTCTCTGTCAAATAAATAAATAAAATCTTTAAAAAAAAAAAAAAAAGAAAAAATCTCAGAAAACACTCATGAGCTAGCATTATTGTCTAGTGAAGTCCAAGAGAGTCCACACCATGGAGATGTGTTCTCACGTTGTGACACTCTCCACCTGTGCTGCACATACATCCCAGGAGCAGGCAGCCGAGCTCTGCCTTCGCATCCCATGCCGGGTCCCCTGTGAGCCCAAGGTTGACGACAAGGTCACAGTGTGTCTACCAGTCCCATTAAGACTGAGTTTTGCATCAGCCCTGCCTGTTCTACAAGGAAGAGCACTGGCCTTAAGTCAGATGACCCTTAGCCAAAATCCCAGCTTAGCCATTTCCCACCTGTGGTGCCTTTGGTGAGCGACTCCACCCCTGGATCTCAGTTTCTACCCCCCCACCCCGCAATAAAAGCCAGATAATAAAACTCAGGGTTGTTGATGAATGAGCGAATGAGCGTGAAAATGCACAAACACAGCGTCTGGCATATAATAAGCATGCCTCTTGGAGCTTTTCTAGCCTCTGAAGACAGAATCGCTGTCTGCCCTTGAGTGAACTGTGAGGTCTTTGGGGGCAGAGACCGCAGCAGGAAAATAATGGTCACCGTGTATGGTGTGCTTACCCTGCGCCACCCTCACATTAGCCTGATGAGGTCAGGACTATTTTTACCACTATTTTTACAGTTGAGGAAAATGAGCTCAGAAAAGGAAAGTAAGTTACTTGAAGTCACACAGCCAGGAAGCAGCAGGCTGAGATTCAGGCCCCAGCCCATCACTCCCGCCCCCCTATAGTCCATGCTTTGTGGCACCACATTATGATTGCATCCTATCTGGGTGGATCCACTTCTCCTCCTGGGCTGCCTCACATTCTAGCCCTGAAATGGTTAAGTTGGAAACACAGCCTCAGTCCTCCAAGGAATATTCTTTCCCATTTAGGCTGAAATCTCGGCTGGATACTGAGGAGGGGCCCGGGGAAGGGAGGCAAGCTATAAAAAGCCCCTTGGTGGATTGAGTCTTCCCTGGTTGTTCTAGAGGCCCCCTGAGCCCAGTAAACTCCATGCTGGTGAGCTCAGGGGGCCAGGCGGGCTTTCTAGGGCCCAATGGTGGAGAGAGGCTGGCCCCTATGTGGGTCAGCGTGGGCACCTGCCAGAACTCCTGCTTTCTGAGCTCAGTTTCTTGAAGTGCAGAAAAAGCTCACGGCCCCTTGAGGGTCATAGCCATGGTGTCTGTTGTTGTTGTTGTTGTTATTAATATTATTTTTATTGTTATCCCAAGCCCAAGGGAGTAAGACCATACATCTCCTGGGTTTGGGGAGCCAGCAGGGATAGGCCATGGGGTGGGAGAGTGGGTAGCCATCTCCAAGTTCCCTCCCTTGCACCAGGTTTGTGATCATTTCCTCCCAGGTCAAGTTTATGGAGCTAGAGAAGCCAACCCTGAGATTTCTCCAGGCCAGCATGTCCCCTGCTGGGTTTTACAAGTGTCCTCTAAGATGGTAATAGGTTTTCCACAGAATAAAGGAATCCCATGGTCAAATAAGGTTGGGAAACGCTTAAGTTTCAACAAAATTAGTTTTTTCTTCAGTTGCAGGCCTTCTCAGAGCTTTTAGTATGCTCTTTCATTCATTCTTTCAAACAGTATTTATTGACCATGCTGTGTGTGCCTGGTGCATTGTGCTGGGCAGGAGAGAGACAGTAGGAATAAATAGTCATGATCTTTGACCTTCTTGGAGCAGGGCCCAGCCTGAAGTGCTGTTCTCGGTGCTGACTGAACATTAGAATCACCTGGAGGGCTCTCACGAACTGGAGATGTCAAGGCCCACCACCAAAGATTTTGATTCAGTTGGTTAACACTAGGTCTTAGGCACCTGTATTTTTCAGAAGCTCCCCTGAGTGATTATAATGTGCCGCCACGGTTGAGAGCCAGAGGTAGGCTCCCATGCAGTGGGTTAAGGTATAGTGAAAACAAGAAACAAGGACACTGTCATTGTCTGGGAGGTAGGAAGGACACCACCAAGCAAGAGAGATTTTACCTGCAATCTGTTGGATGAGCATAGGTGACCCAGGTGGGATGGGCAGGGGGTGGGAAGACATCCCGGTGTCTCTGCAAAGGCCCTGCAGTAGGAAGCCCTTGGGCAGTGAGAACAAGGCACATGGTGACATTGGAGTTTGGAGCCAGAGTGTCCAGGGCATCTGACAGTTTTGTCTCTCTGAGCCTCAGTTTCTTTATCCGTAAAATGGGAATGATATTCATCCCTGTGGATAGTGGTTATCTGAACCTGCAGGAGGGAGTTTAGAATGGGAAGCCCTTTTAGTGGGACAGTGAAATAATCAAATATGTGTTTTTTAAAATGCATCCTGGTCTCCCAAGTGGACAGTAGATTATACAAAGTCTAGGATGATGTGCCTCGATGAAAGCTAGCACACGTTTACTGAGTACCTACTGCATGCCCCGGGTTGTGGGGTCCACAGAGGATGACTGGAACTCAGCTCTCACATTCAGTAAGGTCGTGACATACTTTAAGTACCACAGGGGTCTGGGAGGTGCCTTGGGGGCAAGCGAGGGGAGAGAGGCTCTTTGCTCCTCACCCTGACACCTGCACATCTAACAAACCAGCTCTACTTGTCTCTGTTGGGCAGAATGAGTTTCCACATCATGCTCTCATTTGAAAAGAAGGCAAGCCCAAGAGAGACGACCTCCAGACCTCCTGGGCATGGTGCTCATGACAGAGTATCCCCGGTTCAGGGCTCTCCAGTCTTGAAGGGGTAACTCTGGGCTCTCTGCACCTCCAGCAATGGCTCTCAGAGAGCCACAGAATCCTTTGCCAGATGCCAGTACAGGAAGCTGTGCTCGGAACTAGAGAAGGCAGTTGGCCCTGGAGGTCTCTCCAGAGGGATCCCGTGTATTGAGCACCTGCTCTGTGCTGGGTACACCGAAAAGGCTGTTGTAAATTCGATCCCACAGGAATTCTATATATGAATGGTGTTTCTACCATCTTCAGGTGAGAAAAGTGAGTGCCGGATTGCCAAGGCCCCTAGGAAGCGTGGAGCTGGGGTTTGAACGTGGGCTCTTCTGTTGAGTCTTCTTGATATTACTTGATATTACCTCCAAATACCAGCTGTGACCAAGGGTGGGCCCTCTTGGAAACTAGGAGTCATTGAAAATTACAGGGCCAGGGGTCTCTGGGTTCCTGAGGTTATTCTAGAATCATAGAATCTGTGCTGGCTTTTCAGTAGTGAAGAAAACAGGCTCTGGAGTTAGTTGAATCTCTCCTGCCCTGTCCCTTCCTGGCTATGTGACTCAGGACGTGCTGCTTTCTGTGTGCTCAGTTTCTTGATCTGTAAGATGGGGGTAATATTGGTACCTGACTCACAGGGTTGATAGGAGGGTATCATGATTTAATCAACAGGAAGCACTTAGAAAACTATCTGGCACACGGTAAATTTTCCATGAAGATTATGACCCTATTGCTGGTACTATCTGTCTCAGTTTGCCAGGGCTTCTGTGACAAGATACCGCACGCTGGGTGGCTTAAAATGTTAGCGATTTATTGGGTTACTCTTCTGGAGGCTGGAAGTCCAAGATCAAGGTGTGGGCAGGGTCGGTTTCTTCTGAAACCTTTCTCCTTGGTTTGTGGATGGCCTCCTCCCTTCCCCGTGTCCTCACTGGCCTTCTGTGTGTGTGTGTCCATGTCCTAATCTCCTCTTATAAAGACACGAGTCCTATTGGATTAGGACCCACCCTAGTGGCGTCATTTTAACTTAATCACCCGCTGCAAAGACCCCGTCTTCAAGTGCAGTCACTTTTTGAGGTCCGGGGGTTAGGGCTTCAACAAAGGAATGGGGAGAGGGGGAAAACAATTCGGCCTGCAACAATATTGGTACCGTTATTTGCCTCCCATCCTCTGTCTTTCTCTCCCCGCCCTGACTTGGTGGGGCTCTCTTTTCCCTCCTGGCCTAGAAACCGCAGCCAAGCGCTCAGCTCTGAGGCGAGCGTGGATGAAGGCGGTGTCTTTGAGAGTCTGAAGGCAGAGTCGGCCTCCCCACCTGCGCTCTTCTCTGGTCTCCCCGGCCTCCCAGCGGGCAGCCTGCCGGCCACCCCGTTCCCGTCCAGCCTGGTGCTGGGGGCATCGGCCGGAGGCGGGGACGTGTTCATCCAGATGCCTGCGTCCAGGGAGGAGGGCGGGGGCCGGGGCGAGGGGGGCGCCTACCACCACCGCCAGCCCCACCACCACTTCCACCACAGCGGCCACCGCGGGAGCTCACTGCTGCAGCACGTGGGTGGGGACCACCGCACCCACTCGGACGAGGGGGGTGACGAGCAGCCGGGGACACCCGCCCCTGCCCTGTCTGAGCTGAAGGCTGTGGTCTGCTGGCTCCAGAAAGGCCTGCCCTTCATCCTGATCCTCCTGGCCAAAGTGTGCTTCCAGCACAAGCTCGGTGAGTCTGGGGGTTCGCGGGTGTGGCAGCTTGGAGCTTCACCTGCCGGTTGGGGTCCCTTCATCCCAAGGGCCAGGGCAGGGTTGTAGAGGCCTTCATGGTGCCCAGTGCTTACGAGTATGGGATTCCGAGTCAGACCTGGGATGCGATCCTGCTCGGCCAGCTGTGTGACCTAGGACAAGACACTTACCTTCTCTGAGCCTGTGTCGTCCTCTATCCAGTGGGGGTTGTCGTTTGTCCTGCAGAAACTTCCTCTGCTGCTCGGTTGGCGTAAAGGAATAGAGGGTAGTGCCTTTTTAATGTTGCTCATGGTGCCTCGTAAGCTCGGGCCAGGCCCAAGGAGCCTGAGAGGACTGTGGCGGACCTCTTCTGTCCCACAGGCATTGCCGTGTGCATCGGGATGGCTAGCACCTTTGCCTATGCCAACTCCACGCTGCGAGAACAGGTCTCTCTGAAGGTGAGTCACCCGGCGAGTTGGTCTCCTAGGCGCCTGTCGCGCGTGACCACAAACTCAGTGGCTTAAAACAGTACAGATTTACTCCCTGATAGTTCTGTGGATCAGGAGTCTGAAGTGGATCTCTCCAGGTGAAGATCGGCTGTTAATGCGACTGTTCTTTTGGGAGGCTTCAGAGGAGATCCCCTTGCCTTGCCTTTCCCAGGTTCTAGAGGTCACCCACATTCTTTGGCTCGTGGCCCCTTTTCCACCTCCTCTGAGCCCTCAATGCCGCGCCTCAATGCCCACCTGTCTGTCTGTAGTCACATCTCCTTGGGAATGCTCCCCTCCGTGCCCTCTTCTGTTTTTAGGGACTCTTGCGATTACATCAGGCCCAGCTAGAAAATCCAGGCGTCTCCCCATCTCAAGGTTAGCTGAGTAGCCATTTAAATTCTGCTAACATAGGGGCGCCCGGGTGGCTCAGTCGGTTAAGCGTCTGCCTTCGGCTCAGGTCATGATCCCAGGGTCCTGGGATCGAGCCCCGCATCGGGCTCCCTGCTCCGCGGGGAGCCTGCTTCTCCCTCTGCCTCTGCCTCTCTCTCTGTCTCTCATGCATAAATAAATAAAATCTTTAAAAATAAACAAATAAATAAATTCTGCTAACACAGCCACAGGTGACAGGGATTAGGATGGGGACGTCTCCGGGAGGCCTGCCTCTCCTGGACAGAGATCCCCGGATGTGCCATCCTTCTCCCACACCCTCCCGACTGCAGCGTCTCCCCCACATGCCCACAGCACCCTTATCTGCCCGGCCACTCTCCCGGTTGAGGCCAGCCCACTGGCGCTGCTGGTTCACCAGCTTCACCGTCATCATCCTGAGTTCCCGTGTAACCTCCGTGCGGTGCTAACCACGCCACGCACAGAGCTGGGCCGATGGCACAGTTCATCTTGCAGATTTGTCCCACCCGCCCTGGAGGGAGGCAGAATCATTCTTAGCTCATTTTCCCAATAAGGAAACGGTGGCTCAGAGACACTGAGTGCCTTGTGTATGAGGTCACACAGTCCATGAAAGTGGTGGTGTCGGGCGGTGAAGCTCTGCACAGATAAGTATTTGATTTCAACGGGGGGTAAACACAGCCCCTCCAGCCACCTGCACACAGGCCCTGGGATAGGTTACCTTGGTGATCTCAGTCCCCAGTGCTGCCCTGAAAAATGAACCATTCGTACCAACTTTATACACGCATAGAGGGGGTCAGATGAGACAGTGCTTAAGGAGGCGTTTAGCACAGGGCCTGGCGTATAGGAAACATTTAACTGAGCTACTTTTAATAAGCCTATGCCTTCCACTGTGCATGTGATCCCCTAACAACCACCATCCTCTCTGGTCCTTCTCTCCATCGTTCTCTGGGGCTTTCTTAAAAGCATCTGGGCCTCTGTGAGGCACAGAAGGCGGCTCAGTCTCCATTTGACAGATGAGCACGTTGAGATTCAGAGCTGGGCATGGACCAGAGGTTCTTCTTGACCCTTGGTCTCATATTCTTTATGCAAACTCCTTTCTGCTATTATTAGAACAGCAGGTTGATCAACACCATAGTAGGACACTTTTGGGGGCTCGCTCTCAAATGCAGAACATCTAAATATTGCCTTGGCTTAAATTTTAGGGGTCAGAAGATGCCTATATATCCGTGGATAGGTGTTCTAGGTAGGGATCCTTGAATCCTATGAAGACACAGCTGATGTATTGTCTGTCCATACACATTTTCTGTGAAAGAGATTCTGCATGACCCTTAGTAAGTTTAGAAATATCAACTTACTGCTGGAGAACTATCCCCTTTTGTCCTTCAGAGTTTGGCTTCTCGGGGCATTGCTAATTCTCCCTGTATTCCACCTCTGGTTTGGATTTACAGGGGGATTAAACTGGAATCCATTATTTATTGGAGTAAGAAGGGCTGCTGAGTAGATTATTCACAGTGATAAGAACAGTTGGTTGGTTGGAGGTGGTTTCTAGGGTCATTAACCTTGACCACTCCTGGAATAATGGGTGGATGGAGATGCATTTATTTTGTCTACTCTATGGAAATGTGCTCTGTAACCATGCACAGGGCACTGAGCTATGTCTAGAGACAGTGGAGTATTTACCAAAACCACAGGGAAGGTTACACTGAGAAGGTTATGACCTCATCTTATTCCAGCAATGCAGCTGCCCTGATCCAGGAAAAGATGAGCTTTTGGGAATCAGCAGCACAGGGGTCTGTGTGTGTCTCCCAGACTACATAGGCAGGAGCACACCCTGCCCCGCGCCTCCTCTAGAAATTCCTTGGGATGGCTCTCAGGCTGAGAAGCTGCTGGGAAACAGGAAACCAAGAAGGTTTTCCAGCTTGGCTTCCTGGGGACTAAGCAGAAATGAGGCTGGAGAAGGAAATAGGGATGGTTTGGGGAAAGACTTTGCTGGCCATGTGTGTGAGCTTGAATTGAACACTATAACCATGGCCCTGGGTTGAACGGTCAGGCCAGGATAGTGGCCCCGCGGTCCAGGCTAGAAAAAGGGAGAGCAGAATTTGTCAAGCTGTGGATTTGAATTGACTGCTGTGTTGGAAAATCTGGATCCTAGATCCTGCCATTTAGTGAGTCCGAAACATGAGCCGAAACCAGGCTGAGAGTTTACATTTATGAATTTTCCTTCATCCTTAGCAAAACTCCCATTTTCAAATGAGGGCACTGAGGCTTAACACACATGCCCTTGAGCAAGAGCTGCTTCCCTGCTCTGTGCGTCCAGTCCTTACAGGAAATGTGAACCAACATTGACTGCATGTACATCAATTCTCACAACTCTGTAATGGAGTCACAGTATGTACCCATTTTACAGATGAGGAGAGGGAAACGCAGAGCGTTTCAGTAACTTGCTCAGCCCTGCGGCTACAGATCAAGGATTTGAACCCAGGCCGTCTGGCTCCAGAATCCTTGCTACCCGTAGAGCCTTCCTGCTTTTTCACATACCAGGTTCCACATTTCTGTCACCTTCTCTGGGGCCACCCCTTGGGTTCCAGTGGGGTGGGAAGATGCCAGTGCCCTTCCCTTCACCCTCAGCCCTGCTTCTTCCAAACCTCTGAGAAAGGGAAAAGTGGCCAGTTGTCAGAGAACATTCTGGAATGTTTTGCAATGTGCACCTCTGGCATTGCAGCATCCCTACAAGTCTCTTGCTTTGTTTCTAGGAGAAGAGGTCGGTGCTGGTCATTTTGTGGATCTTGGCCTTTCTGGCGGGGAACACCCTATATGTGCTCTATACATTCAGTTCCCAACAGCTGTACAACAGGTGAGCAAGGGGGGAGGTCTGACCCCTGGTGGGAAAGCGGAGGGTACTTTGCTGGGCTTGGGACACACAGCTGCTTCACTTGAGAATGATGCAGTGGCTCTGTGTCATGTAAATTTTCGATTCCACCCTCTTGTATATATGCATGCTGGAGCAAGAGTTCTCTAATAGAAACACACCACAAGCCACATGTGTGATTTACATTTGCCAGTAACCACATAGTGGGTAGGTGATTGAGGGTTGGCTGGTGAGGGCCTGTAGGACTAGGCTGAAACTCCAGCCAAGCTTCCAAATCATGGATGTCTCTTTTAAAAATGGACCTTGAGGAATGGGCAGTTTCTCCACTTTTTGGGACCACTCCATAAAAGCCCATTTGGGGAGTTAGTTCTAAGGCATCAAGACACATCCCACACACTGGCCCAGAATGTCAAGGTCCTGGTGGACGGAGGGTGGAGGAGGTAGCATTTCCCAGAAACTTGGATGAATTTCCAGCTCATGCCATTCTCTGGGCATGATCACATTCATAGGCTCAGACCTCTGTGCCCCCGTTGAACCAGGGCTGAGTCAAACTGGCAGCACAGAAAGAGAGAGAGAAGCTTAGGAGAAAAGCAACAGAGTTGAGCCCCCTTCCGTAATAATGTCAGTGGTCTAGAGTGTGTTTGTAAGTGAACCCCGCAGCCACTATCTCCTTTTACTCTCCCGGTGACCCAGCAGGGTATTGCTCCCCCCATTTCACGGGTGGGGCAACTGCGGCTTCATGAAGCTTTTCCTAATGAGTCTTAGTCCTGGTAGGCAGTCTTTGACAGTGAGATTGAATCTTCCTAGGATTTGAAATCTGATGACCAGCATCCTTCCACTTACCACCTTTGTGCCCTTTAGCAAATAATGGAAACTCCTTACGCCAGTTTCCTCGTTGTGAAACCAGGACCAGGTTATTCTTGCCTTATCCACCTGACAGGCTAATTATTTGGAGGGCCAGATGTTATAATACATGAAAAGTACTGGGTAAACTGAAACACTGATATGTCATAATCCTATTATGATTGATACTGTTCTTTCATGATGAATTACCGTAGGTGTTGGTGGTGGTGCCTCAAGGGGGTGAAACTGACGATAAAATACATCAGTCCATTAAAGTTCATAGTGAACGTTAGAAATAAGTGGACTTGGGCGCCTGGGTGGTGCCGTTCGTTAAGCGTCCGACTCTTGGTTTCTGCTCAGATCATGACCTCAGGGTCCTGGAATCAAGCCCCATGTCGGGCTCTGCGCTGGGCATGGAGTCTGCTTAAGATTCTCTTCTCTGTCTGCCCTTCCCCCCGCCCCATGCATGCATGCTCATGCTTGTGCTCTCTCTAAAATAAATAAATAAAATCTTAAAAAAAAGAGAGAAGAAGGAAGTGGACTTAGCAATCAATCTGCAAAAACACTTTGGCCCTGCACCTCCTCCAAAAACAAAAAAAGGAAAAAATAAAAAACAACCCTAAGACGGTGAACTACAACCCAGACAGGTGAATCTAACACCAGCTGGTGTCTTTGAGATAAAAGTGGAAGTCAGATCTTCATTGTATTGCCATCACAGACGCGTAATAGAGAAGCAGAGCCAAGCAGCCCGGGGTCCCAGGGTAGGATGGGAGCAGAAGCAGAGGGTGCTCAGAGCTGCCGGCCTCTCCCTGAGTTATAATGTGGATGGCCACTCCAACCTGGAGGCGAGGCATCCTCCAGAGACAAGACTAGCATGTGAAAGGACACGGAAGGTATCAGGAGAGGTTGCCAAAATAGATTGTCTTTATTGATTTTGCCCTACTCTTGACTCTTTGAGGATCTTTATTATAAATAGAAATAGATTTTTTAAAATAAAAGTAAAAAATAGACCAGTTCATTCCTTGGATGCTATCGTAAGAGAGCCCGGTTTGTGCTACTTCCTGCCAGCCCAGCAGAATATGTGAGAAGCATTCAGGAAGCATCCACGCTGGGCTGTGTGCACTGTTCCTTGCTTTATGGGGGACAGAAAGGACTTGGTATGACCTTTGCTCAGAGCCTGAATCAGCAGGAGGAAAAGCGAGTGGACCAGCACAGTTTGGATGCTGGTTCCTATCCTGGCTCTCATTCCAACCAAGAGCCATGGCCAGGTGACTCTACCCCCTGGTGCTCTAGTTTCTCCAGCTCAGATGGGAAGAATCATAGCACCTGCTTCATAGAGTCTTTGGGAAAATGAAATGACTTAAGACATGTAAAGTCTGTAGGATAGGCCAGCAATGATGTAAACAGCCAAGATATCCTAGCTATTATGTTATTATGACTAACATCATTACTCTCAGAGATGGTAGAGAGCAGTGCTACTCAAAGTGTGGTCCATGGACCAGTGCCAGTTGGAGAATGGCTTGTTGTCTGTGTTTAACAAGGTAAGTGCAAAAATTGAATGTGAGGTTAACTTACCTGGTCACAGATGGGTGGAATGGGTTTACATACTCCGAATAGCACTGCTATGGGATAAAGACTGAAAGCACTAAGTACAGCCAGGATGCCCAGGTCAGAATCCACCTCTGCCCCTCAGTATTTGTAGGACCTTATGCATGTACTTTATCTTTCTGTGCCTCTGTTTTCCTCATCTGCAAAATGGGGCCGTAATAGTGCCTGCCTCGTAGGGTTGCTGTTACTATCCCTGCTGCATGGCAGGGTCTGTAGTACGTGTGTTATCTCAGTCGAATCCCACCAATAACACTATGAAGGAGGGAATGACTCCCATTTTGCAGAGGAAAACCCTGAGGCTTACGAGATAACACTATTTGCCCAGGGTCCAATAAATGGAGAAAACTGGATTCAAATTCAGGTCTTTCTGATATTAATGCCCATATGCTTATCATGCCATGTGACCTTGGGCCACTTACTTCACCTCTCCAAGCTTCAGTGCTTCAGTTATAAAGTGGGAATAAGCAATGCTCACTGTGCAGGACAATGAGATACAGTAAACAGAGGTGTCTGCACATCAGTTTCCCTCCTCCCTATATAGTGTTGGCCAGCCTACTTGCCTCCCTCCCTTTTGCTGCCTCTATGGAAGCCTATTGTGGACTCATAAAACTGGAAGACACCTTAACTAATGAGGCTCCTGGCCAATCTCCTTGCATAGCCCTCAGGGGAACTGAGGCTCAGAGAGGTTAAGACACCCACCTGAAGTCACACAGCAAGTTAGTAGCAGATTCAGAAAGAGGACACAGATGTCTGATCCCCAGTTCAGGGCTCTGTCTACAGGTAATACCTTACAAGGCTCCCAGAAGGACCAGGGATCCTAAGTGAGCGTCTGGACTCTCTGAACCATCTCCCCTTCTCCCCCAGCCTCATATTCCTGAAACCCAACCTGGAGACGCTGGACTTTTTCGACCTGCTGTGGATTGTGGGCATCGCTGATTTTGTGCTGAAGTATGTCACCATTGCCCTCAAGTGCCTTGTCTTGGCCCTGCCCAAGATCATCCTGGCTGTCAAGTCCAAGGTAGGCACTGGCTGTGGCCACAGGTAGCCCCAGTCACGCCGATCATGCAGGGTATTCAGGGCACCTTAAGAGTAGGTGTGGGCAGAGCTGATGCCACCATATGTCACCCACCTCTTACAGTTCCCCGAGTCTGAGCATGTTCTTTGTTATCACCACCATCCTCTACTCCACAAGGGCACTTCTGAGTTTCATTGTTCGCGACTGCCCTTCATGCAATTTTCGTCTAAATGTCACCTGAGAAAGAAGAAAAGCACGTTGCCATGCCCTGAGTCCTGCTTCTCCCAGGGAAGGATGGCTTTCATAGGTTTCAACTCTTTGTGACTTTAGGAGCATTGTTTTTTAAAGGGAAGGGTACTGGGGCTCAGAAGAAACAAACTCCATGATCGATTAGGGATGTCTGCCGTGGACACAGGATGGGGTGTGGTGGCAGGGGTGCTTTGCCTGCAGGAAAGGCCTGCTGGTAGGTGTTGGGGTAGATAGCTGTTGTAATTCAGAGGACTGAGCAGAGTTGGGAAAAGACATCATCTTTAGGGGTTAATTAATGCCAGTGCCTCTGCAAAAACACTCGAAGCAGGGAATCTGGACAGAGGGAGATACACTCAAGAATTTCTGAAGACTCCTGCTTTCCATTCTGTAAGAGCAGTCCATCTTTTCAACTTCAGACAGCCCAGAATTCATCACAGGCCTTGGCTGGCAGGAAAGCAGGTTGGAACTGGCCATCCATCTTGAGTGCCCAAAGCCATTGGCCAAGTGCATCGGGAAAACACTGCTGTGTCGCTTCTTTACTCACACACTCAATACTTCTGACACCACATGTGTGGGCTTCCCATACATCAGGCAATGCTCCGACACCAGCTGGGTTCAGTCATTTGCTAGAATAGCTCACAGAACTCAGGGGAACACTTAACCTTCATTTACCTGCTTATCATATCATAAAGGCGATGATAAAGGATACTGAGGATTAGCCACGTGAAGAGGCACATAAGGTGAGGTCTGGAAGGGTCCTGGGCACAGGAGCTTCTGTCCCCATGGAGTTGGGGTACAGCACCCTCCCCGCATGTGGACGTGTTCACCAACCCCAAAGTTCTCAGAACCCAGCACTATTGGGATTTTTATGGAGGCTGTATCACATAGGCATGATCGATCATTAACTGCATTTCCAGCCCCTCTCCCCTTTCCAGAATAAGGGGAATAGGGCTGAAAGTCCTAAGCTTCTGATCATGGCTTGGTTTTTCTGGTGACCAGCCCCCATCCAGGAGCTCACCAGGAGTCACCTCATTAGAACCAAAGATACTCCAGGAAATTCCAAGGGATTTAGGAACTCATTTTCAGCGACCGGAGGCAGAGACCAGTAGAGATAGTTTTTTATTATTTCACATCAGGGCGGTCTGGGTCCGATTTTGTCCCCCCCCCTGCCACGTCTCACCTTCACTCCCCCACCACGTGATTTATTCAGTTGAGCCCAAATCCTAGGTTACTGTGGTTTCCTTAGGTGAAGGCACAGGTCTGATGCCCAGGGGCAGTGCCAGGGAGTCTAAAATGGCATAAGGACAGAAAAGAGACACAGAGGGGTGCCTGGGTGGCTCAGTCATTGGGCATCTGCCTTCGGCTCAGGTCATGATCCCGGGGTCCTGGGATCGAGCCCCACATCGGGCTCCATGCTCCGCGGGAAGCCTGCTTCTCCCTCTCCCACTCCCCCTGCTCGTGTTCCCTCTCTCGCTGTGTCTCTCTCTGTCAAATAAATAAAATCTTTAAAAAAAAAAAAAAAAGAAGAAACACGGAGAAGAAAGACCAAAGGGAAACAACAGATCTCAGGAAGTCTTGAGATGCCTCCCCACATGCCCCTCTGAGACCACTATCACCATTACCCTTCGCCCGCTGAGCTCACGCCAAGTACCAGGTCGGCAGCAGGGATTTGACATCGGGAAGCAGTGTGGCCCGATGGTTAGACATGTCAGCTTTAGCATTGGGCACGTTGACATTCAGGTCCCAGCTATACCCCTTCCTAGCTGTGTGACCTTGGATGGCTTACCTACCCTCTCGTGCCTCAGTTTCCCCATCTGTAAAATAGGGATAATACTTGTGCTGGATGTCTTCCTCTGGCACTTCCAGAGACACGGTCCACAGTGTCCTTTCCCACCCAGGCTGACCTGGGTGAACTATACAAATGGGCTCCTGCGGCCCCCGGCTTCCAGCTGGGTTCAGCCAATGGGAAGAGAGGAGAGAGGTATTCCTTCCTCTAGTATATGAGTCTATGGCAGCTGTAACAAACTACCACATATATTTGTTGTCTTATGGTTCTGGAGGTCAGAATTCCAAAATGGGTTTCACTGGGTCAACGTCACGGTGTTGGCAGGGCTGTGTTCTTCCTCCATCTTCAATCAGTAACGGCAGGTTGAGTCCTTCTCTCTGTTCTCTCTCTGACTTCTGCCTCTATCATCACCTCTTTAACCCTGAAACTTCTGCCTCCATCTCATGAGGACCCTTGTGATGACATTGAACCCACCCAGAGAATCCAGGATAATCTCCTCATCCCAAGATCCACAGTGCTCTTTGCCATGGAAGGGAACATTGACAGCATTGGGGGATCAGGATGGGGACATCTTTCAGGTCAGTGCTGTTCTGAGCGCTTTATACGCATAAGCTCATTGAATCTGCACAACTCTATGAAGTAGGTACTGTTATTACTACCATCCCCTTTCACAGATGTGGGAAATGGTTCTAAACTCACAGGTCCCATCGTGGGCAGCCCCCCACAGACAGCTTCCTGTCAAGGGAGAGTAATGACAAGTAATCCAAGCTAGGAGGATAATAGCTCGCGGCCTGAGGAAGCTTCTCTATCCCTGGTTGCCTTCCCTAAACCCTGCCTACACCTTTGTAAAGAGCAGATGTATTAAACTCTTTTTTCATTAATAAACGGCCAAAAGATTTAAACACCTTTTGCCAAAGAAGATCTACCGATAGCAAATAGATTCCTGAAAAAATGCTCAGCATTGTTAATCTTTAGGAATGAAAACCGCAGTGAGATGCCACACACGTGGGTGATGGTGGCGAACATGGAAAGGCCAGACCACACCACATACCCTGTGTGGGCAGAGCTGCAGGAGACCCAGAACTCACATGCTTCCGGTGGGAATGTAACTGGTATCATCCACTTTGGAAGCCAGTTTGGCGGTTTTTTAAAAGGTGAAGCATATGCCAGCCATGGGATCCAGTCCTCCCACCCGTAGGCGTCCACCCAGGAGGAGTGATAACTCATGTCCTTGTGAAGACTCTTGTGTGAATGTTCATACAGCTTTATTTGTAATATCCATAAACTGGAAATCACCCAAATTTCCATGAATAGGTGAACAGAGCTATAAATTTTGGTATCTGCATGCAACAGAATACAACTCAGCAATGTAAAGGGATGAACTATAGTTGACCCTTGAACAACACAGGTTTGAGCTGCACGGGTCCACTTATACATGATGTTTTTCCAATAAATAACAGCACAGAATTGTCAAGGTATTTTCTTTTCCTTACGATTTTTTTGAATTTTTAAGATTTTATTTATTTATTTGACAGAGAGAGAGGGAACACATAAGCAGGAGAGTGGCAGGCAGAGGGAGAAGGAGAAGCAGGCTCCCCACTGAGCCGAGAGCCCTAGGTCGGCCTCGATCCCAGGACCCTGGGATCATGACCTGAGCTGAAGGCAGCCGCTTAACCGACTGAGCCACCCAGGCGCCCCCCCTCCTTATGATTCTCTTAACATTTTCTTTTCTCTAGCTTAGTTTGTTGTAAGAATGCAGTGTAGAATACATATACAAAATGTGTGTTAATTGACTTTATGTTACTGGCAAGCCTAATGTTCAACAGTAGGCTGTTTGTAAAGTTTTCGGGGAGTCAAAAGTTCTATGCAGATTTTTGACGGCATAAAGGTCAGCGCTCCTAATGCCCACGTCATTCAAGGGTCAACTGAATTGATACAGACAACATAAATGAATCTTAAAATAGTTAACAATTATCCTAAGTGAAAGAAACCATAACGATTCCATTTACAAAAAGTCTAGAAAATGGAAGGTGACAGAAAGCAGATCAGGGCTTGCAATTCCTGGGGGTGAGAGATATGTTCACTGTCTTGACTGCAGTGATGTTTTCACAGGGGTATGGGTATAACAACTTCTCAAATTGCGTAGTTTAAGAGCAAGGGCTGCGGGTGCATCTACACTGACTTCAGTCCGAGCTCCTCCCCAGCCTGGGCTGCTGTGGTCAGGGGGTGGTCCCAAATGCTTGTCCTTGGGGCCTCTACTCAAAAGTCCCTTCTAGATCCCTGAACCTGCTCCTTCATAGCACTGTGACACTTTGGGATTACCTGTTTGTGTGATTATTAGGTTCACTTCTGTCTTCCCACATACAGAACGTCCGTTTTGTCCCCCAGTTTGTCTGTAAGACCTAGCATGGCGGTGTCACGCAGAGTAGGGCTCTGTAAACAGATGGGTGAGCGACATGGAGGAGAAACTGGAGTTTCACGTGGTCCCCGCCCTGTGCCTTTTGGTTGATTATCTCCGGACAGAAATAAGATGGGAAGATTTTTGAACAAATGAACAAAGTAGACAAAAACCCCGTACTCATGGACTTCATAGTCTACGGAAGACATAGTCTCACTCAGTCTTCATCCTGGGACGATAGATGTTGATATCTCTTGTCACGGAGCAGAAATGGGGTTAAATCACATGCCGAAGATTGCAAACCTCATACTTAACACATAGCAGTAGGACCAGCTTATGTGGAGTCAGTGCTCTGAATGGGCCAGGCATTCATTTCCTTCCCACATCTGTCTTACCAGGCAAGTGCTGTTGTTTTTTGTGTTTTGTATCGAAGTCCTATTCACAGACTATGAAATTAACCAGTAATCATTGTCAAGTCTACAGTTCAGTGGTATTCAGTACATTCACAGTTGTGGACACCTGTCACCTCTGTCTAGTTCCAAGACCTCGTCATCCCAAATGGAGCCTTCCTACTTCACTCAGTCACTCCCCCTCACACACCCCCCAGCCTCTGGCAACTGCTACCAATCTGCTTCCCATCTCTATGGATTTACCTATTCTGGATGTTTCATATAAGTGGAATCATCTATTGTGTGACCCCGTGCCTGGCTTCTTTCCCTATACGTAATGTCTTCAGGCTTCATCCACGTTGTACAGGTATCAGGACCTCATTCCTTCTATGGCTGAATCATATTCTGTTGTATGGGTAGACCACCATTTGTTTATCCACTCACCCGTTGATGTACATTTGGGTTTGATGGACACTTTTTGGCTATTGTGAATGGTGCTCTTTCAACCATTTGTGTACAAGTATCTTTTGTTTTATTTTAATTTGTTTTTTTGTTTTGTTTTTACAAGTATCTGTTTGAACACATTTTTTCTGGGTACATACCTAGGAGTGGAATTGCTGGGTCATGGGATAATTCTTTGACTTTTTGAGGAACCGCCATACTCTTTTCCACAGCAGCTATACCATTTTACATTCCAACAGGTATTGTTTTTATCCATGTTTTCCAGAGGAGAAAACGAACCAAGTGAGAGGTTAGGGAGGTAGCCCAAGGCCACACAGCTTGTAAGTGGCTGAGCAGGGATTCGAACTTGGGGAGTCTCCCCCAAACCCCTGCTCTGAGTTACTGGGGCCATATTCCCTCCTATGTAAGTTCCCTGGGGTGATGGTGGTTTGGGAAATTGCTCAGAGTTGATTAAGGAGAAGCATCCCCATACACCATCTATGCAGTATTCCAAGTTCAGACCATGGCTCCTTCACTTCCTTATACTTCACACAGGCACTTCTGGGGGCCAGGGGGTGGGGATGGGACCCAACACCCTTTCCCTGTGCCATCGAAGTGTGGGCGACAATTATTAATGCCTCCCTGGCAACTGTCCAGCTCCCTTTTTCTGATTATTATTATTTTATTCGGTGAGATTAATGTGCCAGGTCAGAGCATAATCCAGCCTGTAAAAAGTGATGTGAATAGTCTCCTCAAGATAAATTGCAGGCTTGGAAAAGGTTCACAGCCTTTCCTTGCCTGTCTGAGTGCTCTTCCGAATCCTCATCAATCCTTGTCTGGGCAGAAGAAAAGGACGGTCTTCATTTGCAGCTGGGGGTGGGGAGGAGGGAAAAGAGCACATCTGTCAGGGACCCCTAATGGCTCACAGCACAGATGCTCTGTCCTGCGCCTCCATGCCATCCACTGAGAGGGTGGGTTGGTTTTTAATATGATAATCGTGGTACTGGAAGGGCTTTTGGCATTTGGATTTGCTTGATGGCTCTGTGGTCCCTGACGTGTGAGGCTGGGTGAGCCACCCGTCCCCAGGTGCCTCCAGACACCGGGGGGCCTGTTGGGAAGCTTCTCACACCTGGGCCTCCCAGGAGAGCCGCGTTCATTGGCCCTCCGAGATGGGGATGGGGTTGAGGATGGCAACCACTGGCCGGCAGCCTCAACCCTAAACCATGACCCTGGCTGGATATCTAGAGCAGCCACTTGTCGTCATAAATCCAGATAACTTATATGACCCATATATCTTAGCTTTGCCTCTTCTGGCTCCTACCCAGCTACCTGACCTCGTCATCTGTGACTATCTCCCTTGCTCACTCTGGACCAGCCACCAGTGGCCTCAAGGTCTCCCCGATGCACCCAGCGCCTTCCTTCTCAGGCCCTTTGCACTTACTGTTCCCTCTGCCTGGGGCAGTTTTCGCCCGTGTCCCCACGGCTGTCTCCTTCCCATCATTCAAGTCTTGCTCCTATGTCGCTTTCTCTGAGACCGTGTCACTTCCCTGGCCACCCTGTTGAAAGTGCTTGTCCTCAACCTGCATTATCACACCCCTATTTTATTTCCTTCTTTGGGAACATAGAGTTCTTGGCCACTTCTTTCCCTCCCCAATCCCCCTGACATTATTCAGGGCCTGTTGGCTGACATGGGCAATCCTAGACCCTGAGAATATAAAAGTAATATTATGAAACCTGACTTTATATTAACCTAATCTAGACCTAGTTAAAAGGGTGAAAATCTTGTTCCAGAAACATGCATATCATACACTCTAAGTCCTATTAAGTTAGAAATAACTAAAAATCTGGCTTGTACGTACTGCTCCTTCTCTTTATTAAAATGAATTACTCTTCATCCAAAATTCTAGAGCTGCGCTGGTCAGTATGACAGCCACAAGCCACATGTGGCTATTATTTTTTTTAATAAAGATTTTGTTTTTAAGGAATCTCTGCATCCAATGCGGGGCTCAAACTTACAAACCCCAAGATCAAGAGCTGCAAGCCCCACAGACTGAGCCAGCAGGGCACCACCACATGTGGCTATTTAAATTTAAATCAGGTAAATTTAAAATTCAATTCCCCAATTGCCCTGGCCAGTGCTCCGTAGCCAGCCGTGGCTAGTGGCTGCCATTTAGGGCAGTGCAGACATGGAACATTTCCATCATCGTAGAACGCTCATTGGACAGCACGTTCTAGAAGATTCTGAGGACAGGGTTTATTCCATCTCCCAATGGTACAGGTAGCAGCCAGCTGCCATTCTGCCCATTTCTCAGATGGGGAAGACATAAAAGCTGGCATTTACCTTAGAGCTGCCCAGCTCTAGTAAGTGGAGGCAGCTCCACGGAACAGAAAACACTGGCCTCGAGCAAAACCACATTCAAACCCTGGCTCCTTGACATATTCCCTAGGCGACCTTGAGCAAGTGACCTCACTCTTAGGAGCCCTTAGCTTTCTCATCCCTAAAGCGGTCATCTTGAGGTTCTCAGAAGGTAAGGAGGCCAGGTACCTAGCTTGCCGGGTAGGTTCTAGTATCAGCCGCATCTGAAAACAAGGAGAGGCTTCACTCAGCTGTTTTCTCCAAAGAACCCAGCATTTGACCAACTTTCTGTCTTTTCTGTAACACTAGGAAAGACGAAGGCCTTTCCCAATTCCAAAATCATCTTAACCTGAACTTCCTATTGGGTGAGACTCCACGAGGTGTCAGCCTCATTGGCTCGCCTCCAAGTAGGGGGAGGAGAGGGAGGGCGGACAAAAGCTAAGAAAGGCGGTTTTCTCTGATGTGAGAGCCGCGAGGATTCATGAGGCTTTTCGTGCTATTAAAATCCCTCCATTTTCTGGGCCCTGAACCCAGCCCTATTGCTCTCAGAGTGGTTTCCCATCGAGTGAGTCTCCCTCCCCTTCTGGAGGTCAAGCACTCCCCTCTCTGCCCTGCCCTCCTGAGCAGACATCTGTCTATGCCAGGGCAGGCCTGGGTGGCCTAGGCCTAGGCTCTGGTTCTTATGCAACCTCATTCTTACATAAAAGTGCAGAATTTCTCCCAGGGCCAGATGCATTTACCCCAGATTGCTGTACAGGGGGTGCTAGAAGGGGTTAAACCAGTGGTTCGCAGCTGTGAGGGGGACCTCTGGCAATTTCCTGGAGATATTGTTGGTTGTCACAACAGGGTTGAGGGGATTGCTCTTGGGTTTTAGTGGGTAGACAGAGGCCAGGATGCTGCCAAGCATCCTGCAGTGTACAGGACAGCCCCCCACCACCAAGAACAATCCAGTCCAAAGTGTCCGCAGTGCCGGGGTTGAGAAACCCTACGTTAAATGTTTGTTTTAAGGCCCGGAGTCAGCTTCCCTACTGTAATAGGCTGAATTGTGTCCCCCCACCCCCCAACTTCATATGCTGAAGTCCTAACCCCTGGTACCTCAGAACGTGACTGTGCTTGCAGAAAGATCCTTGAAGCAGGCAGTTATGTTGAAGTGAAGTCATGAGGTGGAGCCCTGATCCAACTGGTGTCCTTATTTTTTTTTATTTTTTTATTGTTATGTTAATCACCATATATTACATCATTAGTTTCTGATGTAGTGTTCCATGATTCATTGTTTGTGCATAACACCCAGTGCTCCACGCAGAATGTGCCCTCTTGAATACCCATCACCAGGCTAACCCATCCCCCTACCCTCCTCCCCTCTAGAACCCTCAGTTTGTTTTTCAGAGTCCATCGTCTCTCATGATTCGTCTCCCCCTCTGACTTACTCCCCTTCATTCTTCCCCTCCTGCTATCTTCTTCTTTTTCTTTTTTCTTAACATATGTTGCATTATTTGTTTCAGAAGTACTGATCTGTGATTCAACAGTCTTGCACAATTCACAGCGCTCACCATAGCACATACCCTCCCCAGTGTCTGTCACCCAGCCACCCCATCCCTCCCACCCCCCACCACTCCAGCAACACTCAGTTTGTTTCCTGAGATTAAGAATTCCTCCTATCAGTGAGGTCATATGATACATGTCTTTCTCTGATTGACTTATTTCACTCAGCATAACACCCTCCAGTTCCATCCATGTCGTTGCAAATGGCAAGATCTCATTCCTTTTGATGGCTGCATAATATTCCATTGTGTATATATACCACATCTTCTTTATCCATTCATCTGTCGATGGACATCTTGACTCTTTCCACAGTTTGGCTATTGTGGACATTGCTGCTATAAACATTGGGGTGCACGTACCCCTTCGGATCCCTACATTTGTATCTTTGGGGTAAATACCCAGTAGTGCAATTGCTGGATCGTATGGTAGCTCTATTTTCAACTGTTTGAGGAACCTCCATACTGTTTTCCAGAGAGGTTGCACCAGCTTGCATTCCCACCAACAGCGTTGGAGGGTTCCCCTTTCTCCACATCCCCGCCAACATCTGTCGTTTCCTGACTTGTTAATTCTAGCCATTCTGACGGGTGTGAGGTGGTATCTCATGGAGGTTTTGATTTGGATTTCCCTGATGCCGAGCGATGTGGAGCACTTTTTCATGTGCCTGTTGGCCATTTGGATGTCTTCTTTGGAAAAATGTCTGTTCATGTCTTCTGCCCATTTCTTGATTGGATTATTTGTTCTTTGGGTGTTGAGTTTGATAAGTTCTTTATAGATTTTGGATACTAGCCCTTTATCTGATATGTCATTTGCAAATATTTTCTCCCATTCTGTCGGTTGTCTTTTGGTTTTGTGGACTGTTTCTTTGGCTGTGCAAAAGCTTTTTATCTTGATGAAGTCCCAATAGTTCATTTTTGCCCTGGCTTCCCTTGCCTTTGGCGATGTTTCTAGGAAGAAGTTGCTGCGGCTGAGGTCGAAGAGGTTGCTGCCTGTGTTCTCCTTTAGGATTTTGATGGGCTCCTGTCTCACGTTTAGGTCTTTCAACCATTTGGAGTCTGTTTTTGTGTGTGGTGTAAGGAAATGGTCCAGTTTCATTCTTCTGCAGGTGGCTGTCCAATTTTCCCAACACCATTTGTTGAAGAGACTGTCTTTTTGCCATTGGACATTCTTTCCTGCTTTGTCAAAGATGAGTTGACCATAGAGTTGAGGGTCCATTTCTGGGCTCTCGATTCTGTTCCATTGATCTATGTGTCTGTTTTTGTGCCAGTACCATACTGTCTTGATGATGACAGCTTTGTAATAGAGCTGAAAGTCCGGAATTGTGATGCCGCCAGCTTTGCTTTTCTTTTTCAGTATTCCTCTGGCTATTCGGGGTCTCTTCTGGTTCCATACAAATTTTAGGATTATTTGTTCCATTTCTTTGAAAAAAGTGGATGGTATTTTGATGGGGATTGCATTGAATGTGTAGATTGCTCTAGGTAGCATTGACATCTTCACAATGTTGGTTCTCCCAATCCATGAGCATGGAACGTTTTTCCATTTCTTTGTGTCTTCTTCAGTTTCTTTCCTGAGTATTTTATAGTTTTCTGAGTACAGATCCTTTGCCTCTTTGGTTAAATTTACTCCTAGGTATCTTATGGTTTTGGGTGCAATTGTAAATGGGACCGACTCCTTGATTTGTCTCTCTTCTGTCTTGTTGTTGGTGTATAGGAATGCCACTGATGTCTGTGCATTGATTTTATATCCTGCTACTTGACTGAATTCCTGTATGAGTTCTAGCAGTTTTAGGGTGGAGTCTTTTGGGTTCTCCACATACAGTATCATATCATCTGCAAAGAGTGAGAGTTTGACTTCCTCTTTGCCAATTTGGATGCCTTTGATTTCTTTTTGTTGTCTGATTGCTGTGGCTAGGACTTCTAATACTGTGTTGAATAGCAGTGGTGAGAGTGGACATCCCTGCCGCGTTCCTGACCTTAGGGGAAAAGCTCTCAGCTTTTCCCCATTGAGAATGATATTCACTGTAGGTTTTTCATAGATGGCTTTTATGATATTGAGGTATGTACCCTCTAAGCCTATACTCTGAAGAGTTTTGATCAAGAAAGGATGCTGTACTTTGTCAAATGCTTTTTCTGCATCTATTGAGAGGATCCTATGATTCTTGTTCTTTCTTTTGTTAATGTATTGTGTCACATTGATTGATTTGCGGATGGTGAACCATCCTTGCAGCCCAGGGATAAATCCCACTTGGTCGTGGTGAATAATCCTTTTAATGGACTGTTGGATCCTATTGGCTAGTATTTTGGTGAGAACTTTTGCATCCATGTTCATCAAGGATATTGGTCTGTAATTCTCCTTTTTGATGGGGTCTTTGTCTGGTTTTGGGATCAAGGTAATGCTGGCCTCATAAAATGAGTTTGGAAGTTTTCCTTCCATTTCTATTTTTTGGAACAGTTTCAGGAGAATAGGTATTAATTCTTCTTTAAATGTCTGATAGAATTCCCCTGGGAAGCCATCTGGCCCTGGGCTTTTGTTTCTTGGGAGAATTTTGATGACTGCTTCAATTTCCTTAGTGGTTATAGGTCTGTTCAGGTTTTCTCTTTCTTCCTGGTTCAATTTTGGTAGTTGATACATCTCTAACAATGCACCCATTTCTTCCAGGTTATCTAATTTGCTGGCATAGAGTTGCTCATAATCCGACTGGTGTCCTTATAAAAGAGGAAATTTGTACACACACACACACACACACACACACACACACACACACACACACACACACAACTGTGTGAGGACCCGGGGAGAAGACAGGCATCTGCGAGCCAAGGAGAGAGGCCTCAGAAGAAACCCCTGCTGACAGCTCGGGCTCAGACTTCTGGCCTCCAGAACTGGGTGAAAATACACGTGCGTTGTTGGAGCCACCCAGGCCGTGCCAATTGGCGGTGGCAGCCCTAGGAAACGGATACACCCGGGCACCAGGTTCTCTACACTTCCGTCCTCTCTTGAGAGTGCTTCTGCATTCATGCTGTGTCCCACCTTTCCCCATCCCTCTTATTGAGGATACTTGATTTTGTTTTTTTATTAACACATAAACTTGATTTTTTTTAAAGAGGTTACAGAGTCACAGGATTTAGAAGTTAAAAATGCCAAAAACAGCATATGGTGAAAAATCTCCTTCCCTCCCTTGCCCCCAGGCACCTGTTTGGCCTCCGAGGAGGTAATCATCGTCCCTGGATCTTTTCATAGCTCTCGGATCCATATTCAGGCACATGCGTATCTTCATCCTACTCATCTTTATATAATCGAACAGTAATGTTCTACATGCAGCTTCCAACTCACTCCATTAGAGATTGTTCCAGGCAAATACATAGAGAGAACACAGCCTGATGGTTAAAAGCCAGACTGCCTGCATTCAATTCCTGTTTGGGAAACCCTCTGTCACTTACCAGCTGTGTGACCCTGTACCTTCGCCTCTGCCCGCTCTCCTTTCCTCATCTATAAGATGAAATCATAATAGGACCTACTGCTATTAGTTTTCAATTCATGCCTAGCAAATTACTACCAATGTAGCAGCTTAAAAGAAAAAATACCCATTTATTAGTTCACAGTTTTGTAGCTGTCCAGAAGCTGGACGGACTTGACCGTGTTCTCTGTATAGGGTCTCACAAGGTCAGAATCAAAGTGTTGGTCAGACTGGGCTCCTATCTGGAGGTTCTGGAAGAGAATCTACGTCCAGGCTTATTCAGGTTGTTGGCAGAATTCATTTCGGTGTGGTCATAGGACTGAAGACCCCGTTTTGCTGGGTGTCAGCCAGGGGTCACTCTGAGCTCCCAGAAACCACTGTCTGTCCTTTCCTGTGGCCTCCTCCCTCTTCAAGCTAGAAAAGGCATGTGGAATCCTTCTCCTGCTTATATCTTCCGGACTTCTCCCCCTTTAAAGGGCTCATGTGATTGGATTAGACCCACCCAGATAGTCTCCCTTTTGATAAACTCACAGTTAACTGATTGGTAACCTTAATTACATCTGCAAAATCCCTTTCCTCTGGTAATATAACAGACTCCAGGTGAGATAACTCATCCTAGTACAGTTCTGAGGGTCAAGGTGGGAAATTTGGGGGGATGCACAACACGCTACCTCAAAGGATGTTGTAAGGATTTGGTTGCATATCTCATGGCATGCAATATATAAAAGTTAGCTTTTTTGGGGGGTGAGGAGGGTCCCTTGGATTTTTGTATTGTGGAAACGGTTTAGATTTATTGAGGATTTTCAAAGAGATTCCTCTAATTCACAACCTTGGACAGTTGTGCATTGCTTAGTCCTCTTTCACCCATTGATTCTGTGGTTCCCCAGGACTCAACCTAAATGTTACTCCCTCCCCACTACCCCCGGGCCATCCCCTCAAGACAATGATAGTTTCCCTCATTCATTTTCCCGCAGCTTCTCGTCCCAGCACCTATGGTACTACTTGGTAATTATCCAGGCCGTTGTCTTCTCCTCCAAACCATAAATTCTGAGGGGCAGATACCTGTCTGTCCCATTCACTGTTAGAGCCCACCTCTTCAAACAAATCCTTACAGACGGTAACCCTAGGAAGGGGATGGTCAGGTTTGCCTAAACCCATTTTACAGATAAAACAGGTTTAGGGGGCCGCCTGGGTGGCTTAGTCGATTAAGCAGCCAACTCTTGATTTCAGCTCAGATCATGATCTCAGGGTGGTTAGATGGAGCCCTGGACTCTGCTCTCAGGGGGAGTCTGCTTGGGATTCTCTCCCTCTCCCTCTGTCACTCCCCCTGCTCATGTGCTCCATCTCTCTCTAAAATAATTGAATCTTTAAAAATAAAAATTTAAAAAAACAAAACAAAACTGAGGTTTAGGGAAGCTAAGCAAGTTGTCAAGGGTCAGTGTACTTGGAGGTAGCAAAGCTACGACCTAAACCCAGCATTTGAGACGTAACAAGAACATTTCCCAGCATTTCTTCTTGTTTATGTATACGCTGTGTGAAGTGCTTTATTTGTGTCATTTCATTTGGACCTATAAACAATACTATGAGAAGGGCACTGTTCTTATTCCCATCTTACAGGTGAGGAAACAAAGGGTCAGGTCACCCAAGAAAGTCACCTGGCTGGTAAGCACGGTCAGGGTGTGGGCCCAGCAGGTGCTCTGTCTGCCTACAGCTGTTAATTGAAGATACTGATCCATCTTTCATCATCTGGCTTCACTGGAACAGAACAGAAAGCCAGCAACCAAGATGCTAATTGTTAGCAATATTAGAATTACCTAATGTTTACTATGATTTTATGCTTAAAAGAAACTTCCATCTCTGGCATTGCCAAGAAGATTCTAGAGCAGGACAGACAAGCAAGAAATTGTCTTTTCCTAGAGACACTGTGGAATCTGAAAATAAACTTAGGTTCAGATTCTTCCTCTAGCCCCTTCTGCCTCTGGAACCTTGGTTCACTTCACTGAGCCTCAGTGTCCCCCATCTTTAAAATGGGAATATCAGGTTGCCTCATAACCCTGTTGTGAGAATTAATGAAAATAACACAGGTCAAGTGCTGGCTGGTTAGTTAATTCTTGTTACTTTATTTTATTTTTTCATTTTAGAGAGAGTGAAAGTGAGTGCACGTGAGTAGGGGGAGGGGCAGAGGGAGAGGACCTCAAGCAGACTCTGCACTGAGCATGGAGCCCACTACAGGGCTTGATCTCACCACCCATGAGATCAGGAGCTGAGCCGAAACCAAGAGTCGGACACTTAACCAACTGAGCCACCCAGGTGCCCCAGTTATTGCTATTTTAAAGGAGGTAGAGAGCATTAGCAGTTATCGGGTTACAGCTTAAAGTGAGCAAGAAAGTCAGAATCTAACCAAACGCAGATGGAACAAAATACCATTTACTAAACTGTGATTCGGGGGCCTTAGGGAGATGTTAATGGGCATTTTATAAAAAGGTGTTCCATGGTCAGATAACTTTGAGAAATGCTCTGAGTTTTATCCACCCTCTCACCCTCCGGCCCTGCTTACACATTAACATAGTAAAGGCTCTGAGAAGTCCTACAGTCCAGAGATTCATTTCACTTTAACATTTCCCCAATTTGTTAACCATGGAACCTTTTTACTGAGGAGCACAACATGCTGCAAAATCTAGTTCGGGGATTGGCAAACCTGTGGACCAACCTGTGGACCCAGTGCTTATTTTGGTAAAGTTTTACTAGAACATAGTCATGCTTATGCATTGAAGTGTTGTCTGTGGCCCCTTTCATGCTACAAAGGCAGAGTTGAATAGTGGAAGCAGAGTCTGCATGACCTGCAAAACCTAAACTATTTAAAGTCTGGCCATTTGGGGCGCCTGGGTGGGTCAGATGGTTAAGCGTCTGCCTTTGGCTCAGGTCATGATCCCAGGGTCCTGGGATCGAGTCCCACATCGGGCTCCCTGCTCCTTGGGAGCCTGCTTCTCCCTCTGCCTCTCTCTCTCTCTCTCTCGCTCTCTCTCTCATGAATAAATAAATAAAATCTTTTAAAAAAAATAAAATAAAGTCTGGCCCTTTAAGAAAAAGTTAGCTAACTCTGATCAGGAGTTTGACTCTATTTACATTCCTAATTCCGTGTAGTTTGGCCTTTGTAAGAAAGCTATGTCTAAGGGGGAACTCAGTAGTCTACAGCAGACACTTCAGAGAATAGAAGACCCCGAGGGGTGAGATATGGCGAGAGGTTCTGCTGGAAACCAAGAGAAGTGAATTTGGCTAAATGTCATTAGATGGACTTGACTATTTGAAATTGCCAGGCTAATTTTTAGTTGTATCCTAAGGCAATGAGTGGCTTGCAAGGCTTCTTAGGATCACACTCATTCCTAGGATTTGTTCTTTCTTTGCTCTGCTTGAAGTTTGTAGCTCAGGTGCCTATTCATCCCTGAAGTGCTGAAGGCTGAGATAGCAAACAGTCAAAGCTCCCATGTACTGGCCTGTGTCAGGCATCACTAATCGAACATATCCCTGCTTCACCCAGGTTCATCTCAATGCAGCACCCCAGACAGTCCCGACCAGTCAATGTCGGAACATGAGATGAAGCCTAGGCTTTCACTTCAGTTCTTCCTTGTAAAGAAAATGGAACATTCTGGCAGCTGCAGAGCTCTGTGGCCTCTCAGCTGATTGGATGGGGCCCACCCAGATTACTTACTTAAAGTCAGCTGATTGTAGATGCTAATCACATTTACACAGTACCTCTGGCAGCAACCCTAGATTAGTGTCTGGTTGCATAACTGGATGCTAGAGCCTAAATCAAAGCATGAAACTAACCATCGCAGTCCCCCATTGGACGAGATGCCTATTTGGGGGCTGAGACCAATGTTTTATCCCATCAAGGAAGTATCCATCTAGTCCAATTTATTGAACTTTTTAAAATAAAAGCTGGTCATTGAACTTAATCAAAAATCACTTGATTTTCCTCTTAAGATCTGTTACAGTGAAAAACTGCGTTACCAGGTTTCCTCTTGAGCACTGCATTGTTGGAATGAACCCCACCTCCTCCTGACGTAGTCTCCTCTGATAATGCACCTGGATTCTGCGTGCCACTATTTTACTTAGGATTTTTGCATCGGTAGTCATTAGTGTCCCTGTCCCTCTGTGGGTGATTTCCCAGAAATCGCTCATTCACTTTTGCTGACATCTCAGTTATGGTCACTGCCTGGGGAGCTGGGAGCATCTTCTTCTTAGCTGGGGGCCAAGGGACCAAAACAAAAAATCAGCTTCTTATTTTGAAGGAAGAGGAGGAGAATGGATATGGGGAGGCACCAGCAGTCTGGGTCCCGGCATGAGAATCCCTGGTTTGCAGATGAGGTTCAGCAAGGTGTGTTCAGTTACTCAGGGTCACACAGCAAGTCTGTGGCAGAGCTATGACTTGAGGTGAGGTCTCCCAGATGCCAAGGGAGATGCCCCAAGGACCAACAATCAGAATATAACAAATATCATAATGTATAATATTAAGTCACTCATTTGCCCAGTACTATTTTAAGAGCTCCATAAACAAACAAACAAACAGAAAAAAAAAGTTCCATAAAAATGAACTGATCCTCCCAACCACCCTCTGAAGTTGCTACTCCTCTAATCCCCCATTTGCAGATGAGGAGCCTGAGGCGCAGAGAGGGTAAGTGACTTGCCAAGAGTCACACAGCTGGTTAAGTGGCGGGGCTGGGGTCTGAACTCGGCAGTCTCATTCCAGAACTCCCACTCTTTAAGCATCACACATTCCTCTCTGCTCATCTCTCACTACCCCCCAGCCTCCTGACTCAGTTCCCCCAGTGTAGATGGTACAGCAGATATTCTGTGAGGCTGAGGGCTGGTGGGAATTGCTCCCCAGCAATCCAGAGACCACACCCCCCCCCATCTCTAGCCACCTCTGGTCCATAATCTCCTCCCTTTGCCACCCTGCCCCTGCTCGGTCTCAGGGGCCTGCACCTCATTTTCTGTTGTTGTTCTTGTTTTGCTTTGTATTTTTCCTTCACTCTGTTCCCTGGGAGACTCTCAAAGTCTACATTCTGCCACCAGGGGACACAGGAGGGACAGGGCAGGCACCTGAGATTTCCCAAACCCCTCGTGCCCGAAGGTGGTGGTGGGAGCTATTTATTTATTTATCTAGTCCTGCTCTGCTCCACACCCCCCAAGCTGTTGTTCCTCGCTGGGGAAGATGAAAAACGGCTTCAGACAATGGAGGACAAGGCTTGCCACATGGCCCCCGCAGTTGAATTTCCTTTAATTCATTTTATATTGAACCAAATGATACTGTTTGTTTTTAATGGCAAACACTCAGCACGGAGGAGGGGCGGCCAGGCCTCCTCCTGGGGTAATTAGGAACACAGCTGCTATTTAAACTCTCCTGTCCTCTCCACTCCCCGCCTGCCCCCCCAGCACCCTGCACTGGGCCTCTGGAAATCACTTTTCAGGTTGAAAGATGATACGTTTCACCAGCTCAGATGGTCACTGTGCAGAGAGCCCGCCCAGCTCTGCCCCAGCTGCAGTCAGCCCCGCTTAGTGTAGCCGCCCCATCCCCAGGCCCACCCCGCTCCGGGAAGAAGTGGATGCACAGGAATGGGGGCCAGGACTGTGGCTGTTCGTGGTGCCCCTGTCCCCCCGCCCGTCGCTGAAAATCCTACACGGGCACCTGGTCCAAGCAGGGCTCAGCTGGTGCCCTGCCCCAGGAACTGAGGAACATAGAAGTTGGGTGCCTTCATGCAGCACCTGGGGCAGTCTGCGCCCTAACCAGAGCCCCAGGTGATTCTGTGGATATGAAAGTTGGCGGTCAAGAGGAGAGGTCCTTCCACGTGGGCTGTGAGGTGGCCAGCTGGTCCAGGGCTCCTCTGAAGCCTGAGAGAAGCCAGAAGCCCCCGAAAGTCCCTTTTTGCTGAGATGGGCCAGAGACAGCTTCAGCTCCTTGCAGGTACAGAGAACTTGGATGGATACAGCCAGCCCCTTTGGCAGACACTGGAGGGATTCACAAGGCTTTGGCCTGCTTGTGACTTTAGTAGGGGTCCATTATGAGGATTAAGGCCCGATTTGGACATTCCAGAGACCCCTCCATCCCCTCAAAGGTTGGGTTACACCCCTGCCCTGTTGTTCACAGACTAGAAATCAGAAAGACCTTCTTGTCATAGAGACAGGGAAACCAAGGCCCACAAGTTACTGGTTCCAGGTCACATGATTGATCGTCTCCTGTATTCATTCTACAGACACGTTTTGGACATCGACCTAGTGCTAGGTGTGGGGGGCTATCACAGACCCAGGACTTTCAAGCTCAGACCTCCCAGTCTGATGGGTCGGCAGCCAGGGAAGCAGTGACTACAGGGCCCTCTTGGAAAACAGAGAAGGCGCACCCAAACCAGCCCCCGGCAAAGTCTCCCTACATAGGGTGACCTCAGCACTGAGTTTTTAAGAGGGGTGGGAGTTAACCAGGCAAAGCCAAGCCCAAAGGACGTGCCAGGGAGAGGGGACAGCCAGAGCCGTGGCAGGGAAGTAGGAAACAGTTTGGAGTGTGCATTTTTCCCGGTAACTGTTGAACCTCTCCTCCCCACCGGACTCTAAGCGCCAGGAAGGCAGGGAGGACGTCTGCCCACTCTCATGCTTAGAACCAGTGACACGTGGGAGGTGTGCAGTGACTCTCAAGTGAACAGATGGGGGCGTGCAAATGGCTGGTGTAAGTACACAAGGCAAGGCCCAGGTCCCTGCCTTGCCTTTCCGAGCGACATTATGGGTGTGCGGTGGCAACCCCTACTCTGGGTTGCTGTGGGGGTTAATTAGCCGGCTAAGTGGTGCTTATTTTGCTCTTCTCCAGCTAAATGATTAGGGAGGCAGCCAGGCTCCCTGAGGTGGCCTCCGAGGTGTCCACTTCACGCCCTTCCTCCAGGTGGAAGGCCTGGCGTTGTGCTGTGGGCTACAGGTTGGGGGTGGGGCTGCCCTGCTTCACTTTCCCTCCAGCTGCTCCTCCTTCCCTGGGGAGAAAGAAGGGGCTTGGAACTGAGATTTGGCCCAAGGGAGCCCACCGCTTGCTTACATTTCTCAACCCTCAGCTTGTCCAAAAAAGGTCCCAGAATCCGTTGGGAAGCGCTTGAGCTCTGGAGGCAGGCGGATCCAAATTTGAACCCTGGTTCTACCATTCCCATGTGTGGTGCCTCCGGCCAGTCGCCTGCCTGCTCTGTGCCCCAGTTAACTCATCCGTGAAAAAGGAGATAATGCTGCTTACCTCTCAGGGCTTCAGGGGAGATGTGAGGTGAGCTGGAAAATAAATTATATTTTATTTTTTAGTTTTTTAAAGATTTTATTTATTTGACACAGCACAAGCAGGGGGAGCAGGAGAGGGAAAAGCAGGCTCCCCACTGAGCAGGGAGTCCGAGGTGGGGCATGATTCCAGGGATCATGACCTGATCCAAAGGCAGACGCTTAACCAACTGAGCCACCCAGGTGCCCCTAGGAAATAAATTTTAAATAAAACAGGTGGAATGTGCCTTCAGCAATTTCTGACATGTAGTAGATGCTCCATGTGTGTATATGTTTTTCTTTCTGTGTGTTCTCCCTCATGACCCTCCTGGGTCAGGACTCCGCTACAAGTTGGAGATTGGAGGTACAAACCAGTCCTGTTGCTCAGAGGCTGAGAACCCACCAACACTTGGCAGACCTCTGGCTCTTCTCCTCAGGGCCCAGAAGTGCCAAGATCAGAATGGCCCAAAGAAGGAAGGAAGGATTATACTTCCTAGTTACCTATTTGTGCCCAGCCCTGGACAGGATCTTGGAGCAATCTGGGTTTGAATTTGACTTTACTCACTGAGGACAAGGTCACAGCTTCAAGCTTCCATAGCCACATCTGTGTATAGAACTAGTAGATAATATTACCCACCTCAAGGAGAAGCCCAGTGAGGAGCATACAAGGTCATGTATTAGGAAGGCTCAGCAGAGAGTTTTCAGCACCTGCTAAATCTTGGCTGTGAGGATAAGACCTTTCCTTCCTTCAGGGGGCTGACAGAGAGGTAAGGGGAGAGACACACACCAAAGCACAAGGACAGAACAGAATGAGAGGACCCCTGGAGCCCAGAGACTGCTTCCCGGCTGTGTGCACATTCAGGGCCGCCGGCACATCACAGCCCTCCATAAATACCTGCAGAGTGGTGACAGCAGAGGTGGGCAGGGGCAGCAAGGCAGTGCAGGAGAGTAGGAGCACGCTCTCTGTTCCCTCGTGGGCCTGGGCTTGGCCTTGACTGGCTTGCCGCCAGCCCCTGGGCCTTGGCATTCCTGAAACACCCTTGTCCCTGCACTGGGTGAGGCAGGGGTTCCCTGCAGCCAGCCTTCCGTGTCTGGGGCTGTTCCTCTTTTAAGAGGAGGAAACCATCATCCTCAGTCTTCAGCACTTTGTCCGAAATCTCGCAGCTGCTCAGAGGGAATCTTTTGGACCGCCTGCCTGGCCCTTGTCTCTTTGTGGCCTGAACATCCCATCCGTCACTCACCCATTTGGAAGTTCTCTCGGTCCCTCCTCCCTCAGTCCCACTCTTGTTCTGTCACCTCCAGGCCCTTGCAGTGCCTGTCCCCTCTTGCTGGGAACACCGTCCTCCTGACCCCAGCCTTATCTGGCTGACCTCTAATTGCTCACCAGTCTGTGTTTACATCTCACTTCCCCTGGGAAGCCTGGACCTCACCTGGCCCCACGTGGGCCCACACGTGGGGACTCGCCCATGTACCCCTGCAGTACTTGGGTTACTTCGGTCTTGCATGCATCATATGATGCCCTGATTGCTGGCTTGTCTTCTCCCCCACCCCCCAAAAGAAACCTCCATGCCTGGTGAGAGCAGAAGCCAGGTCTCTCATATGTTTCATTTTACCCCTAGCCTCATGCATAGTACATGGTAGGCACTCAAAACACAGAGGTTGAGCTAGGTAATTCATTGGGAGTGTGGCCAAAGCACTTTTTCTCTGAAGCAGGCTCTGCCCTCGGTGGAGAGGGTCTGCTGGGAGTCAGACAAGCAGCTTCCATCTCAGCCGCTCCACTTATGAGCCCTGGGACCTTGGATGAGGCTCTAAGCCTCAGTTTTGTCATCTGTAAAATAGGGGTAGTAATCATACCAATATGAAGATGAAACAAGATCATGTCTTTGAATGAAGCATTCCAATCACTGCGGCTCAGTAAGTAGTGGCCACCGTTTGTTATTTAGTGAAGAAACAAAGTAGGCGGAGGAGAGGGGGTCCTGGAGGGCGTGACTTCCCCCCTCCCCCCCAATCATTCTCTAGGAGGAAATGATGATGATGTTGTTATTGCAGCCTTGCAGAAGCCAATCACAGTGCGCATACTCCATGCCAAGCACGGTCCTATTCTCCTTCCATCCGTCTATTCATTCATTCAAACAGTATTTTTTTTTTTTGACCACCTACTCTGTGCCAGGCCTGTACTAGGTTCTAGGGACTCAGCAGTGAATGAGATACAATATCTGCTTTCAAGGTCCTTACATAAACAAGATGCTGAGATAAATAAGCAGTATGTGAGGTGGAGAAAAATAAAATGGAATGTGGTGGCGGGCGCTGCTCTTTTAAATTGGGTGCCGGGAAAGACCTCACTGAGAAGTTGACATTCATGCAAAGACTTGAAAGAAGCAAGGGAGTGTGCCATGCATACATCTGGAGAAGAGTATTCCAGGCAAGAGGAAATAGCATGTGCAAAGGCCCTGGGGTTGAAGCATGCTTGGCAAGCTCAAGGAACAGCAAGTGAGTGTGGCCGTAGCAGTTGCAGGGAGGGCGGGGGTGTGGAGGGAGAGGGAAAAGCAAACTCCACGCTGAGCCCAGAGCCCGGCAGGGGGCTCAGTCCCAGGACCCTGAGATCATGACCTGAACTGAAGGCAGAAGCTTAACCGACTGAGCCACCCAGGTGCCCCAACAAATTTATTATCTTACAGTTCTAGAGGTTACAAATCCAAAAGCAGTCTCCTGGGGCTAAAGTCCAAGTGTCAGCAGGGAGGTTCCTTTTGGAGGCTCTAGGGAAGAATCAGTTTCTTTGCCTTTTCCAGCTTGTAGAGGCTGCCCACATTCCTTGGCTTTGACAGCCTTCCTCTAGCTTCAAAGCACATCTGTCCAACCTCTGCTCTCTTCACTCTGACCCTCCTTCCTTCTGACAAGGACCTTTGTGATTACATTGTCCCCCACCCCCAAATAATCCAGAATAATCTCCCCATCTCAAAATCCTTAATCACATCTGCACAGACACAAAATTCCTTTTGCCTTGCAAGATACCATCACAGGATCCATGGATTAGGACGTGGACATCTTTGGGGGGCCACTATTAAGCCTATCACCCCCCACACACACACACACACATACTTTGCAGATAAGGAAACTGAGGCCTAGAGAGGTGATGTCACCTTTGGGCAAAGTCACCTCCCAGCATAAGGACAGACCTGCAATTGGGGCCCATGTCCATCTAGTTCCAAGTCAACAAGTCGTGGGCTCTAGACCACCAGGAAGGAGGCACTTTCTGCCTATCTCTGACTGTCTCCCTTCCACCTGACCCCCAGTGTTTCAGGAGGCCAACAGCCTTGGTCAGTTGCAGCCCAGAGTGTTTGTGCCTAAGACTGTAGCTGACGTGGGGACAGAGAAGCACATTCATCCACCTGGGACCGGGACAAAGGGAAGAGACCGCCTTTCTGCAGCTAACAGGGTCCCAGGCCATTTCAGGCTTAATCATCAACACCTTATAATTGGGCCTCTCTTGGGTCCCAGGGAGCAAGGCCCTGTTTGTAAGGAGGCTCCTGATGGGCACGTTGCTGGGACACGTGGCCTGAGCCCTTCCTGTTCATGGGGCTGAAGCTCTTAAATCAAGGGAACCACAGCCAATGAAATTGGGTGCTTGCCTGCTGCTGTTGAGGGGCAGAGCTCTCCTCCCAGTCTGGTGACTCCTGTGGGGCCACAGCCAGGCCCCAAGGACTCTGTCAGTTGGCCCCTGGGGCCACAGCACCAGAGACCTATCCCAGCCTTTGGCATGCTTTCTGGCCTCCTCCTCATCCTGGGCATTGAAGCCAGAAGAGCAGAGAGAGGACCTTTGTAGGAAATCGGGGGTGTGAGGGAGAAGGTGACACATTTTGACCAGCTCTGGTCTTTAATATCAAGTGTCCAGTTATCAGGAGGCAGGATGTGATGGTGGATAAATAAGGGCATCCACGCTGACATCAGACAGACTTAGATTCAGATCCCACATGTACCACTTATTAGCTCTGTGATCTTAGGCAAAATGATGAACTTCTCTGAAACTGACCCTCAGTTTCCCCATCTACAAATTGAGGGTACTAATTTGGCTCCTGGCTCATGAGATTGTTATAGTTGGTTTAAAGAGTGGGCAAATTTTCTGCTTGTGGCTTTTTAAAAAAATAACACATACAAGGTACAAAAAATAATAACAAATAATCATGTTTAAAAATTAGAAAATTAGGGCGCCTGGGTGGCTCAGTCGTTAAGCGTCTGCCTTCGGCTCAGGTCATGGTCCCAGGGTCCTGGGATTGAGCCCCGCACCAGGCTCCCTGCTCTACGGGAAGTCTGCTTCTCCCTCTCCCACTCCCCCTGCTTGTGTTCCCTCTCTTGCTGTGTCTTTCTCTGTCAAATAAGTAAATAAAATCTTTAAAAAAAAATTAGAAAATTAAAAGCACCTTAGAAACTCCCTGTGCACACATCCTGGGTTCCATCCATCTCCCTCCCTCCCTTTGCTCATAAGAAACCACAGAGTCTTGCAGTTACCCTGCCCTCATTGTCCGTACGTCTGGTTTTTTGTCTCCTTTCTTGCTGAGCTATTATGTATAACCCTACTGCCTTCCATACTTAATTTCCTATGAATTCCTCCTCTATTCTCTCCTCTTACCAAGCAGGGATGCTGCTGGTTGGGAGACCTGAACATCAAGTTTGTCAATACTGTAATAGGCTCTGAGTAAGCACCAGAGGAACTTTACAGTGAGTAAAGTACTTGTACCAAGAACCTTGGACTGCCTAGAAAGAACACAAGCCCAGGCTTTATCCTCAGACAGACCTGGGCTTGAAAATCAGCACTGCCGACCAGCTTGAGCCACCAATTCTTTGAGTTCACGCCAGGAATATTAAGTAACTACTGTGTGACAGGCACAGTGTAGATATAGGAATGCCGTGAATGAAACAGGGTCCCTGCTTTTGTTTGGTTGGGGAGATCACCATTAAACAAATAAGCATGCAAACGTGAAACTTCAAAATGTGATAAGCACCAGGCAGAAAATAAAACAGAATTCATGGGAGACCCATTTAGGGAAATGGGAAGGGCTTTCTCTGCACAAATGGTATTGGACTGAAACTTGTACTTCCTTGCCATCCGACTTTGGTTAAAGTAAATTCGGTTTTGTCATCTGCAAAATGGAGCTGGAAATTACCCACTCACAGCTCTGCCCTTGGTAATAGCATCTGACTCAATGTCTGGCTCAACACAGGGGCTCTGTGTCATTTGCCTTCCTTCCTGTCAGCCATGGCAATGTATGTTGCTAAGGTCTGGTGAGGAGCTGTTAGTGAGCAGTTAGTAAGTGATGAAGAACCTGCTGCTGGCGAGTTGTCAAGCTTTCTAAGGGTCTCGTTGGCTCCTCTGCGTTTGATGGCTGACCCTGGGGGTGGGAGAGAGGAGAGAAGGTATATTGTCCACTGTCAACAGGAAGTCTTCCTTTTTCTGGAGAAAGTGGTGAAGAGTGATACAAAGGCTGTGCTACTGAATCACATCCCAGCTCTGCAGCCAGTCATTTCACCTCTGTCAGCTTCCTCTTCCCATCAGCAAACTAGCCCTTATAATACTTCTCGGGTGGGTTTGTCATGTGGAATAGTGACCTTTAATATAAAGTGTCCAAGTACGTCGTGGGCACCCAGCAAGCGTGGCCATTACACCGTCCCCACCAGGGCAGGAACTGGGACAAAGGTGCAGAGAAAGGGAGAGGCAAAGGGCTAATTCACACCATCTCAGTTCAAGTCCTTGCTCTGCGCGTTCCTAAGCTGGGGAAACTTGGGGCAGGTTCCTTATCCCTCTGAGCCTCAGTTCCCGCGCAAGACAGAACACAGAAGAGCACTTCCTTCACTGGGCAGCTGTGAAATCACGCAGGCGAGTCGCCTGGCACCGCTCCCGACCCCACGGCCAGGGGAGCTGGTGCGGTCACTCCCTGCTGGTTGGTACGTGACCTTAGGGGTGGCGAAGGCGCGTGGAAGAATGAAAACGGCAGCTTTGCCCTTCGCAAACAGCGACCTCCTTTGTCCGCAGAGGTCACGGAGCAGCCGGCTCGGGAGTCGGTACCGGCGCAAGGCGCACGGAAGCCCCGACCCGGAGCCGGCGGCGCGCAGAGCGGGGCGGCCAGGGGCGCGGGGCTGTGACCTCATCGGCCGGCGCCGTCCCGGGGGGCCATGAGATCATGAGATGCCGGCGCTCGCCGAGGAGTCGATTTGTTGGGAGCGCGGGGACAGCCGGCCGCCCGCCGCGGTGATCTCATCCGGGCCCCCGGGAGGAGGAGGCAGGCGGCCCGGCGGGCCCGGGCCGCCGGGAGGTGGATTAATGCTTACCGCCGGCCGGTGACGTCACCAACAGCGCCCGTTGCCGGGTAACGAGCGGCCTTTGGCCCCGCCCCCGGCGGCCCCGCCCCCCACCTGCCGCGCTCTCTGCCTCGACCCATTCTGCCTCGCCCGTCTCTTTGCTTTTTTCTTTTTTTTTTTGTATTGAGGTACAACTTACATACTGTAAAATGATCTAATTATAAGTGTAGAGGCTCGATGAATTTTTGCATATGCATGTATCTATATGTAAAATATGTATATGTATGTCCATATGTTTCAAGATCTCAGCGCTCTTCAATAGGAATGTGATGCAAGTCACATAGATAACTTCACATTTCCTAGTAGTCACGTTAAACAAGTAAGAAGGAGCAGGTGACATTCATTCTAATAATATATTTTATTTATCCCAGTATGTCCAAAGTATTATTTCAACAGGTTATCAGTACAAAAATTTTAATGAGCTCTTTTACCTTTTTTGTAAGACTTGGAAAACCCTGTGTATTTTATACTTTCAGTACATCTCAATTCGGATTTAGCCACATTTAAAATGCTCAGTAGCCACATGTGACAAGTGGCTACTGTATTGAGCAGCATAGGTATAAAACATTTCCAGCACCCAGAAGTTTCCTTCATTCCTCCTTCTGGTCAGTACCCCTGCCAAGGGCACCCATCATTGTGACCTGCATCATCCCTCTTCAGTTCTCCGCCCCCCCCCCCACACACACACACATCTTGTATCTTTTCTCTCTCCCCACATCTCACTTTAACTCCACCGGTCTGCATCACAGTGGCTCAGAGCACCAGATGGGAAGTCAGACTGGATTTGAACCCTGGCTCTACCCCTGTCTAGCACTTGGACAGTCTCCTTTGCCTCTCTGAGCCCGTGTTTCCACACCTATTAACTGTGGCTCATGATAACAAGGTCCATCTCTTTGAGTTCTTAGAGTAGAGAGCCTTGGGGGCAGCATGCTAAGTGTTCCAAAGAGAAATTTTATCACCCAACTGTGATAAAATTGCTGGTTTCTTCTCTCTTCCTTCGTGTAATTCTTCCAGTAACTTGGTCTCCCACAATCTATTCCTTCCTCCCATGCCTCTGTTGCGTTTTCTCATCGGAGAAACGGGAACGGATCATAACTAGCCAGCAGGGGAGCAGTGGATGTGCAATTCCGGGCCCATGGTAAGTGCTTGGTAATAAGGAGATCACTTTCTTCACCTTTCCCCTCTTTCATGACCTCTAGGTTTCCTTCAGTCCCCAGTCCCCTCAACACTTCTTCCTCCTACCACTCCTCGCCACGCTGTTCTGAAGTGTTTCCAAGCTCGTCCCCACCCGCGGCCTTCTCAAGATGAAGAAGACAGATTGGGAGCGCCTGCCCCTCGGCCGATGGCACAGCACCTCAGAGGTCGCTGTTCCTCATTTTGTTCTGAAGGGCTTTGCGGTCCCCGTGCAGCCTGCAATCATAACAGACCTGCAGGCTGCCTTCCCAAGGAAACAAGTCTTTGTTTTCAGCCCCTTACGCCTGCCCAGCCAGCCCATTTTGGAGCAGGAAGTGTGACCCGTCCTGGTCGCGATCAGAAGCTAAGGAGCAGTCCAGAGCGAGCAAAGCAAATATGGGAAAACCGTAGGGGAGGATGAGGGGCCCTTTGCTCTCCCCCCACCCCCGGGCCCCTGCGGCCCGGGGGTGGGGGGGGTTGCGGGGGTGGACCCAAGTCCTGCTTATTTCCCCCCACGGGAAAGGAGGGGCTTTGCAAGGAAGACTCTCTGTGGCCCTATGCCAGCTTTCCGGCCTCCTTTTCCTGACACCCTCTTTCTGTTGGGGGAGCCCCGTCGCCCTTTCACTGTGGTTCTGATGAGGCTGTCAGTCACGGCACTCCGCCCACCCCTGACCATGTGATCAGGCCCAACCAATCATAGAAGCCGACGGCCGCCTTTGGCCTCTGAGCTTGGTTCCGAGGATGGAGGCTTGCCATTCATTTGGTGAATGGGTCCAGGGAGAAACAGGTCTCTCTTCATGTTGGAGTTGAAGCGTTAAGACTGTTGGCTTGGGGCTGGCAGTAGTCATCTTTCCTACCAGATATAGGTGAATCCAGCACTTTACCCACATCACATGGGTCTGGTTACCTAATGCTCTCAGTGCCTCGGTTTCCTCATCTGTAAAGTGGGAGCATTAATAGCACCTCCCGCAAAGTGTTGTGCGCGGCGTGGTGCCTAGCACATAATAAGAGCTAAGAAATAGTAATAATTACAGTCATCATCATGATTGCCACCTGGAGAGGGCCTGGCCTTGACGGGATTGAATGAAGCTTACACACAAGAGTAACAGAGACAGCCTGAACCGAGAGATGGGAAAGAGGAGAGATGGAAAGAACTAGAGAAATAGAGATCTTTGGCCACATTGTTTGCACTCCTGGACCCAGCCGTACTGGAACCAGAGCCACCCCTGCCTTCAACAGTTTCGTGACCCAGTACATCACAATCTTTCTATAACCTACTTCAAGTAGGCTTTCTGTCACTTACAGTCGAAAGTGGTGCTGTAAATACAGACTCTTATACCAGCAGTTCTTGTAACAGTGCTTAGAAGTCCAGGGTGTCAGAGCTGGGTCAATACTGCCATCACACAAAACAACATCAAGGCCCAGAGAGGGAGAAGTACTTGCCCGAAGCCACACAGCTACAAAGGATGCACCCCCAGCTACCTGACTTCGAACTTGGCACTTTTAACACCATTTCACATTATACGTGGCTAACATATGGAAATCAGTTCTTTTCCATCCTGCCTTCCTAGTCCACTGCCATCCTGTTTGATGAGGCTTAATTCATTTTGTCTGGAAGATATTTTATGCTTGCCAGACTGCTAGCAGGGGCCATGGTACTTCCATGAGCCACGCACGGGACTCAACGCTTTCTTTGCATTAGCTCATTTATCCTCCCCGCCACCCTAGGAGGTAGGTGTTACCTTTATCCCCATTTTACCAATGAGAAAACTGAAGCAGGGAGGGATGAAGCGACTTACCCTAGGTCAGTCGGTCAGAGACGGTCCAAATTCAAATCCCAGTCATCAGACTCTAGCATCCGTGCTCTTTACCACTGTACTCGCTCAGACTCCAGGGCCTTACCAGCTTGGAAGAGGCAGAACTGGGACTTGTACCCAATGTCACAATCCTTCTTTCCTTCCTTCTGCACTGCATGTCTTTCCCACATGTGCTCCAACTAGCAGTCATTGGACAACCCCTTCCTCCCTCTCTTTATACGCAGACCCTCAGTTTCTAGCACCTTCAGCATTAGGGCTCTCTATGAGCCACTCCTGGGGAAAAACCTAGCTGTTTGAACGATGATCATTTAGCCCACCCATTCACTGATTCATTCATTCATTCAACAAACATTTGTGGATCACTAATGGATGCCAGGCCCTCAGGATTAGTTAGAATTGGAATAAGCGAATAACAGCAAAGAACCCAAAACAATAGTGGCCTAAATGTAAAAAGAGTGTATTTCTTTCCCATGCAAAACCCAAGGTGAGCAACCCAAACCTAGTAATGTGACACCTTCCAGCTCACTGCTTCAGTAATCCTAGGGTGTGGGACTTCTCCTCATGGTCCAAGATAGCAACCAGAACACAAGCCATCATGTCCAAGTTCCAGACAGCAGGGTGGAGGAAAGGGGGAAGAATAAAGTGAAAGGTTCTCTGAAGTTGTCACCATGACACTTACCTATATCTTAGTGACCAAAGTGGCATCTAGATGCAAGGGAACCTGGAAGAAACAGTCTTTGTCCAAGATAGCTGTGCATCCAGTTACAAAGCTGAGGACTGTAGGGCTGAAGAAGTAGGTGAGGAAAGGATAGGGTAAGAGCCAGCAAGTAGGGACCCACCCTGACTGGGCATAGGGGAAAGATGGTGAGCGGGGTATGATCCTCTGCACTCCTGAAGCTCACAGCCCAGTCCAAGAAGCACACATAATAGTCACTGACCACTTACTCTGTGCCAGGTGCTTCTCAGAGGTTCTCAAATGTTTTAGATTCAGGTCCTCTTCACACTTTTCAAAAGTCTTGAGGATCCAAGGAGCTTCTCTGTACATGAGTTACAGCTATCCACATTCACTGTTAGAGAAATGAAAACTCTGACCTTTTGGGGGGCACCTGGCTGACTCAGAGGAGCATGTGACTCTTGATCTTGGGGTCAGGAGTTCAAGCCCCATGTGGGGTGTAGAAATTACTTAAGTAAATAAAACTCTAAAAAAAACCTGACCTTTGTATAATACTAATTAATTAAAAATAATCAGCCAATTATACATTAACATTAATAACATCTTAATGAAACATAATTGTATTTATTTTTTAATTACTGAGAAGAAAGGCATTTTCTTTATTTTTTTAAATAGATTTCTTTAACACCTGGCTCAAGAGAAGATCACTGCATTTTCTCATTTGTTGCAAATCACATGTCATGAGCCTTGGGAAAAACTCTGTTGTACACTTGGTAGAGAGCAAAGATGTCAAATAATGTGTTAGTATTAGTATGAAAATAGTTTCGACTTCACAGAGCCCCCGGAAGTGTCCTGGGGACCCCCTCAGGGTCCCGGACCACACTCTGAGAAACTGATTTACTTGGAAGCTCATGGGAATCCTAGACAGTAGGCACAATCAGGGTCACAAGGTCACCCTCAAAGCAGAATAGATTTGGGGGAGGTGATCCATGGAAGCTCAGGGAAGGAGTGGCAAAGTAAGATGGGGAAGGAAAAGTCCAGCTTGTGCAGAAGTGAGCGGGAGCCTCATGCCCATGCGAGGTGGCCATATGGCTCCAGTGTAGACGGGGCCACATGGAGAAGGCTGGGTAAGCTGTTTAGGCTTTGTCCTCAGGGCAGTGGGGAGCCATGGAGTGTTATAAGCGGGGGGTCCTCAATAATCAGGTTTGTGTTCTCCAAGGAATATCCTAGGAGGAGGCACAGCTGTCTTTCTCCTCATTGCAGTGTGTCTGGCTTTTTGGCACAGTCCTGGAGTGCTAACCAGCCCTTAGCCAGCTTTTAAGAAGTGCTGGCAAACATTGCCTTCCCAGATTTACCCAGGAAACTTGGCCAGGCTGGGACAGCCGGCACCCTCCCAGAGTGGCTGTGACATCTCCCTTTAGCTCTTTACTCCAAAATGAGCTTCCTTTAGCTAACAGGCAGTCGCAAGAACAATAATAATAGCCAACATTTTTATATGGTGACCCATCACACCTTGTTTTAAGCTCTTTCCACATGTGACATTTTTCTGACCAGGAAGGATTTTTAAACTGGCCTCTGGAGCCAGCCTGTCTGGGTTCAAATTTTCTCTCTGCCACCTACCAGCTGTGTGACCTTGAGCAAGTGACCTAACCTCTCTGTGCCCCAGAGTACTCTTCTATAAAATAGGGGTAATGATAGCTCCTATCTCCTAGGTTGTCATAAGAACTAAATGAATTAAGGCAAAGTGCTTAGAACAGCGCCTGGCAAGTAAAAAGCCCTCAATGTATATATTTGTTGTTACGAACATCACAACCTTTGGAGGGATGTTATTATTACCTTCAATTTATAGATGAGGACACCGAGGCCCACTTCTTCATTCAGCGGGGGGCGGTGTATTGAGCATCCTGTTTGATGCCAAGCACCGTTCTGGCTTCTGTGGACAGAAACAGTGGTACCAGAAAGACACAGAGCCTGTATTTCAGAGGATAACATTCTCACAAATATAGACTCTGTCAGAGGGCGAGTGTAATAAAGAAAATGAAAGCAGAATACAGGGGCGCCCAGGTAGCTCAGTCGGTGAAGCAACTGCCTTCGGCTCAGATCATGATCCCAGAGTCCCAGGATCAAGTCCCCCACATCGGGCTCCCCGCTCAGTGGCGAGTCTGCTTCTCCCTCTGCCCCTCCCCCCTCTTGTGCTCTTTCTCTGTCACTCACTCTCTCTCCCTCAAATAAATAAATAAAATCTTTAAAAAAGAAAAGAGGGATGCCTGTGTGGCTCAGTTAGTTAGGCGTCTGCCTTCGGCTCAGGTCATGATCCTAGGGTCCTGGGATCGAGTCCCACATCGGGCTCCCTGCTCCTCGGGGAGTCTGCTTCTCCCTCTGCCCTTCACCCCGCTCGTGCTCTCTCTCTCTCTGTCTCTCTCACTCTCTCTCTCTCAAATAAATAAATAAAATCTTTTACAAAAGAAAAGAAAAGCAAGCAGAATACAGAGGGTGGAGAGTGGCAGGGAGAGGTGGGGAGGGAGCGCAGGGGTGTTGCTTTATGTACATCGTTCTGTGATCCTTCTCGATGAGGTGACATTTGTGCCAAGACGCAAGGGAAGTGAGGGAGCCAAATGACAGATCTCAGGAAGGAGGGGGCTCCAGGGAGAGGGAAGAGCAAGTGCAAAGGCCCTAAGGTAGGACTGCGCTTGGCTGTCCCCCATCAGCCCCATCACACGTGTGGGCAGGGGGCAGATCTTACAGGATCTGGAAGACGTGGCAAGGGTTTCAAATGTCACTCCGAGTGAGACAAATTTTCACAGGTACAAGCTCAGGGTTGATTTGATCTCCCTTATATTTTGAAAAGCTCATTTTAGATACCGGGTGAAGAAAAAAAACCACAGAAGGATGAGTACAGAAGGACAAGCAGGGGCAAAAGAGCTGTTTCCAGTAGGATTCGTAGATGGATTGGATATTGGTTATCGGAGAGAGGACATTCAAGATGATCTCAGGGGTTTGAGCACACGGAAAGGAAGTACCTCGCCAGAGGTATACAGCTAGAAAGTGGCAGAGCTGTCCAGTCAATAGAACAGAAGACCTGCATCCAAAACCCAGGCCGGCTACTTGACAGCTGTGTCAGGCCACTCAGCCTGCTCTAATAAAATACCGCATTTATCTCTTACAGCTCTGGAGGCTGGAAGTCCAAAATCAAGGCTGATTTGGTTCCTGGTGAGAACCCTCCTCCTGGCTTGCTGATGGCTATGTTCTTGCTGTGTCCCCACATGGGGGTGGGGAGGGGGGGGGAGAGAGAGAGAAAGAGAGGGAACGAGCGTGTCTCTTCTCATAAGGGCACCAATCCCATTCCTGAGGGCTCCAGCCTCATAACCTAATCACCTCCCAAGGCCCCACCTCCTCATACCATCCCATGGGGGTTAGGCTTCTACATAGGAATTTGGGGGGGGATTTGATTCAATCCACAGCACCCACTAAGTATGCTTAGATGAATGCTTTTGGTTTTTTTGGTTGTGTTTTGTTTTGTATTGTTTGGCTCAAAGCAACTACCATGATATTATCACTTAGGATTCCATGGGTCGGGAGTTCTGTCAAGGCACTCCAGGGAGCGCTGGTCTCCACGTGGTGTCTGCTGGGGCCGGACCCTCCGAGATGGCCTGTTCACTCACAGGTGTGATGCAGCAGCTGCAGCAGCTGCAATGACGTGCCCAGGCTCCTGTATCCCAGACCGGCGTTCTCACTGTTGGCTGGGTGCCTTGCTTCTTTCTCCTACCTGTAGTCTCAGAGCCTCTCCTTCTTGTAAATATTTTATCTACCTCTTTCAGAGAGAGAGAAGAGAGAGAGCACGCAAGCATGAGCAGGGGAGGGGCAGAGGGAGAAGCAGACTCCCTGCTGAGCAGGGAGCCCGATGCAGGGCTCCGTCCCTGGACCCTGGAATCATGACCCAAACCAAAGGTAGGTGCTTAACTAACTGAGCCACCCAGGCGCCCCAGAGCCTCTCCTTCTTTATAGGACCTCTTCACGTGGTCTCTCCTTGTAGTTGGGCTTCTCACAAGCCGTGGCTGGAAGAGGAAGGGCAGGCAAAGAGGAAGGCCGTGGGGGTTGCCACGTATCACAGGGCCTGGGCTCTTCAGTCTCATCCTGATGTCCCTTAGTTCTCTTGAACCTGACATTTCTCATTTCCAAAGGAATTTGGCATTAATATTGCCCATCTCCTCAGATGATCCTGAGATTCCTTGCTAGCTCCTGTCACATACAGAGGCCTCCCTGGGTAACTGGGTCTTAGGTTCATTTGCTCATTTGATCCTCACACAATCCCCATGGCGTGTTGGAGGCAGGTTGCCCTGGCTTGCGAGAGCCGATGGTTAAGTTTTCAAGAAACTTGCAAGCGGGTGTTAAACTCTTGGCAGCTTGAAATGGGCCTTGTGGGAGTATTTATGCCACAGAAGTTGACAAACACACAAATCAGGGCCTTATTTGTTTGTTTTCCAGAAACCTGGTTTGGCAGCATACCACTGTGTGTGTGTGTGTGTGTGTGTGTGTGTGTGTGTGTGTGTGTGTGTTCAACCCCATTTACAGATGAAGAAACTGAGGCTCAGAGCCATTAAATTATTGTCTAAAATCAACCAATTTAGTAGGTACAGAGCTGACCTTGGAGTCCCAAAACCCATTCCCTTACCTGCTCTGCTGTCCTGCTGCTCTACGTGAGAAAGTGTGCACGAAAGAGATCCATAAACAGGCAAAGCTGCATAAATATTATGAATTGTAAAAGATCTTTCATCCCTGTCTACCTGTTCTTTATATATTACGCTGCTAACACTATCCAAAGATGTCTGTCCCCTCCCTCCTCACCCCCAGAGTTCTTCAAATTCTCTTTCCCACATAGGTGCATTCTCAAAAATTCTCCTCCTCTGTTCATTTCTCCTGCTTCTCAGCAGCCCATTCGCCTTCATTTACCACCCCCTCCCAGCGTCAGCCCTCTGCTGTTTCCTTGTTTCCCATTTCACTTTGCGTGTCCTCGTCCCCCCCCTTTATCCTAGCAGTAGGAAGTCGGCACGGACCCCGCCTTCCCGTCTCTGCCGCGCCCACCCCCTTTATCAGAATCCCAGCGGAGAACTCTGCGCGCCCCAGTCCTGTGGGGGGGGTGGGGGACAGACGGCTCACAATCTGATAGCTTCTCCTTGCTCCCCAACACCCCAGAGAAACCACACATTCCATTTGGTGGTCGTCAGAAATAACATGCTTAAGAAACCTGGAATTACAAAGCAGCTTAATTAGAGAGAGATGGTTTCACTGGGATATGCCCAGTTTTCCCTGGGGGGTTGTATCTCCTTCTTCAAGTGCCCCCCCCAGCAGCTAATTGCTACCTTTAGCATGGTGCCACGCAGACACTCCCTTTATTTCATTGTCTGTGACATTGCTGCTTGCTTCTAAAGAGAAGTTACCTCTTCCACCTCTCCTTCTCCATCAGCGAACTTGAGAAGCTGACGTGAGGAATGAGGGTGGAATCTCTAGCCTCAGAAAGGTCCCCAGTCACGAGACGAGCATCTCCTCTCTGCTAGATGCTGGCAACATGACCGACCGGGATCCAAATCGTCTTTGCGCTTACAGGGCTCACCGTCTGGTGGGGGAGACAGACACTGAAATAATTCTATAGCTATTGTGAGAAATGCTCTGAAGGAGTGATTCAGTGGGTATGACAGGAGCGCCGGATGTAACTAAGGACTTGGGGAAGTCTTTCCAGAGCACGTGACAGTTAGCTGACGCCTGGACAGTGAATAGGTATTAGCTCACTCTCCAGAGAGCAGGGGACGGTGTTCCATCTGCAGAGGAAGAGCTTGGTCTGTATACTGAAGAAACTGAAGGAAGGGCCAAGAAGCTGGTACTTCTAGGGATGTGTTGGAGTTCCCACCATGGTTTGACTTCTCCAGGTTCTGACGTTTTAGACCGGGGTTGGCAAGCCATAGGCCACAAATCAAATATACCCTGATACCTGTTTTTGTAAATAAAGTTTTCTGGGAACTTTAGCCAGGCCTGTGTGTTTACCTGTTGCCTATAGCTGATTTTGTGCTATAAAAGCAGAGGGGAATAGTTGTGACAGAAACTGTATGACCCACAAAGCCAAAGTATTCACGATCTAGCCTTTTGCCAAAAAACGTTGCCAACCCTTGATCTAGACCCGCTTGTGGGCAAGTAGGAAGCTTGGGGCCTGGACCAGGGAACTCGCCCACAGCTAGTGGAACCTGACAATTGGGGATCCAAAGACAGTGACCAAGGCTGAATAAAAGCAGTGGTAAGAAGGGGGTGGTTGACAGGATCTGACCCCAGGCTGTCTGGCTCTTGAGGCTGCACCCCTAACAGCCAAGCCAGGCTGGTTGGGCAAGATTTGCCTGAGAGACGGGGCGCCTGGGTGGCTCAGTCGGTTAAGCGTCTGCCTTCGGCTCAGGTCATGATCTCAGGGTCCTGGGATCGAGCTGGCGTTGGGCTCCCTGCTCAGTGGGGAGCCTGCTTCTCCCTCTCCCCCTGCTTGTGCTCTCTCGCTTGCTCGCTCTCTCTCTCAAATAAATAAATAAAATCTTTAAAAAAAAAAGATTTGCCTGAGAGGGGCCAGCAGGGTCTGTCCCCATAGTTAGCCAGATGCCAGCCAACAGGGGTTTCCAGAGACACAGGGACATAGGACCTTTCATGAGGTGGTCATGTCCTCCCCCACCTTGAGGCCAGGCAGACAGAGTAGGAGGCTGCCTACCAAGATGGCATGGGGCCACTGTCTGTTCTGTCACTTTTGAGCTTCTAGAACACCTGTTCTTCCTCATCCTCCCCACATTTCCTTCATCATTCTGCTTCTCACTTATCCACTAAAACAGTGCTTCTCAAACTTGAATATGTACCCAGATCACCTGGGAAACTGGTTAAATTATAGGTTCTGTTTCAGCAGGTCCAGGGTGAGGTGTGAGATTCTGCGTTTCTAACAAGCTCCTCAACAGTGCTGAGGCAGATGGTCCAGGGACCACACTTTGAGTAGCAAGCGTTTCAAGATCAGCTTGGATGATACCTTCTCTGAGGTCTTAGAAGGATTTACCTAATCACTTCTCCGCTCCACTCCCACCCCATACCTCAGCTCTGGGGCCCCCTAGTGCTCAGCTCTAGCCAAGTTGTACCACACTATATTAAAATAATTTGTCTAGTGTCTATCTTACTCATTAGGTAGTGAGCTCCCTGAGAACAGGGACAAGGTCTTAATCATGTTAGTATCACCAGAGCCTCGTGCTGTGTCTGGTAAGTAGTGGCTGTCCAGTAATGGAAGGTGGCGGGAGGGACATCAATGAATAGGAGGGAAAGTAGGAGGGAGGGAAAGAAGGATGGATACATCGATGGATGCATGGATGAGAGAGAAGGAGGTGAGGAAGAAAGGAAAGGAGCATTCTCTGGAGGTTCACTGAATTCAAGGAGGAGCGACAAAAGCAAGTTAGGTTGGACATTGGGAGAGACTGGGCTGTTGGCGCAGAATGAGATGGAACATTCAATAGTTGAGCGACCCTGGGTGAGGGCAGTTGAGAGCATGGGGCCTCTGAGACTGAGGTGGTGCAGGAAAACAAAGCTCACAACATGGGTATTCAGCAGAGCCCGGGGCCTGCTGTCAGGACATGGACAGAGCTTGAGCAGCCTTAGCCATCTACTGAGCTGCTATACCATTGTTCCTGCTCCCACCACACCATTGGCTTATAAAACAAGCATGGCGGCCATCCCCCACATCTCTGCTCCCCAGTCACCTCCACCTTCCCACAGGCTGCAGAGGGAACCAGCATTCCCCTCTGGGGGATATGTCCAGGGGCCAGGTCAGGGACTGGTGGGAGTCTGGAGGGGATAGAGGGCCCTTACAACAGGGGCGCAGCCAAATCGCCACAAAGGTCAGGCATTGGGGTGAGTGGACAACTGGATGCCCCTCCTTGGTCCTTAGCAGATGTGGGCACATCTGCTTCAAGGGGCCCCCTTCCTAGGCCTATCAAGATGGAATATAGCAAGGTAGACAGAAAGTCTCTATTCTCATCCCAGTCATCACCCATTCAATGGATAGGCAACGTGTTTTTATAACCTTTTTTCCCCTCGAATGTAAATATATCATATGCTCAGTACAAAAAAAAAAAAAAAAGAGAGAGAGAAAACAATGGAAAAGGCAGGAAAACACACAAAAAAATAAATATTTCTGTGTTTATGGGGCACATTTCCACTCAGAACTATTATTTGAGTATTTCCTTGAGTCAATAGATATCCTTCACCAGGATGGTTTTTTTACCTTTCCATTTTGAAATTTTAGATTTAAAGAAAAGTTGCAAGGGGAGCCTGGGTGGCTCAGTTGGTTAAGTGTCTGCCTTCGGCTCAGGTCATGATCCCAGGGTCCTGGGATCGAGCCCCGCATCGGGCTCCCTGCTCCGCGGGAGGCCTGCTTCTCCCTCTCCCACTCCCCCTGCTTGTGTTCCCTCTCTCGCTGTGTCTTTCTCTATCAAATAAATAAATTTTTAAAAAATCTTTAAAAAAAAGTTGCAAAAATAGTACAGAGAGTCGCGCCACATACCGTTCCCCCAGGTCCCCCTAATGTTAACATCTAGTATGACCACAGTACAATTAGCAAAGCCAAGAAATTAACATCATTGCCATTACTTTTAACGAAAACTACAGACCTTACCAGATTTTGCCAGTTGTCCCACTAACGTCTCTTTCATAGTCCAGAGATTATCGAATCCAAGATCCCACATTGCCTTCATCTGTCATATCTCCTTAATCCTCTCCGACCTGACAGTTCCTTGATCTTGTCTTTGTCTTTTGTGACCTTGACACTTTTGAAGAGTGCTGGACATTTCTTTTGCAGAATGACCCTCCATTTGGATGTGTCTCTTATTAGTTCATGGCTCAGTTCAGGTTTTATACATTGTTGACCAGAATAACCACGGAGGTGATAACTATGTTCCTCTCAGTCCATCACGTCAGGGGGTCCAGGCTGTCCATATAACTTACTGCTGGGGGTGTAAACCTTGATCACTTGGTTAACATGATATGTGCTGGGTTTCTTCACAGTCAAGTTGCTGTTTTTCAGAATAATGTCTGAATGGCTGTACGGCTTTCCATTATAGATCTCCACCATAACCAGACCCTCTTGTTGTACATTTATTTACTTGTGTCTGTTTGTACTGTTACAAAGAATACTGCAGTGACCATTCTTACACATCTCAGCACATATCCTGGATTATTTTGTTTGGATGAATTCCTAAAAATAGAATTGCTGGAGCAAATGCTATTCACATTTTTAAGGCTATGCGGTGCCTGAGGCAGGGATGGTTGCTTCTCTCTCTGTTTGTTTGTTTGTTTGTTTGTTTGTTTGAATCAGCTTTATTGAGGTGTAATTTAAATACCAAAAATGTGCAGATTTGAAGTGTATATTTCAATGAGTTTTTTTATTAAAGATTTTATTTATTCATTTGTCAGAGAGAGAGAGAGAGCACAAGCAGGGGGAACGGCAGGCAGAGGGAGAGGGAGAAGCAGGCTCCCTGCTGAGCAAGGAGCCTGATGCGGGTCTCAATCCCAGGACCCTGGGATCATGACCTGAGCCAAAGGCAGATGCTTAACCGACTGAGCCACCCAGGCATCCCTATTTCAATGAGTTTTGGCAGATATATACATTTGTGGAACTACCATCCCAATCACATTATAAAATACCTCTATCACTCCCCAAAATTCCTTGATGCCCCTTATAGTCAGTCCTCCTCACCCCAGGCAACCACTGATCTGATTTCTCTCACAACAGGTTAACGTATTCCAGGATTTCATATAAATGAGATTTGTACAATATATATTCTCTTATAACCGTCTCCTTCGATTGGACATAATGCGTGTGAGACTCACCCACATTGTTGTGTATATCTGTCATCTGGTCCATTTTTATTGCCGAGTGGTATCCTATTGTATAAATATACAACAATTTGTTTATCCATTCTTCCACCGATAGACTTTTGGGCTGTTTCCAGCTTGGAGGTATTATGAATAGAATTGCTATATGATCATTTGCATATAAGCAGACATATTTTCATTTCTCTGGGGTCCATACATAGAAGTGGAGTTGCTGGGTCATAAGTAGGTACATGTTTAAATTTATTAGACATAACAGAGTGGGGTTATTTTCATCTCATTTTATAGCTCAGGCTACAGAAAGCTGGAGGGACTTGTCCAAGGGCAAAGGGAGGAAGGGAAATAGAATTGGTTGAGTACTGCTCCATGCCAGGCACAGTGCTAGATGCTCTCTGTGAATCTTCAGAGCAACCTATAAGATAGGAGTTGTGGTTCCCATTCTGTAGATGAGGAAGCTGGGGCCCATGAGCTTGCAGCAATGCAAGCTTCAAACCCAGCCCCATCTGAATCCCAAATGCATCTCCTTTGCTCAGATGTCCCCCTGCCTCCTTGCAGACTGTAGGTGGTGGAGCTGGGAAGGAGAACGCATATCCCCCTCCACCTTTAGGCCTACCCTTACTTGCTTCCTGTTGTCCATCCAGCCCATGCCCCAGAGGCCGGCCCCCCGTGATGCCTGGGTCAGCCCTCGAGACAAGAGCAATCTGTGTGTGGGGCCAGGGACGGTGCCCCCAATGCCACAACAGGCACCAGGGAGTGACCCACACTCCAACCCTCCAACAGAAGTGTCCAGTTTCTCCCTCCCTGAAATGTGATCCTCAGAGCTTTGCTCCTCGGCGCTGGTGGGCAGTGGGTGAGGGCGGCAGGCAGGGGCCACGTCTCCCCGGCCATATCGCAAACCCATTAGGAGCAGGTCTGAGTGCTTTCCAAAGCTGATTAATGGCCTGCCTGTGACCTGGAACGTCATTACTGCCCAGGCTGGGGGACCCCCGGCTGGGTCCTTTGGGTCCTTTACAGCTAATAATAATTGATGCTCTCTGTGTGGTTGCAGGGAAAGTTCTATCTGGTCATCGAGGAGTTGAGCCAGCTGTTCCGATCGCTTGTCCCCATCCAGCTGTGGTATAAATACATTATGGGAGATGACTCCTCCAACAGCTACTTCCTAGGAGGGGTCCTGATTGTTCTCTACAGCCTCTGCAAGGTGAGGTGGGCTGGGGGCTGGGGGGCTGGCCTGAGGAAGGTCCACTCATTTGCTGGGCCTTGGGGGCAAATGGGGAGCTTGGAACCTTTTTTTTTTTTTTTTTTTTTTTAAGGGAGGTAAAATGCACACAACACAAAATGAACCACTAACCATCTTACGGTGTGCAGCTCTGTTGCATTGATCAGGTACACAGGGCTGTACCACCCCCACCATCTAGTTCCAAGACATTTTCATCACCCCAAAAAGAAACCCTGTACCCATTAAGCTGTCCCTCCCCATTCCTGCCCACTACCCTCCCCCAGCCACTGGCAACCACCAGTCTGCTGTCTCTATGGACTTGCCTATTGTGGACATTTCACATAAATGGAATCCTCCACTATGTGGTCTTCTGTGGCCGGCTTCTTTCACTTAGCATCATGTTTCCAAAGTTCATCCACATGGTGGCATATATCAATACTTCATTCCTTTTTGCAGTTAAATCCACCCTAATTTCTTGCCCATAAAGCTCACCAGATACTCTCCCTTCACATATTTCCATTATTACTCCTGTATTTATGGGCGAGGAGATGGGGGCTCAGAGAGAAGCAACTTGCCCAGCGTCACTGGGCTAAAGACAACAGAGCGGGTGTCAAACCTGGGCAGCCTGCTTCCAGGGCCCAGAGCTCTTACCCATAGACGACACTGCCCCCTGACACTTGTTTCCATTCCTGGGTGCGAATCAGGGTTTTCCCCCCTAACCATAAACACATTCTCCTCTTTCTTCTCCCTTCTCTGTTTCTGGCTCTAGAGAATCCTGGGGGAATGTGTTCTTCCCTTCCCTTTTTCCCAGCAGGACTAGCCGGGCCATCCATGCCCTGTAAACCACTGGGGCTTCTCTTGCCTGCTGATTCTGATCGACTGGCAGTACCTCACTGGGGTGCTGGCTGGGCTCAGAAGCAGAGTGCTGTGATCAATTAGCAATGCCTGTGCTGGGCTTGGCACGGGGAAGAGGCAGGATGTATGTCATGTATTTGCTATCCTGGCCCAGCTAGCAAGGGAGCCTATCGACATAAGACAGCAAGACAAATGCGAAGCAAAACTGAGGGGAATGAGGAGCTCCGAATGGGATAGAGTGTCCTAAAAACATTCGTCTTCAAAGATGAGGGATCGGTGGGGGTTGATCGGGAGTGGTGAGAGAGATCCTAAACAACCCTGGGAGACTTTTCAGCCATCACTCCCCTCTCTTTTCAGTCATTCGACATCTGTGGTCGTGTGGGCGGAGTTAGGAAAGCTCTGAAGCTTCTCTGCACCTCTCAGGTGAGCAGATTTCAAATGGCCCCCACTGAAGGCAAAAGAACCAGGTGCTGGAAAGGTTTCTCACAGCACTCCTGAGGGCATTGCTCCGGTGAGGGTCCACAGCTGGCCTTATGTCTCTCCCCTCCCTCAAACAGAATTACGGCGTCCGGGCCACTGGGCAACAGTGCACGGAAGCTGGCGATATCTGTGCCATCTGCCAGGCTGAGTTCCGGGAGCCTCTGATCCTCATGTGCCAGGTGAGCAGGGCTGGGCAGAGCCATCAGGGGACGGAGGCTGGGGGACCTCTGGGGCCGTGTCCCGAGCAGAAGTCCCATGCGCCTCTCCCCTGACCAAACCTCGGGGCTCTGGGATGGGTCTTTGGGAACAGCGTGGTCAAGACTGGAGTCAGATCAGACCTGGGGTTCAGATCTCAGCTCTGCCTCTTCCTAGGTGGATGGTCCTGGGCAGGTTCCTTCCCCTCTCTGAGCCCTGGATTTATCAGTCAAGCGTCAAAAATGAAAAATTCAGTATGGTGTAGTCAGAATCGTCCGCGTGGGAATCCCAGCAGCACTCTGGACCCTGCAAGGGTGGATCACTCCCTCTCCCTGAGCCTTGGTTTTTCTCGTGTATAAAATGGACATCATAATACCTACCTCATAGAGCTATGATTATGATTAAATGAGATCATCGATGAAAGAGCTAAATTGGAATTAGTCATCCATAAAAATGGCTCTTGTTAAAATTCTTATCATCACTGTAATTACTATTACCGTTTGTTTTCGTTATTAATTGTGGGCCACCAACCCATAGCAGTAAGTACTGGTTACTCTCTTTTAGCTCCCTAAACGTACTCCTCCTCCTGACATCAGGGGCTAAGATATCAGTTCAGCAGATGTATATGAGGCAAAGCATCCTATCAGATACCGGGGAGGGGAGACAGAGGGCACACAGACCCTGTTCCCTGCTCTAGCAGCCCACGGCCTCCTTGGGGAGACAGGCACATACATAAATAACTATGAAACAAGGCAGGCAGTCATAAGTGCTGTGTAAGAGAGATTCATGCAGGATCCTGGGGGACCAGGACAGAGAGCGATGACTTCCAGGCTGGGAAGGCTTTTTGCAGGAGGCACAGCCTGAACACTGGTAAGAATGGGAGCACGGATGCTCCCCTGTTCGGCAACCACCACCCCCTACGCCTGGGGGTCAGAGGGCAGGAGGGGAGGTCCTTTTTTGGCATCAGCAAATTTTTTTTTTTTTTTTTTTTTTTTTGGGCTGTTTGGGGGAATGCTAGGAAGTTCCTTTTTTTTTTTTGCATCTTATTTATTTTTAAATTGAGAATATGTTTGCATGACTCAAAATTCGAACTGAGGATCTCATGAGTTGGGAGTCATGGGGGGTTTGTGCAGCGTGGGACCTGGGTTGGAGCCTGGAACCGAGAAAGGACATGAGTAGGAAAACCGGTTTGAGGTAATCCAGATAGTTTTTGGGGTTCGGTAGTTAGTCATGAATCAGTGGGGTTTTGGCTTTGATGTAAAAGTAAGGCAAGTAAAACAAGCTGATGATATTGGGGGAATTGAAACTTAGGGGGCTAACCGAGGATTCTCTGCACTAGCTTTGCAACATTTATGTAAGTCTAAAATTATTCCAAAATTAAAAGTTTATTTTTTTAAAGATACAGAGAGGAAAACAGTGACTGGCCTCCTACCCTCCCCCCAGCTCCCTGGTTTCCTTTATATCTTCAGAGAGATGCTTTATAGAATTAAAACACTATATGTACACACACAAACACACACACACACACACACACACACACACGTACACATGTCATTTTTCAGAAAGACCTCTGTTGTAGCATATTCTCCCCAAGCTGTGTTCTGCATCTTTCGTCTTTGACTAGAAACTCTGTCTTAAGAGATTGCCCCTTCTTTGCATATTGTCCCCCTTTGGGGATGGACCACCGTTGGTTTTATCATTCCCCTATGGATGGGCATTTAGTAGCTTATAATTTTCTCTAATTACAATGGTGGCTGTCCTGAGAGGTCAGAAGTGGGGAGATCTACAGCACCTACCTGGGCCCATCGAGTGAACTGAATGAGTTGATGCCAGTGAAGCATTTAGTGCTATGCCTGGCACGTGGTCGGGGTTCAATCCCTATCGGCTCTTATTGGCACGCATTCCATTTCACACATGTGCAAGCTCTTGGTAAGGATAAATTCCTAGTGGTGGAATTACAAGGTCAGAGGGTATCCAGTTTTGACAGATATTGCTAAATTGCCCTTCATAAAGCGTATATCCGTTTACGCTCCCAGTGCGGAGTGCAACCCGACCTCTTGCTCCCCTCGCTTACCAACACACTGCGCGTTCCAACCTTTTCTGAGCCTGGCCAACCTGACAGGTGACAAACGTGATCTCGGTGCAGTTTGAATTTCCATTTCCCTAATTATGAGCACACTTGAGCATCTTTTCATATGGTTCAGAGCCATCTATATAGCCTTCTCCATGGCAGCGATTACTTGAACATGATGTCAAGGTGAAAGTCTTGCTTCTTCCTTTCTGGCAATCTCTCCCAGCCTTTGTGTGTCTGCTTCTCTCCCATTCCTCTCCTGGTGTCACAGCGTCTTCCCAAAGCTGGATTCAAATTCCTGGGAGGGTTGTCCCAGATCTAGGAGCACCGGCCACATACGGCGGTGGTCGGAGCCCACAGTCCTGGCCAAGCCAGGCTCGCTCTGCTGCCGGGAGCTGGGCCTGGACTGCCAGAGACAACTTCCGGAGGCAACAGGGCCTCGTTCATTCCTGAGCACTTTGAATGAATGAATGAGCCAAGTGTTTCTTCCTCAGCGTCTTCCCTGACTCTGCTTCCCGGGACTAGCTGGTGCTCCCAGCGGTATGGCCTCAGTGATCCTTGTGTTTTTCCTTCATAGCAGTTATCCCAGTTGTCATCTACTTAATCAGGCAACTGGTTGTGTAAGGTCTGTCTCCTCTTTGCCAAAGCATTGGCAAACTTGAGAGTGGTGACTGACTGTGTCTATCTTGTTAGCATGAGAATCGTACTGACCCAGTAAATATCGAATGGATGGATGGATGGATGGATGGTTGGGATGGAGATGGATGGTAGCCAGGCGAACAGGTGGATAGATGAGTACCAAGGTGCATGGATAGAGGTATAGTGTGTGGGTGACTGAATGAATGGAAAAATTGTTGGACACCTGGGTGGGTGAGTAGGTGGGTAGATGGGGGGAATGGCTGGGTAGATGAATGAATGGGTACATGGGGGGAATGGATGGGTAGATGAATGAATGGGTAGATGGGGGGGATGGATGGGTAGATGAATGAATGGGTAGATGGATGGATGGTTGGATAGATGAACAAGACAGATGAATGAGTGGATAGATGAAGAGCCCACCAGGCTAAAAGAACGTCCTATCTCTCCTTCAAAGGGACATCAAATTAAGCACAGTGTGTCATACACACATGACCCGCCTCCCTCCCTGACCCCCCCATCTGAGCCTGGGAAACAGACTGTCAATGGAAGCTGGTCAGGCAGACCCTGGGCGTGCCCAGAGGTTAGAGCTCTCCACTCAGACAGATGCATTTGCCCAGCTAGTCACTCCCCACGTATCTCTGGCATGCCTCCTGCCAGGCGATGGGGCATCAAGGAAAGGGCACTTTGAACACAGAGTCAGAAACTTGGCTTATTTAAAAGATTTCTTTCCAAAGAGAAAAGTCAGAGTGCAATTGGCTCTTGGTCACTATGAGTTTGTTTTGTTTTGAATATTGATAATGTAAAGGAAAGAGGGCAGGAGAATGATGACTCCTGTTGATTTTGTGCTGTTTCCATCCTTCCAGACACCTTGTGGGCAAACAGTGGCCCTCTATTACAGGGACAGAGGTGGGCTCAGCAAGGAGAAAGGACAGACTTGCCTGAGGCCCCCCTGCTCCTCAGCAGCAAAACCAGATTCCAGCCCAGAGCCCTGGATTCCAGAGGCCAGGACCTTTCCCCCAGGATGCGGCCTCTTGCTCTGAGATGTCCTCAAGGCTGCATTAAAAGATTAGAGCCCTTTGCCCGGAAATTCCTAGGAGCATGCTGTGCCCTGCGCAGCTCAGCCTGTGTGCATCACCTCCAGGGAATAAACGAACAGCCGAGCTGGGATCACACTCAGCACCTCTGCTGACTCCTCCATCCATGCATTTACACGTCAGGTGCTTTCTGAGCACCCACAGCATCCCAGCACTAACTTTGCAACTCCTAGCAACATGTTTCTTTGCGGCACTGACCCCCCATGTCCTCTGTCACCCAGGAACGAAAATGCTTGCCCTGAGCGGCTCGCAGGCTCTTCGATACAGTCGAATGAGATGACGTGTATTCTGTGCGTGGGTTCTGAAAAGCATAGCATGTTATGCCAATACTCAGTGTAAGTGTTTAATTCTAAATCTAGACAAAGCTGGCTGGGTGTATGTGATTCAAGAGGATCTGTGGTTAGGGCTGTGTGTGTGTGTGTGTGTGTGTGTGTGTGTGTGTGTGTCCCTTATCTGATAGTAGCCCCACTTTCAGTAGTGTCATTTTCACAATCGAGTGCTATAAACATCTCCATGTGTGACCAGTATAAATAGAATGTGATGGGTTAGAGTATTTGCTATGGAGGCAGACACCTCTTGTATCAGTTACCCATTGCTGCCTAACAAATGACCCCAACACTCCGTGGCTGAAAGCAACTAGCATTTATCATCTTATAGTTTGCATGAGTCAGCAATCCAGCAACCCAGCACAGCTGGGTCCCCTGCTTCAGAGTCTCTCCCAGGCTGCAGTCAGGACACCAGCCAGGGTACCATGGGGAAGGATCTGCCTCCAGGCTCAGTCATGTGTGGGTGGCAGGATTCAGTTCCTCGTGGGCTGTAGGACCAAGGGCCTCTGTTCCTCACTGGCTGGTGTGGCCAAAAGCTACCCCGGCTTCCTTGTCACACTGACTTCATCAGAACGAACATGTGAGAAGCCCAAGAAAGAGTGTGAGCAAGAGGGAAGGCCCCATCTGCTGTAACCTAATCTCAGAAGTGACATCCCATCCTCTTTACTGTATTCCATTGGCTTGAAGCAAGTCACTAAGCATAGCCGCACTCAGGGGGAGGGGAAGGGCCACACAGGATGTGAATCCCAGGAGGAGGAGATCACTGGGAGTCATAATCAAAGTCAGCCTACCGTGTCCCTGAAGTTGAATTCCAGCCTCACTGCTTAGCAGCTGTGTGCCCTTGCAATGGTGGGTCTCCCTCTCCGAGTCTCGCTGGTCTGGGAGCTGTCGTGAGACTGGATGTAAAGGACGTGAGCGGTGCCTAGCACAGCATTTGTGCTCAATGACAGAGAGGGCCCATGATCATTACCTGTACTCTTCACCTGAACAGTCCGCCCAGACCTGGCCTGGCTGCTTCCTTGTTTCTCAGCTCACACCGAACACCAAATGCTGGGCTGGGAGCTGCCCCTCATCCAGAGCCTCCTCCCTCACATGGGGGTTTAGCTTCTGTGCTTGTGGGGGCTCTTGTCCCCAGCCCTCACTTTACCCACCTGCTCCGAATCTTTGAGCAAGACTTGGGGAGTCTGGATGGAATTCAGGGGGAGGGGAGGGTGGCCCATCTGACCCCAGGGGCTCCTCACCCGCCTCTGTGCTCCAGGATGCACAGCCAGGGAACCATTAATGACCCGGTGCCACCTGCCTTCCCCACTGACCATAAACCCACCCGATCCTACACTTCCCAGCCCAGAAGGGGCCCCTTCTGGCCAGAAGGGAGAGGCCAGGTCTTAACCATGCTGGTATCTCCAAAATCTCCCACCTGACCTACCCAGGAAGGCATTCCTTTGTCAGCTACATCTACAGAGTCCCTACTCTGTGCAGGCTCGGGGCTGGGCTATGGGAACACAACCGCAGTCACTGCCCTCATGAAGTTTACCACCCAAATGACAGGGCAAATGGTAAATGAGCAGTTAGAAGAGTGGTTCTCAAAGTGTGGCCCAGGTACCCCCTGGTTTCATTTTCATGTGCTTGTGTAGTCTTGGTTTCAATTTCTAATACGGGAAATATAGACAGATTTGACCCACATATACAAAAGCTCTTTGAGATCATCAGTGATTTTTTAAGACTGTAAAGGGGTCTTGGGACCAAAACATTTGAGAACCACTGAGTGAGACGTGCGAAAGCCTCAGGGAATGTTTTTTTGAACATTTTTTGAACATCCAGGGAAGGAATGAAAAGCTGGCTCATTTCCCGTTCACCTGACTCAGGTATTGAGTTTCCCGTGATCAGGGCTTGTGTTGCTTTCTTCTCCGTAAGTACCTCCTTTTCCCGGGGAACAAGGTTAAGTCTCATTCGTTCGTTGAGCAGACACTTCCTGAGCATCTGCCACGTGCTCAGAACCATGTTGGGAGGGTGGTCCCTGCCCTCCCGAAGCCCTTAATGCAGTGAACAAGACAGATGAGTTTACAGATCATTCCAGAGGCGTGCATGTGATGCCACGAGAGACACCCTCCCCAGGAGGAACCTGGAAGGGGAAGGGACAGTCAGCACTTAGACTTGCAGGAAACAGTGAGGCATGGAGGGTGGGGGACGTCACAGAGGGCACCATTATGCAGGGCCTTGAGTGACCTGGGTGGGAGTCCAAGAAGCTGCTGGTCCTGCTGACCGCTGGGTCCTGCCCTCCAGACCACGGTGAGAGTCCAGGCACAGCCTTCAAGGTTCTGTGTGGCCTGCTCACCTCCTGCCGCCCACTCCCCATGCTCTCCTGCTGTAGCCACATTGGGCATCCTTGAGTGCCTCAGTGCTGTTCCCACCTCAGGAGCCTGGCACAGCTGCTCCCGTCTGCCTGGAATGCTCTGTCCTATCCCCTCCCTTCACCCATTCAACTGCTGAACATCCTTCAGGCCTTAACACAAGCGTGCCCCCCTCCAGGAAGCCTTCCTGGACTACCCGCTGCATCAGACTGGTCCCCTGTTGCATAGAGCATCATGGAGTTCTCCTTTAGAACACTGTTTACAGTTAGGCACCTACTGCACACCGTGCTAGGAGTGGGTTTACAAGAAGCTTACAGCCTGGCATGGAGGAACAGATAATAAACAATAAATAGATATAATGTAATAATAACTCCTACTGTATAATAGCCAACATTGACAACACACTTACTATTGACCAGGCATTGTTCTAAGTGCCTTTTTAATTTTTTAAACTTTTTAAGAAACATTGTATTGGGATTTTCATATTACCATTTTAAATTATCGGTTTTATTTTGAAAAATTTCAAAGCCACAGAGCAAAAGGATAGTAGAATGAACACCCTTTTACCTGTCATCTGGATTCACTAATCATTAACATTTTCCATTTGCCTTTTCTTGATGTAACTGTCTTCCCCCCCCTTGCCGGTTCAGAATAAGTTGGTGACATTTTGATTCTTCATCCGAAAATATTACAGTGTTCGCCTTTGAAGAACAAGGACGTTCTCTCCCATACTGCAATTCCACCATCACACCCAGGAAATTTAAAATTGATGTAAAATATTATCTAATATATGGTATATATCCAGATTTCTCCACCTGTCTTCAAAATATCCTGCACAGCTAGGGTTTTCCCCCCATCCAGGCTCCAACTGAGAATTGTACACTGCCTTTGACTGTTATGTTGAAGCACTTTTAATGTGAAGCAATCTTGTTATGAGTGGAGTACTCTTAGCAGCATTTTGGGGGCCCCTGGCTGACTCAGTCAGTAGAGCATGTGACTCTTGATCTTGAGGTCCTGAGTTTAAGCCCCACGTTGGGCATTGAGCTTACTTAGAAGAAGGGGGGATTCCCTCCACTTCCTCCTGACCGTCTCCCATTTTACAGATGAGGAAACTGAGGCATTGGGAGGCTGAGTCACTTGTCCAAGTGATATGGCCAGAAAGTAGTAGAACTCATTGATATTTCCAGTCTCCCTGCCTTTCTCTTAACTCCTGAGCTCTGTTCTCAACAGAGCTCAACACATCAACTAAAGGCATCTTTTTAAAATGCAAATCCTGTTCAGGTCACTCCTCTGCTCAAAGCCCTACCAAGGCTCCCCACTTCTTTCTGAATAAAAGCCAAAGGCCTCCTGTTGCTCACAGAGCCCTATGCAATCTGTATCCCTCCATCGCTTCTCTGACCTCATCCCCCACCTCCCACCCTCCAGCCCCAGGCTCAGCTGCACAGCAGACATACTCCTGCCTCAGGACCTTTGCACAAGCCATTCCCTCTGCCTGTAGCAGTCTTTCCCAGAGATCCTCAAGGCTCAGTCTTCACCCAAATGTCAGTATTTCAGTGAAAGTCCTTCTGGTACCCCTTGCTGAACACAGCAGCCCTCCCAAGCACTCCCTAGCCCCTTCCCCCAGGCTTTTCTTCTCAGCACTTATCACTGATGTACTCTACATTTTGGAGATTCATGGGGCCAGTCATCTCCCCAAGTAGAGTGAAAGCTCCATGAGGGCAGGGGCCGTCTGTTTTGTTCACTGCTGTGTCCCCAGCTCCTGGGACTGAGGCCGGCACATAGGAGACACTCGCTGCAGTGTCCCCAATCGTCCTGCTTGCTGTCCCCACAGCACGTGTTCTGCGAAGAGTGCCTCTGCCTCTGGCTGGACCGGGAGCGCACCTGCCCGCTCTGCCGCTCAGTTGCCGTGGATACCCTGCGCTGCTGGAAGGACGGGGCCACTTCGGCACACTTCCAGGTGTATTAGGGCTGAGGGACGAGGAATCCCAGCTCCCAGGCACACTGTGGGAGCCGATGGATGGCCCACGTGATTGGGTCCGGCTCTGCGGACTTCCTGGAACACAGGCCTCAATCATTTACGATCGTGCCTCCTGCCTTTCTCCACCTCCTTCCCTAAAGCCAGACCCCTGTCCTCCCGACCTTCACCTTCCTCTTCCGTTCTGTGGCACAGTGTGTGCGTCCCTGGTGCGGCCGTTCTTCCCCTATAAGCCTCCTGACTCAGATCTGGCCTCCTCCCGCGTGGGTCTCCTGCCCCCTCCAAGGGAAGGGACCGGTGATAGACAGGTCCTGCCTGGTGTTATTTTAACTCTTGGTGACCTGATGCTGCGCCCCGGAAAGGGCCTGGACATCACTGCCTCTCCCCAGGCGGTGCAGGTCTGCAGATTAGAATCACTGTGGAGCATTTCCCAAATACAAGTGCCGGGCCTCACCTTGTCCTTGCAATAATAGAGCGTACCAAGCCCATCGTGCCAGCTAAGCATCCTGCTTGGATGACCTCTTGTAATCCTCTCAACAGCCCTGGGGTGGAGGTCCTGTTGTTTCCTCTGTTTTACAGAGGAGGAAACTGAGGCACGGAGCTCCATGTGGTAACTTCCCCAGGGGCACCCAGCTAGCAGGGGTGGACCCTCTGTCTGGCTTCAGAGTCCACCCTCTCAACCACCATGCTCACCCGCTGCTCAGACACTGCGGGCGTGGGGCCCAGCAGACATGGCTTTTTAGGCGCACGAGAGGTGATTCTGATGCCCATCCGTGGCCCAGGTGCATAGCACATTTGGTTTGGGCCCCACTGAGGATGCCAACAGGGAGCGCTGGCTCTGGAAATCGAGCTGTGGCTCAATTCGTGGAAAGAGTTGGTCTTTAAAATTGCAATTTTGCTGGGCTCTGGCTGGGATGCTCAATCGCATTTGGGTATCAGGAATGGCCAGCTTTGGTCCCGATGCCGATATCACTGGGTCACCACACCTGTCTTCATTTCTGTCCTCCGCCTTCTGCTCTTCTCCTGTCCCTCACTTGGGTCTCAGCTTGTCTACAGTGCCTGTGGCCATCACCTTCTCCCCTGGTGGCCCTGAGAGCAAAATGAATGATCCACATTACAGGTTTTTCCACAAGCCAGGGTGGTGGCATAGAATGCAGTAGCAGTCAGGGTGTCTGTAATCTCTATAGCAGAGCTGCTGATCTCTATAACAGAACAGCTTCTCCACCTGTGAGACCCTCCCTGCTTTGAATGTGGGACAAGATGGGACAGGTGATCACTTAGAAGCTTCTGGAATCTTGCCTGCCCCTAACCCTCTCCCCACTCTGTTCACTCACTGTCAACCCCTGCACAATGGGCTGGTGCCAGTGGCTTTACACAGAAATCAGTCTTGTGGCTCGTGAGCAGATTAACAACAAAGCCCCAGCAGAAATGGTGGGAGACTGGCTGCCACCTTGCTCTCGGCCAGTAATAACAAGCCCACCCCATCCCTAGTAGTTTCAGGACGTTTGCCCCCATGTGCTATCAAGCCAGGGCCTTTTCCTTTGCCTGACATCCCTGGCTCTTTCCTGGTACCCAGCAAGACATCTCTTCCAGGGCAGCGTGGCATCTTTCAAGCTCTGTTACTATGGCAATGGCTACGATGGTACAATCCCACTTGCCTGGATAATCAAGTCGGAAGGGGAAGCGGAGGGAAATGGGGCCGGGTGGATGCGGCTGTTCTGGTCCCCCTGCCTTGAGGAAGAACCAAAGGGAAGCAACAGGAGCTTCTTTGGCTGGTTTTTATCAGAAAGATCACCCTGCCTGCAGATGCCATCAAAGAGACACAAGAAATCGGAGCTGGGGAAGATTTATTAACATGCTAGCTTGTGACAGAGCGGAATTCTGATTCCAAACTCTGCATGACTTTGGGAAGTCACTTCACCTCCCCACAGCCATCTCCAGGATGATGAAACCTTGTGTATTATCTGCTGGAGCCAGGGACACTAACAATGTAGAGTAGTGGGGAAGGCACCTGTGGTTTTGCCAGTTTTACTCATGCCACCAAAAAAAGAGAGAAAAGAAACCCACACATCTCTAACAATCTTCAAATAATGAGCCATGCCTCTGGCGTTATAAACAGTGTCACAAGTGGGGGATACTTGGGGGCAGGTGGGATGATTTCATTCAGGATTTTACTTATTCATTCCCTGCCCTCTGGGGGAAAGTTCCATCTGGAGGTTTTCTTTTGGATGGGAGGAACTTCTGCCCTAAGGAGAAACAGCGGCCAGTGGAGAGTCTCCCAAACATTAGGCTGCATAGGTTCCCCACCACGAGGGTAAAAGCAGCCAAGGGTTGTCACTGGGAAAGAAGAACATTCTCCATTGCCCATCCTGGCTCTGCAACTCCTTTGTTATAAGCAGGATTGATAGCATATTGTGTTGGAGTATCCTGCTCTTATTTTATGATTCACTGTCTCAAGTTCCTGAAACTCTTCGAAATGGCCCTCTTAGTGTAAAAGATCTTGGGCATAATAAATGTGAGAATAAAAAGGCAAGCTTTGGACCTGGATGGAACAGGCTCATTACCTTCATAAGAGGAGAACGTGAGAGATGCCTGGAGGCACCAAGCGCCTAAGACTTTGGGTTGGAAAGAGGACATGTAAAGTGAGTCCTGGAATCTCTTAGTAATTTTGCTCTGGGCTGAACAGAGCTGTCTTCGGCATTTTTAATGTTCCCTTAAGTTCCCTTCTGCCAATAAATATCATCTGTCGATGAAACTTGGGTTCATGGTCTTGAGTCTGTTTGCCTCTTGAAGCCGGGTGGGACTGTTGGAGGAGAAAAGCTGAGAAGCACTTCATGTGGTGGGTGGTTGTCTGCTATTGGTTTCCCCCCCAAGCTGATCCATTGAGTTGCACATGCTTTATTAAGGAAGTGCTCCGAGAAGAAACCAAACCAGAGGGTGACTTTCAGAGAAGTCCCGGCTCCGCATGGCCCCTCTGAGCTCTAGAACATCAGCTGCATTTCAGAGTTTGTCCCACCCTGGGGTTTTTTTTACTCACACACTATCAATCCTTGGAATATGGGTTGCTGGTTGAGGAGGCCCCGAGTCTCTGATGGTGCCAGGTGCCACAAAGCACACGAAGGAGCGGGATGGGGATGCAGAACTGGTAGAAAGGCTCAGAAGGGATCTGGGCAGGTGACCCGCAGGGCCCACCACAGTGGTTAACCAGACGACAGATCCAGAATGTACATGCCAGTGATTCAAGACGGGTTTGCCTGGGTGCCAGATTATGATGGGTATTTTAAAATGTCAATTAATAGCATTAGGTGACAACTCATGCTTCTCGGGACATTGTTATGAAACCAGTCACAGAAACACTGTTGGACAGAACTTTTTGGTTGCAATTATTTGAAAACCAACTCAGCGTGGCTTAAGTAAGAGAAAGACTTTATTTGGCTCATGTAACAATGTGGGCCTCGAGTATAGCTGGATTCAGGGGCTCTGGTGATATTAGAATCCTGTCTTTCCACCCCTCAATTCTGTTTTCCTCTGAGACAGTTTCATTTCCAGGCGGTCACATCCCATGTGGCAGTAAGAGGTCCTCCAAAAGCTCTATACTCATGTTCTACCAGCTTACCAACCCCAGCAAAGAGCTTCTGCTTCCCCAAAGCTCCAGCATGAGTCCTGAGGTAGACTTGTTAGTTTGGCCCCAAACCAGTCCCTTTAGCCTTTGGGACTTGAAGCCCTGCTGGTCAGGCCTACATCAGGTGTTGAACCCTGGCAGTGGGGACAGAGCTGGGTTAGGATAGGGTCAATGCCTCTAAGTCACATGGACTGAGAGTGCGGAAGGGGTGGGTCCCCAAGGCAAAAGAAAGCATCTATTATCTAGAAAAACAACCTGTCCTCAGCCCACCATTCTTAGGAAAAGACTCCAACTTACTTGATCGCTCAGAGCATCTTAGACCAGGTGAATGTAGGTGAAAGAGAGACCCATGTACCCATGGTTGGAGACCTAGGTCTGCACGGCCATTGGCTTATCTGCATGGCACCATGCATAAGTGATGGTTCTGTGTACTGATCTTAAACTGTCAGGCAAGTTCCCTCAACCTCTTGGCCAACCCAAGGGTACTATTCAGGCCAGTCCTCCCCTTGGGGAGTTCTCAGAAATAAGACAGAGAAGGGAGTTGAGTGTGTGGCCTTCTGTCCCAGGGAAGGTTGGGGTGCACAGCCAGATCCTCCCATGATCTTTGGGGACCAACCTTTCAAAAGGAAATGAAAACACAAAGGCCTTTGGCTGGAAGCACACAACCAGTTTTTTAATAAAGTCATTACAAATATGTACAAAGCGTCTCCAAGGTATGAAATTCCTCTTACAAAAGAGCAGAACAAACCAGCAAGGTTAGAACCCAGAACGCAATGTTCCCAAGCTTATTGCCTCTCTGGCTGAGCCAGAGGCCTCACTGAGGTTCCAAACACCCCCACAACCATCCCTGCCACATACACACGTAGGCTCCTGGGCACTTATAGTGCAAAAGACTTAAGGGTTCAGGTGGGGGGGGGCAGGTTAAGAGGTAAGAAAAGCTTCCCATGTCCTAGGAAGTAAGTTGAACAGGCCTTGTTTACAAAGTAGATGCTTCTCCCAGGGACCTTATGGAAATTAAGGACACAAACGGCAGGGAACAAATACATAGGATCCCCAACTAAACCATCCAGCCTGTCCTGGAGTGTCCCCAAATGCAACACTCCTTACAGTGGATGTAAGTCAGGCTCCCTTGCTCCCTGCTGGGCCCCAGGCTGTGCTTGCCCTTGAACTAGCAATGCCCTGGAGCAGCTCAGGAGGGAATCCAGTGTGGCAGGGCAGTTAGCTCATGAGTTTGGGGGTGGGTCACACAGACCTGAGTTCAAATCTTGCCTCAGCCACTTCACTCTGTGTGTGTAGCCTTAGGCTAAGTTGCAAAACTTCTGAGTCTCAGCTTCCCCAACTGTAAAATGGGAATAATACCTACTGTATTCCAGAATGGGTATGAGGAATAACGGAGGGGAAACGTGTAAAACACTCAGCACAGGGCTGGTGAGCCCGCTGTAGATGGTGGCTTTCATTACCATGTGAAGCAGCAAGAACCAGTCTTTTCGTGCTGGGAGAGAGTTGAGATCACAGGCTTTTGAATCGCCTTCATGACAGTGTGGTGCTCAGTAAATATAAATACTAGAGAACAATCTGTCATCAAGGCTTGGGGTCACAAGGATGACCTGACAAATCTGTTAAAGACCGTGAACCAGACCAGAAAGGGACAATTAGCATCATCTGGTTCCAAGCAGGGCTGCCCCTCCATGCTCCATATGTAAGTTTCTTCCCAGATGGGATTCTACAACCTGGCACATTGTAGGTGCTCAATAAATAGGTATTGAATGAATAAATTAATATTTTTTAAAAACTTTTGGTTTAAGCTTTAAAATGACACTTTTGACATCAACATCCTCCATCACTATGGGACTAGGCCAGGGTGTCTAGCCTGTCCCCCCTCAGCCGCCAAGCAGCTTCTGACTCTCTGATTGGCTCAGGCTGACTTAAGGAAAGATTCAGAAAAGAAATTGGTATCAACATAGAAGAAAAATACCTGCGTTCTAATCACTGCAGCTTCTGATACCAGGTGGACACTCAAAAAGTCCACAGTGGCAAACCAGTGTCCCCAAAAGATACTTGTGCAGGATCAGAGGTGGACTCCCCCAATTTCCCAACTAGGGGAAGTGATATTTTGTCACTCTCAAAAACATGATAATAGTACGAGATCAGCTACATAAATTGTGAAACCAAAGTCACATTGTTCTGTGACAATATTGTTTAAATCACCATTTTTTTTTCATCAAAATAGAAAAGAATTTCTTAAATGAGACCACTGGAACAAGTGTCGAAAAGAAGTCTCCAGTAGCCCAAAGAAAGAGAGGAAAACAAAATGGGAACTGGGTTCTAGGAGATGCTCATGGCCTAGGACCATGGACAGCAGCCAGAGAGGGAAAGGGGCCTCCCCCACCCCGCCCCAGAAACCTGTTACTCCAGCTACATCTGTGCCAGAAAGATTGTGAAATGGAACCCCAAATTTCAAATGGGGTAAAGAGATCTTACTTGCTTATGGGGGATGGGGAGAGAAGCTTCCAGAAGGGAATGGATCTAATTTGGAATGGGAATGCTCAAATCCCAGGAGGCTCCAATCCCTGTGGCTCCTGGACCCCCACCCTTTGAGAGCAACCAGCACCATCAGGAAGGAGGCCCTTCTGTTTGCTCATCGCCTCATTATGCAGCAAGCTACCTAAACAATGATCTCAGAGGCCTCCCTCTGCTTTGCACGGACATGCACATGTGCGCACGCGCGCGGGCGCACACACACACACACACACACACACACACACACACACTCTGCTGCTATCTGCTGAAACCCGATATGAGGTCTTTTTTAAAATTTATTTCAAAGCCTCCCTCCCTCTCCCTCTCTTCACAGACGCTCTGCAGTGAAGCTAATCAAAATCAATGACTCCTTGGCAGCCGGAGAAAAGCGGGGGAGAGAGGGAGGGATGGTGCCAGCACTTTGCACACTGTGGAAATATTAAAAAAAAAAAAACCACCACACCACCCCACTATCTCATGCAATCCAAGTAATGCAGCCTCAGAGACAGTGGAGACAATATATACATATATATCATGCTTCAATTTCCTAATACAAATGTCCATCAAGAAGTCAAATCTCATATAAAAACAAGCATTAAAAACAACCCCTTGTCAAAAATCGGGGCAGTCGAGAAGTGCACTCAAATTAATGATGTGCAAGAAAAAGCCGGGATTAGATAAATACACGGTTTCTATTAATACAAGAGAATATATACAAGGGACTTGGCTGTAAAGCTCCATCAGGAGGTCAAGGGTGCCCAGTTCTCAGCGGTGTGGCTTCATTGAAATCAAAATTGCCCCAAACGCCAACCCTGGCATTTGGAGTTTGGATCCTCCCGTGGAAATGTCAGAAGCTAGTAGGCAAGTCGGGGCTGAGAAAGGGATTCTCTGACCTTCCTCCTCTTCCCTGTGTCTAGATGGTCAGCCGGGTCCCACTGCAGTGTTGAAGGTGCAGCCTTGAGGCACCAGAGAGCTGTGATCACATACCATTATAGTAATGAAAACCCCCTCCCCAGAAAATGGGCTGAGCTGGAAAGACCCTAGTGTCTGGCTCAGAAGGTGACGATACAGAGGCAGGGACTGTGTTTCGTTATCATTCGAATTAATTTGCTTTCTCTAAGTTTGCGGCTTGGTGGGGATATCACCTGCTGCCCTCTGCAGACCCTGCCGACACACCCATCCCCTGCAAACATAACTGTAGGGAGGGCCCCCGGAATGAAAGGAAGCAAGTTCTCCATCAACAAGCTGTCTGGGGGTGGGGGTGGGGGACTGCCCTCACCTTCAGCAGCTTTGGGTTACATTTGTCTTTAAAGGTCTATTTAGGAAAACATAAGGCATGGATAAAAGAAAGACAGCTCCCAGCTTGCAACAGCACTAAAAGGTCCTGCATTCTAAAGGACCTGGTAATTTTCAACAAAGCCTGTGGGGAATAATTCAGCCCCATGTCAACTTCAACAACGGCTGATCCCTCTGCTAGCTTCTTAGAACGGCAAGGGTGTCTGCTAATCAGCCCAGTGGACCCCCTGTCCATAGGGACTGGGTGGTAACCTGCAGATCCAGCCTTGCAGAATGACAGTCTGACCCAATAGCCTGGCGCCCCACCATCTCAGCTTTGCACACGGCACTGTGAGACCCAGCACAGAGGAATAATACCTGGGGAGGGTTGTTTTTTTTTTTTTTTTTGCATTTTTTAAAAAATAAAAGCAAAAAATAATCATTGCTCCCTGAAGAGTCTTTGCAGCCAAGTCTCAGTCCAGCACACATCTTTTTTTTAGCCCTTCTAGAAACTTCTGAAAATAGTAGCTCATCCTGGGGGGGGGGATCAGACCCTCTGTCAGTCAGTGAGATGCTGGTGCATTTCATTTAAATGACCTGCTCCCTCCCCCAGTGCCTCTTGCTTATAAATCACCCTTGACCAGAATGTAGCCATTTCTTGGCTCTTTAATCCATAAAACCTAAGCCCTGAAATCCCCTTGGGGAGTGAGGGAGGCAGTGCGCTGAACTCCCAGGATACTTTCGCGGGGGGGGGGGGGGGGGGGGGGGGGGAGGACAAGTCAAATATGAGGTCAGCTTTCCACCTCAGTAACCAGCAAGCACTCAATTCCCTCCCCCTTCCCTTCCCCCCTCCCAGACCCCAAGGTTTGCTCCGAAACACCTCTGGATTTTTCATCCCCATAGAGAAAGAGCAGAGACTCTCAAGTGGCACTTTTGCAACTTGTCCCTTTAAAAAGGAATTTGAAACAGCAAAATAGACATCTCTCTTGTCCCCTGGCCTTGCAGTCTGGCAACAGAACGCCATGGCAGCACCGGCAAGAACACAGCACCAGCAAAATTTAAGTGAAGCACCAGAGACACCAGACTGGTAGGAAAAAAAAAAATCCCATTTGTCTTGATGTGACAGTGGGACTGGCTATCTACCTACACAGGTACAGAGAGACTAGGACTTATCAAGACTCTTAGAAATGGAGAAATCCCAGACTGCCCCTACAGAGCTGGCCCCTCTTTCTCCTCGCTTTTTTTTCCCCTTCTATTTTGCCTTTTGCAGTTTCACCGCTTACTCCGCCAGCATCCCTCCCCAGGTGGTTGGTCGACTCTGGGGCTAATTCCCACCAGTCTTTGCAGATTTTCTAGGTACACAGTAGGCATCTCTCTTCCGGTGCCCCAGACACGGAAGTATCAAAGTTCACATGGGAAGGTGCAGAAAAGGGAGGGGACTGTGTCCTCGACAAGACATGCACTGAGTAGTAATATTCATATTTTCTTTTTTTATATATAGAGCTGTATGTAAATAGCATTGGGGCGTCTGTTTCTGCAGCTGGATATGCAAAGGGCTTCCCCAGTCCCTTTCCGCGTTGCTACTGTTGCTCCAGGCTCCTCTCCACTTCCTTCTCGAAGTGCCAACTGTGGCCTTTCAAGCTCTGGGCTCCCCCTCAGGAAAACAGGAACCAGCTTTCTCCAAGGACACAGGGTTTTCACCAACCTGCAGAAATAAAGATTGGTATTTCGGTCAGTAGGCACGTGCAGACAGCTGCTGGGGATGACGTCAGTGCCTTGAGCCTGTGCACAGCCAGCCCCGAATGTCGAACGTGTTCGGGAGGTGGAGGGGGATGGGAGAGAGCTGCTAGATACAGAGCTCCAGTTTGGAGGAAAGGGTCCCCAGAAGCTAGATTTAGTGCCCACCCCCACCCCCACCCCAGCCAAAGCCCTGACCACACAGCAGCCTTCCCTAAACAAACACTGGTACTCACACACCCCCATTTCTGTTTTCAGACGTAAGCATCTTCTGTGATTAAAAAAGAGAATGTAGAACCACCCTGCCTCTTTGCTCCTCCAAATCAGGAACAGGACCTTCATCTATTCATTTCACAGATCCATATTCAAGGCAGGCTTGTAAGACAGTCTCTGCTTTCGTTAATTCATTCATTCGTTCACTGCCGAGCATAACAAGAACCATGCTAGGTGTTACAAATCCAATGACATAGTTCTTGCCCTTTAAGGGGCTCAGAAGCCAACAGAAAGAGATGAGAACTTGGTATCAATGACATTGTCATGTGAAGAGCAGTCTGGATAAACATGAACCATGGGAGCCCATGAGGGAAAGGGGGAATCAGAGCTCTTGAGAGAAAGAGGCAGACTCCTGCGGAGGACTGAGGGATGCTAGGGAATGAGCCAGGATAAGATGAGGCATTCCAGGAAGGGCAGAAAAACCGGCACATACACCCAAGAATCGGAAAACACATATTCAAACAGGGGTGGCTGACTGAGTCGGGTCAGTTGGGCGTCTGCCTTCAGCTCAGGTCATGATCTCGGGGTCCTGGGATTGAGCCCCACATAGGGCTCCCTGCTTAATGGGGAGCCTGCTTCTCCCTCTCCCACTGCCCTTCTTCCCACTAGTGCTCTCTGTCTCTCTCTCAAATAAATAAAATCTTTCAAAAACATTATGTAAAAAAAACATATTCAGGGCGCCTGGGTGGCTCAGTTGGTTGATCTTCTGCCTTCGGCTCAGGTCATGATCCTGGAGTCCTGGGATGAAGCCCCACATGGGGAAATCCTTGCTCAGCGGGGAGTCTGCTTCTCCCTTTGCCCCTCCCCCTGTTCATGCTCTCTGTCTCTCTCAAATAAATAAAATCTTTCAAAAAATTATTTAAAAAACATATATTCAGGGGCGCCTGGGTGGCTCAGTCAGTTAAACATCTGCCTTCAGCCCAGGTCATGGGATCAAGTCCCACGTCAGCTCTCCCTCTCCCCCTCCCCCCACCGCTTGTGCTCTCTCTCACTCTCTCTCAAATAAATAAAATCTTTGAAAAAAAAACCCATATATTCATACAAAAACCTGTGCAGCATTATCCATAATAGCCAAACATCGGAAACGACCCCAATGTCATCGACTGATCAATAAAACGGGTTATTGCCATATAAAAGTATTACTCAGCCAGGAAAAGGAGTCTGACACACTAAAATCGGGATGAGCCCTGAAGTCATTTTGCTAAATAAAAGAAGCCAGACACAAAAGATCACATAGTGTTTGACTCCACGTAGGTGACATGCCCACAAGAGACAAGTCTTGAGAGACAGAAGTGGATCAGTGGTTGTCCACGGCTGGGGGCGCGGAGGAGTTAGGGAGTCACCACTAATGGGCACAGGGCTTCTGTGGGGTAAATGAAAACGCTCTAAAATCAACTGTGGGGATGGCTGGCACAACTCTGGAAATACAGTAAGAAAACATTGAGTTGTGCACTTCGAAAGGATGGGTTTTCTGGCCGGTGAATCATGTCAGAAGGAGGAGGAAGAGGGAGCAGAGGAGGGGGATGGGGGAGTGGCAGAGAGGAAGGAAAGAGGCAGGACAAGGGAAAGAACAGAGCAATGCAATACGCCAACCAGGCCAAGGAGCTGGACGAGGCTCCAGCAAAGCCTGGGCGGTGGGGCCGGCCAGGGATGAGGCTGGAGACTCAGCAGCGGCTGGAAGTTTGCAGAGGACTACCACCACCTGGTGGGTGATGTGCCATGTGAGCCTCACAAATCAAGCGGTGTAGGGCACAAAGTGGGAGAGAGATCGCTTTCTGAGTTGGAAAGAATCTGGGATATGGTGCAGGATGAACTGAGCCAGGAGGTTTTCCTGTTGGGTCCAGTCAACAGAAGGTGCTGATGGGGTACGAGACCAGGGTCCGTATTCCCCCCGCTCGCATCCTGCCAGGCCACAGACTGGCCACAGCGCCTGCTGGGCTCGACTCTCTGGTTGCCCTCCGGGCCCCCCTCCAGGCTCGGGTTCCTCCCTAGTCGCCTTAACCCTTCAGGCCGGGGTGGACTGGCCCTCCTCTGTGGCCAGCCCAGTGGTACTGTGTTATTCCTCCTTGGTTTCCTAAACCCTGTCCACATTCTGTCACCGAACCTTCGCTAAATTCTTTTCTGATTACTCAGCTTGGGGGTCCTCTCTGCCTCTTACTTGCACCCCTGAATCAATACATATGATGCACGAATGAAGTGAGTACTAATCTCATGGACCCCACAGTCTACACTAGCTGACACTCGCCAGGATCCATATCAGTGACCTCAGTCCTTTTGCTCTCCACCTGCTCGGTAGAGGCAAAAGATCTCTGTCAGCACCGAAGCCCCCATTCCCCTTCTGTCCTGTGAGAGCAGAGCAGGGCACGACTTCTGCATAATTGTGTTGCCGCCCTGTGTTTTCACGGGATACTGAATCAGTCCTCCACCAACTCAGCTGATAAACACACTCCATTTCATTTACAAAAATCAGCTTTTGTAACCCCTAAAAAACTCACCTTGTTGGCTCCTAGTCACACTGATGTTCGAAAAGTCAGTGGAACCCTGCAGCACTAGCCTGAGATGATTATGCTGCTGTCAGCATGCACAAAAAAGGAAGGATGGAGAGAGAGAGAAAGAAGCCACATCTACGTGCTACTGAGCATGTTGACTTTGTGCCCAGCATTGTTCTGTGTGCTATTGATAAGGCCCCAGTGCCTGCCCTCAATGTGCCTCCAGCCTCCCTCGGGGAGACATGACGTGCCAGAGGCCAGAACTGCGGAAGACCATTAACCACAGAGGTATGGACAGGCCAGAAGTCAAGATGTGGCCGCGCTCACTAGGAAAGCTTCAGAGAAGAACCAAGATTCGAACTGGGCCTTTAAGAGATGCATTCATATTTTTTTCCGTAACTGGAAGAAGCAAGGATCATTCAAGTGGGGAAAGGGCCAGTGCAAAGCACAAGGGCAGTGACCCATACAGCTCAATCGGGACCGTGATGCATCCCAAACTTATGCGGAGTGAGGCTGCGTAGATACGTCAGTTGATTGTTGGTGATGAAGGGAAGATGATGATGATATCAGGAGAGGTAAGAGAACTCTATTTTAACGGCACGGATCAGCTCCATCCGTGGGAGGAATGGCATGTTCTTGCAAAACTAGGCAGGACCAGCAAAGGATTTTCACTTTTCCTACGTGCAAATCATTAAGCACATAACGAGTCTTTCTAAGGGCTTCCCAGCGCAGCTACATGGACAAGTGCCCTTGCCTGTTTATGTCGTGGTTGCAGGGTGGTGTCCCTAGTGACAGATGGACATCAGAAGCACGCCTCTGTGCGGCCAGTGGAGGCCATGTGACCACAGCCCACAGTCGGAGAGGGTGCTTGCGCATACACTTCTGGGGATCTTAAACGGGACACAGTAGGCTAGCGAGCTTGCCCATAGAAGTAGTCACCTAAATATGCTCAAGTGTGTTCCCTCCAGCTTTAGTTGTAATAGCAGCAGTTTGGAAACATCCCGTATGTCCATCAGTAGGAGACTGGATTAACAAATTAAGCTACCTGTGTATTAGAAAGAGGTAGATCTAAGTGTGCTATGATTCTTTTTTTTTAAAGATTTTATTTATTTAATTGAGAGAGAGAGAGAGAGAGAGAGAGCACATGAGAGGGGGGAGGGTCAGAGGGAGAAGCAGGCTTCCCACCGAGCAGGGACCCCGATGCGGGACTTGATCCCGGGACTCCAGGATCATGACCTGAGCCGAAGACAGTCGCCCAACGAACTGAGCCACCCAGGCGCCCTGATTCTTTTTTTTTAAAGATTTTATTTATTTACCTATCTATTTATTTATTTGAAGAAGAGAGAGAGCGAAAGAGCCAGGGAGGGAGAGAGAATCTGAAGCAGACTCCACGCTGAGCAGAGAGCCTGATGAAGGGTTCGATCCCACAACCCCGAGATCGTGACCTGAGCCAAAACCAAGAGTCGGACGTTTAACCCACTGAGCCACCCAGGCGCCCCTAAGTGTGCTATGATTCTTAACTGAAAAGAGCAAATGGCCAAATAGCATGATCCCAGATCTTTTTTCCTTTAATGAATATGTGTGTGTGTGTCTGTGTGTCTATACACACATACAGATTTTATCTATATATCCATATAAAGAGGTGTACAGATATGCAAAATAGTGTAATGGGTAAGAGCACAGGGGCACCTGGGTGGCTCGTTCGGTTAAGCCTCTGACTCTTGATTTCAGCTCAGGTCGTGATCTCAGGGTCGTGAGATGGAGCCCTGTGTTGGGCTCCGTGCTGAGTGTGGAGCCTGCTTAAGATTCTCCCTCTCCCTCTGCTCACCCCCTGCTTGCTTGTGCTGTCTCTCTCTCAAAAAAAAATTAAAATAAATAAACAAACAAACAAATAAATACAACTACAGTTAACTCTTGCACAACGTAGAGGTTAGAAGCGCTGATGCCGCATGCAACCGAAAATCCCCCCGTATAAATTTTGACTCTCCCAAAACTTAACTATGAATAGCCTACTGTTGATGGGAAGCCTTGCTCATAGCATAAACAGTCAAATTAACACATATTTTGTATGTTATATGTATTATGTACTGTATTCTTACAACAAAGTAAGCTAGAGAAAAGATAATGTAATTAAGAAAATTACACGGAAGAGAAAATATATTGACAGTACTGTACTGTATTTCTTTCTTTTTAAATCTGCATATAGGTGGACCCATGCAGCTCAAACCCATGTTGTTCAAGGGTCAGCTGTATTTTTTAAAAAACAAAATCCACCACCCCCTCTGAGCCACTGTCCTGCCCCTGGGATGTTTTTCCTCAAACTTGGCTCATAAAAAAACTCTCTCAAATGCTGACTCACAACCAAAGCTCACAGCTGAAGAGATTCGTGAAACTTTGCCTTTTAAGAAAAATGTCCCTATTTCCACTTTGCACCCACAGTGTGGCGGGGGCAGGCGGGCAGAGGGGAGAACGTGGAACCTCAGGGTCCTGCCTCCCTGGGCCACCGTGCTATCACCCTGTTGTGGGCGCAAAGGTAGGAAGCTGTGAATGGCAAGCCCCACTGCAGCAGCAGATCAAGCCAGAGGCTCACTCGCTTCTTCCTGTGTCTGAGATGACGACTCTTGGGTCCCCTAAAAGGTCTCAATATTTAATTTTTAAAAAATACCTTTTTTGCTCTTGCTATTTGTGCAAGTGTTCAGTTACAAATTCAAACAGCAGAGAAGGATATAGAAATAAAAGGAAAGCCCCCTTCACTCCAGCTCTAAGCCTCCCATTTACAGACACCGTGTCTCTCGCCCTCTTCCTTATGCCCCCAGAGCCCATCACAATGCCCTGCATAGGGTAGGTGCTCGTTTTAGCCTGCTGGGTGACAGTGGATATGTGAGCAAGTGAATAATGGTGGCAACTTCCCCACTCTCCATCTTTGGTTTCAGGGTGATTTTGACCGTGGAGTTCAGATGGGACCAGCAGTCGGTCCTAGCACCTAAGAATCATGGGGACGAAGGTCTCCATGCAGAATCCTCCCAGAGGGAACACTGCTCTGGTCTGTGTCTTCAATCTCCATTCTTATAGTTCATGCTGCCCACCTAGGAAGGTGGGTGCTAAGAAGGTAAGTAAGGGGATCAAAAAAGCAGAAGGCTGGGGCACCTGGGTGGGTCAGTTCTTTGGGCATCCGACTGCTGGTCTCAGCTCAGGTCATGAGCTCAGGGTCATGGGATTGAGCCCCGTGTCGCCCATGCTCTCGCTCGCTCTCTCTCTCAAATAAATAAATCTTCTTAAAGATTTTTTTTAATTCATTCATTTGAGAGAGAGAGAGCAAGAGCATGAGCAGGGGGGAGGGACAGAGGGAGAGGGAGAAGCAGACTCCCTGCTGAGCAGGGAGCCTAATGTGGGGCGAGATCCCAGGACCCTGAGATCATGACCTGAGTTGAAGGCAGACACTTAACTGACTGAGCCACCCAGAAGCCCCAATAAATAAATCTTTAAAAAAGGAAAGAAAAGAAAAAGATCTGAGGCATGTGAGAGAAGAAAAGGCCATTTGGCAGCTACTAGAAGGGATGGTGGCCCCCTGTACCCAGTACCCAGCTATTAGTGAATAGTTATCAGTGCCTCAGTGAGTGGTCATCAGTGCCTCAGTGAGTGGTTATTGATGATGGAAAGTCTGTGAGGAGAGAACAGAGAACTGAGAGCTTCTGACCACTATGAAATTATAGCAGGTCGACCTTGCATGCACACTAACTGGACTTCCAGAAGGGTAGAGCTGAGGGTTGGGAGAGAGCAAGGCAGCAGAGAACTGACACCAAATCAAATGGGCAGACCCTTTCTAAAGTAGTCTTGGCGGGTGTACTCCATGTTATAACATGCGCTTTCTTTGACCCAATAACTTCACTGCTAGGAACTTCTTTTTTTTTCTTTGCAAAGTTGTCCAAACCAGAATACACTTCGTTCATACTATCAGCAAATGAGAAACAGCATAAATGTCCCTGGAGAGGTGACCAAATAAGTGAATCACGGTTCATCCAACAATGGAACACCATGCAGCCATTAAAAAGGATGATGAAACCTTTCTTTGTTGACATGGGAAGAGATCAGCAATCTATTTTTAGTAGAGAAAAAGCAGATTACAGAACAACATGAACAGATGATCTCACTTATTTAAAATAGTGTATGTGTGTGGGTGTGTGTACGCATAAAGGGATGTCTGACAAAGTGGTCCCCTAAAGCAGGGGTTGCAAATTTAAATGTATGCATGGACCCAGTGAAGTGTGCCCAGAAGAGGTCGGGGTAAGCGGAGAGTCTGTGTCCCATCTAAAGGGCCTTCTGATCCTCATCCAAGCCTTTGCTACCACACGGGGATACAGACTCCATCTCGTCAGATCTTTCCATTTGTTCAAGAAAAACTGGAAATACAAGCTTCTACAAGAAAGTGCCTGATTTTTCAGTGCTGGGGGGAAAAGCCATGGGAGTCGAACAAAACCCAACTGCAGGCCAGGTTCAGCCGGGAGACCCCCAGGTTGGAACCCTTGCCCAGACACTGGGGCACCCTTAGACAGAGTCAGATGGCATTGAATGCCACCTCATCTAAACCCTCAGCAGCTAGCTCTGTGCCTCAGTTTCCCTGTCTGGAAAGTGAGGGAGTTGGATTAGGTGGTCTCTAAAGTCCTGTCGAACTCTGGCTATATTTCTAGAATGGTGACCTTTTGGGTCATAGATCTCTTGAGGATTGGATCACAGCTTTGGTTTCTCTCTCAAGTAGGGAGAAACTTAGGAGTATGAAATCAACCAATTTTATGTGTAATTTTGGGGGTTCCCAAATTCCTTGAGGTCTCCCCCAAATTCATTCATTTATCTATTCACTCACTCACTCACTCGTTCATTCATTCATTCATTCGAGAGTTACTGGATGCCCTCTCTGCACTAGTCACCATGCCCGGGCTGGGATACAGTGATGGGCAAAATGTACAAGACTGGCACCCTCTCGGGACCTGGAGGCCGGTGTTGCCCAGGTTGGGAAGTCCAATTCTAGACATCCTCCCAGACCTGGCACAGGGGCCTAAGCAGGCTGCTGGTGAGCCACAGAGTGGGGGACGCAAAACTCAGCACTGCTCTAAACAAAAGACTTTAAAAAAAAGTCCCCTAGGAGTTCCCACCATATTACGATTACAGGCCCACAGACTGAATTTTATCCCAAGTAGGAATATCACATACCCCGCACTCCCAGTTAATCTCATTTTCAACCATTTTCTGACTCTCAGTAAAGTGCCCCGTACTGCCCAGAAGGTAAAGGGACAATTGGTAGATGGCAGATCTGGACCTGACCCAAAAAGCAGCCTGCTCCAGAGTTCATGTCGCTTTCCACCAAGCTGTCCTGCCTCCGCATAAATCTGGGTGACTACAATAAACAGCTACCGGTGGTTAAATTTTCAGAGTCAAGACTTAGGCCCCATGGTGTGCCACCTAAAACATTTTAAATCTGGGCCGTCTTTGAAAGTGGTACCTCTTCTTAAATCCATCCCATTGCCCGTGACACATTCCCACTCTCTGAAGACCTCCCCCCACCAAAAGCTAAGTTTCCCCATCATCGGTATGTTAGCGTCCTTCAGGATTTATTATATACCATGTGCTAGACTGAAGAATATCAGATGTACATGGTACCTGACTGTGCCATGGTGATAGGCAGAGCCAGGCAGGCAGGGAAGCTTCTCCAAACCCTTAGTAACATTGCTCTGACCTGGAGCTCTTCCTCAACATTGGGATGGGCATGCAAGGAGTCCTCTGCATTCTCAGACACTGCAGCAATAGTTAGAGGTGTGTTCCACAAAGAACATTCCACACAAAATGCCACAGATTTAGCTGAGAATGATAACAGCCAACTCAAGAAGCCAGTGACATGACTGAGACATGGGAATGAATGGCAATGTTTGTCTAGAAAGCCCTTCTGAACCTTTACAAGATTTTATACCCTTTAGACAACCGTTACAATGAAAGAATGTTTATCCTTTGATAGCAAAGTTCCACTTGGAGGCACTTTTCAGAAAATCATCCATGGGGGGCACCTGGGTTAAATGTCTGCCTTCAGCTCAGGTCATGATCCCAGGGTACTGGGATCGAGCCCCGTATCCAGCTCCCTGCTCAGCAGGAAGCCTGCTTCTCCATCTACCCCCCCAGTTGTGCCCCCCAATAAATAAATAAAATATTTTAAAAAAAAACCCAGGAAATTATCCATGATGTGCCCAAAGAGTTATACGCAAGGAAGCTCATCATCGTGATGGAAACAATCTAAATGTCCAACAGTAGTGGATTGGGAAGGTAAATGGAGGAACAGTCAAATAATGAAATAGCGAGTGTGTCGTAGATACGCTCTACGATAGAGTAAGTGTGTCGTAGGAAATATTACAAGGCGTGGAGAAATGTCTTTGCTATAATGGAGAAGTCAGGTTATAGAGAATAAATATCTAGAGCGAGTGATTCCATTTGTTAAAGTCCCCATGGGTGCATTTTTGAAAATGGAAAGAAGCCTATCAAAATGTTAACAGTGAGTAGTAAGATAAAAACAATCGACAGAGATTGTCGTTTATTCAGCACTTTCCAAATGTTTAATAAAGAACCTGTAATATTTTTTGCAACCAAGAAAAAGCTATTTTAAAAAGGGGGGTGTTACATAAAGTTTCCCAAAGCAATTTAATTCCTTCTTGCCCGAGTCTGTGGTCTTCGGAGCAAAGGTCCAATGATGGCAACACTTTGTGGGGACAGCCAATTTTCTCTCCACGGGAGGGTAAAGGAGATTTCTCCTTCCCTGGGCATCCAGCAGGAATAAAAGGATGCATCTCACTGACATGGGTTAAAACAGAGATCCCCCACCCAATAGCCGGGCAGGCTAAGAGACAGGGAGATCAGGCTGAGTCGAATGGTGACATTTCTTACATGATGAAATCCAGCCAGTATCCACAACATTCTGAGGGTACTGAGGGCTGGGCATCTGTGAACTGGTATAGGAATCAGGATCTGGCAGACCCTGGCAGGAGGTGAACTCATTTATTTCCACTGAGAGGCTGGGGTGAGAGTAAGAGCCAGGCTCTCCGGCTCCCAAAGTCTAGGAGCCTCTGAGCCAGGACCTGGGACTTGTTCATCCCTATATTCCTGCCTCCCAGCACCTGGCTTGTAGCCAGTGCTCAACGCATCATGCAAGTGCATGGCAATGGAACAGAGTCCTCTTTACTGTGTCACATCTAATTCTCCCCTTCCCCTTGCAAAGCACCTGCTCATGCACTATCTGCGCTTGTGAATCTCATTACTGAGGAAAGCCTCTCTGAGCTTGGTTTTCTCACCCCCTTCTTCCGATTGAACTTGGAACCAAACTCGGCCTCCCTGCCACGGCCTCATCTAGCCACTCCCTACGTCTCAGACTTCTTCCTTCCCAAGTTCATGTGGCTTTAGCCACACTCCTCGGGTTTCTTCCTCAGACACACCGAGCGAAGTCTCACCTCCCAGGCCACTGGACTTGCTATCGTCTCACCCAGAACACCTTCCTTGCAGGCCTTCTTCACGTGGCCTGCTCCTTCTCGTCATTCAAGTCACCAGCTCCCTGGCTCCTCCTGAAAGCAACCATCCCTAACCACTACAGGTGAGGAGTCCCCTGGTTTCTCTGTTACATTACCTTCCTGTAATACCTTCTGAGTCCTTGGCACTTTCTGAAATTATCTCTGTGTTAGATGGTGTGATCCCAAAATGGCCACGTTACCTCCTTTCCCACGTGCTGTTCTAGAACCTTGCCACTGCCCCGGGGGGCGGTGTCTAATTCCACTCCCCTTGAATATGTGCCGGCTTGTGACTTACTTCTAACCTAACTGACTTTTGAAGCCAGGTCAGAAAAGCAAAATTGCTCTTGGGGCTCTGAGTCACCAGGTTAGAGTCTAACCACCATGAGGCTGCCATGCTGGGGAAAAGCCTAGGCCACAGAGGTGAAATGAAGATCCCCCACTACCTCCTCCCCATGCCCGCCATGAGTCTGGCCCCCACCCAGCCTGGAGCAGAGACAGGTCACCCTTGCTATGCCATATCTGAATCCCTAACCCACAGAACATATAAGCATAATCAGATAAGCTTTGGAGTAACTAGTTCTAGAGCAATAGTAACGAGAACGATCTGTATTAACTTATCATCAGTCTTTTCCCACTAAAATGTCCACAAGGGCAGGGCCTTCTATGTCATGGTCCTTCCTGTGACCACAGTGCCCTTCATCCAGTGGGTACTCAATAATGAATAGCTGAGGGGCGCCTGGGTGGCTCAGTCATTAAGCGTCTGCCTTCGGCTCAGGTCATGATCCCAGGGTCCTGGGATCGAGCCCCACATCGGGCTCCCTGCTCGGCGGGAAGCCAGCTTCTCCCTCTCCCACTCCCCCTGCTTGTGTTCCTGCTCTCACTATCTCTCTCTGTCAAATAAATAAATAAAATTAAAAAAAAAATAATGAATAGCTGAATAAGTGAAAGAAACTGAATTTGGGAATACCTGTCTTGTATAGTTGCTGACTATGTGACAAGCAAGTCACATGCGGCGGGGCATCCCATTGTTCCCATGAAATCCTATCACACATAACACTGGTGATGACCAGAGGGGAAACGGAAGCCCCCACTCCCCCCTCCCATCCCCCCAGTATAGGTCTGAAAAGCCGCCTGTCAAAAGCCAGAGGTTGCCAAATCCACCCAGCCCACATCTGGGGGTGTATTAATTATCCCTGGGTGCAGCTGTTTTTACATTGATAGCTCAGTCACTTGTGCCCTGGCCTCTCACTAGGCAAGTGGGTGACTCCAGACAGGGACCATGTGGTGGGCAGCCTGCCAAGGTCCTGCACATCTGGCCCCTTCCCGGGGGGTACCTCCCCAACAGCTGTCTCCTTCCTTTTGGATTGCTCCCTCCCCCGGTTGAAGCTTTCAGGCTCTGGAAGTAATCCTGGCAGGGGTGCAGTAGGCTGGGTGGGAGGCTGGAGGGATGCGCCTCCAGGTTTAACCACTTAGTCCCCAAAGTACCTGCTAAGAACCAGTTAGCATGTCTGGCTGGCAGGCCAGGCCGGCATTAATTCATTAAAGCAGGTTGCTGCTGGCCCGCTGTCTTCCTCGTTGCTGACCATGTGGCTTCCTGGGCCTGTGGAGTTCTCTTCCTCCCCTTCTTAGCCCCAAGGCAAGATTCTGCCCACCAGTGGCCCCTTTTCCCAGCCAGATTCCCTGGCTGTGTTCTCTCTCCCTCCCTGCCTCTCCCAAGGCACAGTTCTCCCTCCCTCCCCACCCCAGCCAGCCAGTGCTCACCAGAAAGCATCCTGGGTTCCCTCTCTTCCTCTCTCCGGCTCCCTGGCTCCCGCTCTCTGGTTCCCTCTTTCCCCCTCCTGCATCTTTGCTGCGCAGCAATTGCTTAAACCACACCCATCTTCCTCTTGGCCTTCTCAGCCTCCAAGGAGCCTCCCCTAAGGCTCTTGCAGAAAGGGAATCTCTCTAGTGCAGGAATTCACAGCTCATCGCCCCCTCTGCTTGCTGTCCCGTGTCTTCTCCTCCCCTGCACCCCCAAATCATCTGGGGGGGGTCTGTGTGCTCAAAGACAGAAACTCCATTCCCATTTCTGATGTTGCCACCAGTCCTCTGGGACTCAAGTGAACCCTCTCTGCCTCAGTTTCCCCTTTGAAATAATAAGAATGGCATTACCCATTAGGCAACAGCCTCTGATGAGTGAGCTAAGTGCCAGGCACTGCACTGGGCACTTTAAATGGATGCTCTCCTATCAGCCTTCCGACAATCCTAGAAGAGGTACAGCTCCAGTTTAGGCTCAGAAAGGTTATGGTTCTTACCCACAGTCACACTTCCTGCAAGTTACTGGGTTGGAACTTAAATCCAGTCCCATCTGATTCCTAAACCCATGCTCTTTACCACTGTACTACCCTGGCCAGGCTTGCCCTGATTCCACAAGAGGGCATGTAAGGATGGTGGGGAATTGCCCCCTAACAATGGCAGAATGTTGTCTGCTTTGGGAAAGGAAGCTATAAAATGCACAATCATACACATAATAGCTCACATTTATATCTACTTCTTATGCGTCTGGCACTGTTCTAGAACTCTCTGGATGTGAATTCATTTCACCCTCTTGACAACAAGAAGAATTCATTTCACCCTTCATGACAACTTTGTCATGAAGTACTATTATTGTCCCCATTTTAAATATGGGGAAAACTGAGTCTCGTGTGTGTGTGTGTGTGTGTGTGTGTGTGTGTGTGTGTGTGTGTTTATTTAATGATGACTTCTGAGAGAAGCATTGCTGGCTCACAGGGGAGTCTGAAAACAAGTTCACCCTTGACGCCTAAGAGAATTGCCTGCCCTATAGGGCTGACTCAGGCCTCCCCGAAATACTTAAGGTATCCTACAAGCATTCCCACTTCTCCTCTAGGGTAGCAAAAGTGGAGAGGACCACACACGGAACTCAACAAACTGTCTCTCTCCAGTGGATTTTCTTTCATTTCTCCCTAACTTACCGGAGAGGCAGGGAAAAGATGGGATTCCCCCAATTAAGTCAAACGCACACGCAAGGCCAGAGCTGCAGGCACTGGGATAGTTTCTGGGATAGGCACGGAGGCTAGGAGCCCAAGGCCGGCGAACCCCCGGACAGGAGCGCAGGAATCGGGTGGTACACAATTCCACCGGTGTCCCCGTGGGAGCGAGGCGCGGCGCTGCAGAAAAGTCGAGCCGGGCATTCCGGGGTTAGGGCACCCGAGGAAGGAGAACTCTGGAGGGTGTGGCTGCAGGGGACGCCAGGCGGGACTCGGCAGGAGGAAGCAGAACCCAGGGGTGGCCTGGAGTTGAGAAGCAGCCAGGAGCTCTGGGGCAGAAGCAAGTGAGGAGGGGGTCATAAACCCTACGCCGAACCCACACCAGCGAAACTGCTGCGGGACCCCTCCCCTGCCGCGTGGGTTCCCCATCTCCCCGCTCCTCCTCCCGCCCCGCGCGTGGAGGGGCGTCCTCGGTCCTCCTCGCGAGCCTTAGCCGAGGTCTCCCGCCCCCTCCCGGCCGGCAGCCTCCTCCCCGCCGCCCCGGAGCACCCCCCCAGCCCTGACGCACGCCCGGTCTGTGCGCCCCCACTCCGGGGCGGGCGCCCAGCATCCCGCACCGCCCGGTCCTGGGAAGAGAGCGCTCTCCCAGACTTCGCCTGGATCCCAAGACCGCAGGAAGCCGAGTCCTGGCCCTCCTACTGGGTTCCTCTCGCGTGCATCCTGCTTCTAATTCACATTCCCACTGTCTTTTGCAACTTGTTCTCCAAGCAGTTTCTCTTATTCTCCAGCTCCCCCATCTTCCTTTCCTGGTCTCGCCGCCCGCTTTTTCTTTCCCTCTCCTTCCACTTTCTTTCCCCCTTTCCCTAAATTCCAGGTTTTGGGCTTCGCGTCCCTCGCTCGACTCCCCTTTTCTGCCCACCCCTCCCTCCGACCCGTCCAAAATGTTGTTCCTGCCCCTGGGATTCAGCAGCCCCAGCCCGGCCCCTTCCGGCCGAGGACAGCCCTTCTCCCCGGAGGGGGAGTAGCGGATGGGACCTCCGGGAGCCGGGCAGAGAGCGCCCCGAAGCACACACCTCTCTTCGCCAGCGCCCGGGCTGCGCCGGCCCACGCGACATCTGTCGCCCGCGCTCCCGGCTCACACCCTGCGCACCCCCGCAGCTCCCCGGGCGCTGCCACCCCCCACGCTCCGGCTGCCGCCTCTCCCCGTGGGCGCCGCGCCAGCTTCTCAGGGTGTCGGCGCACTGCAGGGCTCGGCCGAGGCCGAGCGCTCGGCATCTGTGGGTCGTGGCATCCCGGGGCCGCTGGCTTTCTCACCTTCGACCTTCACCTTCCAGCCCTAGATCCACCTGTGGTGGGCTCAGGCTGATTTTCTCCCCTTCCCCATTCTCTGCAGCTCTGCTCTGTTCCAGATCTGAGAAGACAATCCCTTAACACGTTTGCTCCCCTAGGCGCACAGCTGGTGCTCAATAATTCTCCAACCCCAAGGGCCTAGTGCACAGAAAATGCTCAGTACCTTTCTCCCACTGGTACCAAACGCTGTGGGCGCTCAATACTCACTCCCCACGCCCACCAGCACGCCGTGCCTGGCATACCGCAAGCTTTCAAACATTCCCTCCCTAAACATTTACGGCCTAGCACCCAGAAGGAGCTCAATAAATGCTCTTTCATGAAGACTTCCCCTTGAGGTTTCCCTAACAGCCTCCGATCCCAGCCCACTTTGGGGGCACCTTCTTCTCCATCTCAGCTCCAACCTGGTGAAGAGGAGGCCAAGCTCCTTAAACGGGACACCTCGTTGCCGAAAGAGCGAAGAAGTTGGCAAAGCGGAGGAAAACTGCGAAGTGCGCGGGGCGGTAGGGGGAAAGACAGCTCCACCGGAAACCTGGAGGCGCTCCGGGAGAACGGGGAACAGAAACGAGGGAAGTGCCACTTAGGGAGAAGAGGGTTCGGAGACTGGCGACTTAGGACGGCAGCCGGCTTGGAAGAGGGCGGGGGACTTGCCTTGAACCCGAGATAGATTAAAATTCTTCGGCGTGGCCGTGTAACTACGTCCTCACTGCAAACACACTTTTTACTTGCACTGCTTGTAAACTGTGTTTACTCGAGGCGCTGGTGGGGATTGAGGAGGCTAAAGTACCCCCCCCCGCCCAAAGCCATCCCACTGGAGAGAGTGGTAAGATGCCCCAAGAAGAGGACAGGAACAGCGGACCTGACACTTGGAAGGAGAGATGGCAACTGGAGGGGAGGAGGCTGGCGAGAGGAGGGAGCAGGGGAAGAAAGAGATGGGAAGGGAAGAAAGCATACTTGTCGGTCGCTCCGGCGCTCCCAGCCTGCCCGGCGTGACCAGTCCCCAGCCACCGCGCCCTGGCGCTCGCGCGCGTACCTGTTGCTCTCTCCGGCTGGGTCTCGGCTCCGGCCCCACCAAGAAGCCCCGCGTTCCTACAAGTTCCGCCTGCCGAGCAGCCAGGCCGCCAGCGCCGCCACCTGCGCGGCCGCGCACAGCCAGGGCCAGTAGGTGGGGAGCGCGCCGGGCGCCGGCGCCCTCCGGCTCCGCGCGCGGCGCCGCCACATGGTGCGCTGGTGCAGCTCGTCGCCGAGCGCCTTGAGCCGAGCGGCCGTGAGCTGTGCGGCGGACGAGCGCAGACCCAGGCGGCCCGCGCTGCAGGCGCACACGGCCGGGGGGCCGCGGCCGCGGTGCAGGGGGCACGGGCACATGACCGCTCGCCTCGCTCCCTCCCCGCGCTCGGGCCGCCCCTCGCCTCCGCTCCCTCCGGCCTCTGCGCCTGCCTCCGCCGCGCTCCAGCCGCCGGGGACCTCCCCTGGACACCAAGTTTCTCCTTGTGTTGTGCGTTTGTTGTGCTGACGGCGCTATTATTAATTAAAGTGTCACATGGTGGAGGGGGGCGGGGAGGGCGCGGGGAGGGGGGTTACATCATCCGGCCCCCGGGGGGGGGGGCTGCAGGCAGAAGAAACCGAGAGGTAACTTTTAACCCTAGCGGCGCCGGCAGCGAGAGGGCGCGCGTTTGGGAGGGGAGGAGCGCGGCGCGCTGGGACGCGACCAGGCCCCCGCCGCCGAGGTCCCGGGCTTGGAGGGTCGCGTGGGACCCCCGCGGAGGCGGAGAGCGCGAGGGAAGGCCTTCTCCTTCTCCTTTTCCTGAATTCAGCTCCGCTTCCGATTTGGCGAGGGAAGCAGGCTTGTTTGCCGTTTTGGATGAAGCTGATAGCGAATTCGGCTGCGTTATTCAAAAAATATTCCGAGGCTATTGTTTTGTTTGGGGGAGGTGGGTTGATTGAAAATCTCCTGAGAGAGCCAGATTCAACCCAACTTGCCCACTTTCAGGTCTGACTCGGCACCTATAGGCTTCGGACCTGAATACATCCGACACACGCCCCCACCCCGCTCGGGCTTCCCCGTCAAACCCTAACGCGCCCCCAAAGCCTCTAGAACGCTTGATCGGGGCGGGGGGGTTAGAGGGGGTCGGTCCCTAGCCCCGGAGAGGCGCAGAGGCGCGCACCCGAAAGACCCTCGCAAGGGGCTTTCTGGAAGGTAACTTATTTTTCTCTGCTTCCTTGTGAATATTGTTTTCCTGCCGGGTTACAGTTTCTAGCGGCGATCCCGATTAATGCGCAGTGGAGACCCTGAGGGACCAACGAGGGGGAGGGGCTCGGGGGACTTTAGACTCCAAAGGCCGCAGTTGTCCCTGCTTAGTGAAGATACAGATGGGTGAGGGGCACTCAAGATTTGGGGGGAGATAACCCTTCTCTGATCTTAAATTTAACGGGATTCAGATAACTTTGGGATTCAGAAAACTGGAGGAGCCAGAGGTGCCTCCAAGCCAGCTGTCCGGGACCTGATGAGGAAACTGTCTCCTTCCGCCGGGCAGAGGGCTGCCAAGGCCCGAGTCCTTTGGTCTCTTGGAAAACATTCTCAAGACTATGAACATCGTTTGGGTTTGCATTTGTCATTAGGAGAGATTTCCCCTTGGCCTCCCCTGGCATGGTCCGGTGTCAGATCCCAGCTCTGCAGTGTGATCTTGGTGGGCCCTGCCCTCACCCAGCCTGTTTTCCTATCCTTTGGAAGGGTCATCACTTACCTTCTGAGTGACCTCTATGCAGGTTACTGGGCTCTGGTCCCTGCCTGGCTGCCTTAAGTAAATCCCCCAACACTTGGGGGGGTGGGGTGGGCGGTGCTATTACTATCCTGTTTTACAGATGAAGAAACTGAGGCACGGGGAAGTAAGGCCTCTTGCCCAAGTTCACAGAGTTAGTGAAGAGGGAAACTGGATCTAAATTAAGGCAGCATGCTGCAGACTATAAACGCTTAACCACGGTTTTATACTGCCCCCTGTAATCTGGGAATAATAATACCTCCCTCCCAGGATTGGGGCAGAAATTAAATGAGAGAAATGTATGCCAAGCACCTGGCATGCAGCGGGCCCTGGATAAACCTTGGTTCCCTTTGCTTCTGGCCAGAACCACTTCCTCATTCTCCTGGGACTCACCTCCTTAATCCCCCCTAGTCTTTGCAGAGGGGACCTGATCCATTGCCTGGTGTAGCGATCCAAGAATGAAGATACAGTGTCTATTTGAAAAGCCCTTTGGATTTAAATTGAACAATTCCCTCCCCCCATTTTTAATCTGCACGCTTTTAACGGCTCACTTCATGGACATTAATTTTAATGGGACGATTATTACCCTGTTTGGAAGCCTGCCCCTTGAAATGCTAGGCTCACAAGGTGGCGCTGGGTTGGGTCCCAGCCGCTTGGATGTTTTCTGTAGCAAAGGGAGTGCAGCCTTGGCCGTGGGGATGTGTCACTCAGCAGAGGGAAAAGAGAAGGGTGATGGGAAGTTGGAGGAAAGAGAAGACCTACCTGCCCCATACTCTGCATCTGACAGTCCCTAATCTGCTCTTAACTGGAGTTATTTGGCCCTATCCCCACCATTCACTAACTGGGGAACTTGGCCTTGAGATGAGACTTTTTGGAACCTCCACTTCCTTATCTGTAAAGTGGAACTAGTACCTACCTTACAAGAATTAAATAAGATCATACTGGTAAAGCCCTCAGTACAGTGTTCAGCCCATTGTTAAAATTTAATAAATGTTTTTAATATTTTAATAATGTTATTAATGTTTTAAAGTAGATCATGTAGTCGCTAAACAGTCTGCTTTGGAGAATGTTGGAGGCCCTGCACCCTCAATTATATATGATTTCGCTGTTGTGAATTGGCCGTTCTGTCACTGACATTAGTGTTGTCCAGAAAAAGCAAATTCTTTGGGATAGTAACATAACACCCTCCTCACACTCCAGTTAAATGAGTTTTTACTTTTAATGTTCAACTTAATAAATGCTTGTATAGTGCTTACTTTGTATACTGGGCACTGTTCTAAGTCCTTAGACATATTATCTCAGTTAACCCTCCTAACAACCTTATGTAATAGGACAGGTACTATTATTAGTCCGATATTATGGATGAACAAATGGAGGCAGAGTATTTAAAGAACTTATCCAAGGTCACATAGCTGTTTGGCCCCAGGGCTTGTGCTCATTAGCATTATGTCACCCCTGGGCGCTTGGGAAGAGGGAGAGAGGCTGTTACCTCTCTCCACATAAGAGACCACATAAACTGTGTCTCCCCAAAATTCCTATGTGGAAGCCCTAACCCCCAGGACTTCATAATGACTGTATTAGGAGACAAGGCCTTTAAAGAGGTAATTAAGGGGTGCCTGGGTGGCTCAGTCGTTAAGCGTCTGCCTTCGGCTCAGGTCATGATCCCAGGGTCCTGGGACCAAGCCCCCCATCAGGCTCCCTGCTCAGCAGGAAGCCTGCTTCTCCCTCCCCCACTCCCCCTGCTTGTGTTCCTGCTCTTGCTCTCTCTGTCAAATAAATAAATAAAAATCTTTAAAAAAATAAAATAAAGAGGTAATTAAGGTTACATTAGGTCATAAGGGTGGGGCCCTAATCCAGTATGACTGGTGGGCTCATGAAAAGAGGGAGAGACATCAGGCATGCAAGGAGGCAGCTTTTTGCAAGCGAAGAAGAGACACCTCAAGAGAAACCAACCCTGCCAACTCCTTGAGAGTTTTATTAACTGAGAAAATAAATTTCTGTTGTTTAAGCCACCCAGTGTTGTGGCACTTTGTTATGGCAGCAGATGAATAGAGAGGCAATGCAGGGGGAGAGAATGTCCTAAAAGGGAAGTTAGAAGCAGATACTTACCAGACATGGCCGTTTTGACTACTGGGTATGTGCTTTGTACCTTTTTCTGGATTTTTTTTTTTACTAGACTTTATTTATTTGAGAGAGAAAGGGATAGTGAGAGAGAGCATAAGCAGGGGAAAAGAGGGAGAAGCAGGCTCCCCGCTGAGCAGGGAGCCTGACATGGGGCTCAATCCCAGGACCCTGAGATCATGACCTGAGCCGAAGGCAGACGCTTAACCAGGCGTCCCTTTTTCTGCGTTCTTGAGAAGCACTGGGTTCTAGGACTGTTGACACATTCCCTTCTTCCTCTTCCCATGTCCTCTTGGAAACCTTTAAGGGAGGACAGATTTTAGAAATAGTTCATGAAATCCAGCTGGTACTTTTATTCAGAGAAAACTTTCCCTACCAGATGCAAGAATGTGAAGCCTCTCTCTCATAAAGAAATAAGACAGATTTTTCTCATCCGTGAAGGTTTCCTATAGTGTCCCATTGCTGAACAACTGGGCTTAGCACATAACAGGTGTTCAGTAAATATTCGATGAAAGAGAAATTTGAAAAATGAGTGAATGAATGAATGAATGGTAAGCATCCTGATTTGTCTTTCTCTCTTTCCAAACATACACAATATAGAATTATCATCAAGAACATACAAAAATTTCCTGCCCCAAATCATTCCCTTACCTCCTACAGAAATCAATACTCAAATGTTTTGAGCAGAAGGGGGAGGGATATTTTTTCTTTAATTAAAGCAATAATTACCTATCCTGGTGTTTGAGACTGAGTGAGACTTACCTTATGGTGTTTTAATTTGTGTGGCTTGGTGAAGTGGTAAATGAATGAACAGCTGCTGCCTCCTCCAAACAGCTGTGTTTCCTGAAGCCATGTATTAATGCCAGGGCTGGATTTGATGCCAGGAGTCGGTTTGGTGAACAACAGAGTTCTTGAATTGAAGTCAGAGTTATAGCAGAGTGGTTTGACACTCAGAACCAAAGAGATCGAGTTTGAACCCTAGCCCTACCATGCAATAGTTAGGTGCTTTGGGCGTATTTTTCACCTGAGCCTCCACTTTCCCATCTGTAAAATAGAAATAATGATCGTGGTGTCTACCTCATTGAGTTGCTGTGAGAATTAAAAGAGAATTATCAAGTGTTCAGCAAAGTGTTTGGCACTCAATAAGTATTAGTTATGGTCCCTGTTATTCTATTGGGATTATCAAGCATCCACTTAAGAAACATAACTGGGACCCTGACCCAAGCCCACTGGGGAAACAAGAGGATTCAGATTTCAGTTGAGTCCAATATTCAATTACATCACAGTAATTCCCAGGAAAGTTCCCTCCATTCAATAGACCCAGAGCAGGACAGCTCTCATCTCTCACGTTTATCTTTTTTCACCCTCTGATACCTGAAAAGATGGGGTAACCCCTTCTCCAGGGATCTCCTAATTATTCATTTGATACCTCTCCCTTAAGGATCTTTGTATTGTAAGTAAAGAGGGAACAGCAGACGAATGTCCACAGCAGGGGAGAAAAAAATTAACCAGCCCATAATTATAATCTCATCAATAGTTTAAGTGTAAAGGATAAACCTCTCTTAAATAAAACCTAATGCCTTGATTACTGGAGTCACAAGAGATAGGGTTGATTAAAGCCGCACTCCTGCTGTGAAAATTCAGACATATTGTCCTTTGCTCAGGCAATCATCACTTTATTGAAGGCAACTGAGCTTAGTTTAAACAAGTGAATCGCTAGACTTGAAATTATAGTGTTGAGAGGGTAAATGAGGGTAAATGCTGGAGAACAATTCGGCAAACCTGGAAGCGCTGAGCATGCACACGCCCTATGACCAGGTGATTCCATTTCCAGCTATTTCTAGATGAGTGCTTCTCAACCAGGAACAATTTTGCTCCCCAGGAGACATTTGGCACTGTCTGGAGACGTTTTTTGGTTATCAAAACTGAAGGGTGCTACGAGCATCTAATGGGTAGAGGCTAGGGATGCTGCTTACCATTCTATGATTCTCAGACAACAAATAATTATCTGTCCCCAAAGGTCAGTAGTGCCGAGTGTGAGAAACCCTGCCCTAGATATATCAGTTAGTATGCGTTTGGTACGAATAACAGAAAATCCAACTAGTAGGGTCTTAAATCACAAGGATTTTTATTATTTGCTTGACGACAAGTCCAGAGCAGGGGTTGGCAAACTATGGTATGTGGGACAGTCGGCCCACTGCCTGTTTCTGTAATAATTTTACTGAAACACAGTCATGCTCATTCATTTATGCATTATTTCTGGCTGCTTTTGTGCTACAACAGTAGAGTTAAATAGTTGCAGCAGAAATTGTATGGCCCACGAAGTTTAAAATATTACCATCTGGCCCTGTATAGAAAAAAGTGTGTCAACCCCTGATCCAGAGAAGGGCAAGCTCAGGGTTGGGTTTGTAGTGCAAATTTTCATTAAGAATCAGGCTATGCCTATGCTTCTGCTCCTCCATCCTTAGTATGTTGATTTTAGTCCTCAGGCTTATTTATCTCATGGCAACAAGATGGCTGCCACAGCTCCAGATATCACATGTGTCCTGGGGTGAATAGTGTCTTCACAAGTTCTCACAAGTTCATCTCCATCTGAAAGCTATGAATTTGACCTTAATGGAAGAGAGGGTCTTTGCAAATGTAAACAAGTTAAAATGAGGTCATATGGAATTGGAGGCGGGGAACTTAATCCAATGACTGGTTTTCTTATAAGATGGAAATTTGTACAGACATAGAGGGGAAATGGCTATATAAAGATGGAGGCAGAGACTGGAGTTATGCTGGCACAAACCAAGGAACACCAAGGAATGCTGGAAACCACCAGAAGCCAGGAGAGAAGCAAGAAAAGATTCCTCTCTAGAGCCTTTGGAGGCATAGCACACCGTCTCATGATCCAACACGGTCCCTTGAATTCCCACCACACTTCTACATTCCCAGAATTACCATTTAACACCTTCACCTACATTTTACTGGCCAGAATAACTTAGTCACATGGCCACACCTAGCTACATGGGATGCTGGGAAATGTAGTCTTTTAGCTAGGCAGCAATGTGCCTTGCTAATATATATGAGAGTTCTGTTACTAAAAGGAAAGGAAAGAACATATGGTAGCTGAAGGTCTCTTCCTCACCACTGTTGCCTTAGACCGGGGTTGGCAGACTATGGCCTGCAGGTCAAATTCAGCCTTCCATCTGTTTGTTTGTTTGTTTTTAGTAATTTTTTAAAAATATATATTTATTTATTTTAGAGAGAGAGTGCGCACAAGCTGAGGGGGTGGGAGGGCAGACGGAGAGAGAATCCTGAAGCAGACTCCCTGCTAAGAAAGGAGCCAGACTCAGGGCTTAATCCCAGGACACTGAGATCATGACCCGAGCCAAAATCAAGAGTCAGCCACTTAATCAACTGAGCCACCCAGGTGCCCCATCTGTTGTTGTTGTTGTTTTTTAATGAAATTTGTATTGAATAATTATAGATTCACATGCAATTATAGAAATAATACAGAGAGATCCCTTCTATACTTTGCCCAGTGTCCCCCAATAGTAATATATGGCAAAACTCTAGGATAATACCATAGCCAGGATGTTGACATTGATATAATCCGCCAAGCTTATTCAGATTTACCCACTTGTACTTGTGTTTGTATATGTGTGCCTGTGTTAGGTTCTGTACAATTTAATCACCTGTGTAGGTTCATGTATCCATCACTGCTGTAAAGATACTGAGTACATGGTATGGATGGACCATAATTGGTTAAATCATTCACTCATCAAAGAACATCCGGATTGTTTCCAGTTTGGGGCAGGAGAAATAAAACTGCTATGAACATTCATGTATCTTGTGTGAACATAAGTTTTAGTTTTTCTGGGATAAATGCCCAGGAATGCAATTATTGGGTCATATGATAGTTGTATGTCTACTTTTCTAAGAACCTACCAAACTGTTTCCGGAATGGCTGTGCCATTTTACATTCCCACCAGCAGTGGATGAGTGATGTCAGTTTCTCTGCATCCTCTCCAGCATTTGGTGTTGTCACTATTTTTTATCTTAGGCATTCTGATAGGTATGTAGTGATACCTCATTGTGGTTTAAATTTGCTTTTGCCTAATGGCAAATGATGTTGCCCATTTTTACATATGTTTATTTGCCATTTGTATGTCTTTTTTTGTAAATAAAGTTTTATTGGAAAACACTCATCCATTTATATATCGTCTGTGTCTGGTTTTACCTTCTAACAGGGGAATTGAGTACGTGTGACAGAAACTGTATGACTTGTGAATCTAGAATACTTATTATTTTGCCTTTACAGAAAAATTTTGCCAACTTTGCCTTTGACAAATTATGATTTATTCCTTGTGGCTGGGCACAAAATATTCAAGCAAAATCAGGACTTTATTGGCAAGGAAGGAGGAGGAAATGACGGTATCTTCTGTACTAGAGAAAGTCTCCCAGTGGTGCTCAAAGATGCTCATTGCTGCATTGTTTGAAATAAGCAAAATTTGGAAACAAAAATAAATATCCCACAAAAGGAGACTGGGTAAATGAAATGTGATATATTCATACTATGGAATGCTCAATATGCATGTATTTCAAAAATATAATGTTGAGTATCACTCTCAACACTTAGGAAATTCCAAGGGTTTTGGGAGCTGTGAGGCAGGAGCCATGGAGGAAAACCAAATATATATTAGAAATATATTTTGATCATCTGAATGACAAAATATACATTTTTCTTATAAATCACAATATCACAGTCATGGTGTTACAATTCTTTTTATACATTGTTGGATTTGATTTGCTAACATTTTGTTGAGGACTTTTTTCTCTATGTTCATGAGAGACATTAGTCTGTGGTTTTTCTTTTCTGGTGATGACTTTGGTTTTGGCGTTAGGGTAATGCTGCCTTCATAGAAAGAGTTAAAAAGAATTCCCTCTGCTTCTATCCTCTGAAATAGATTGGAGAGAATTGGTATAATTTATTCCTCAAAGGTATGGTAGAATTTACTAGTGAACCAAGTGCTTTCTGTTCTGAAAGTTTATTAATTATTTATTCAATTTCTTTCATAGGCACAGGCCTATTCAGATAATCTATTTCTTCTTGTGTGAGTTTTGGCAGATAGTACCTATCAAGGACTTGGTCCATCTCATATATTACCAAATTTGTGGGCATAGAGTTGTTCATAGTATTCCTTTAAATGTCCATGAGACCTGGGTGCCTGGGTGGCTCAGTCAGTTAGGTGTCTGCCTTGGCTCAGGTCATGATCACAGGGATCAAGCCCCACGTAGGGCTCCCTGCTCAGTGGGGAGCCTGCTTCTCCCTCTCCCCTCTTCTGGTACTCTCTTTCTTTCTCTCTCTTTCTCAAATAAATAAATAAAATCTTAAAAGAGGATTTCTCCTTTTAAAAAATAAAAAAAAAAATAAATGTCCATGAGATCTATAATGATATCCCCTCTTTCATTTTTCATATTAGTAATTTATATCCTCTCTTTTTTCTTAGTTTGTCTGGCTAGAGGCTTATCAATTTTATTGATCTTTCCAAAGCATCAGCTTTTGTTATCATTGATTTTGTCTGTTGATTCTGTTTTCAATTTCATTGATTTCCGTTCTAATTCTTATTATTTCTTTTCTTCTGCTTACTCTGAATTTAATTTGTTCTTCTTTTTCTAGTTTCCTAAGGTGGAAGCTTAGATTGTGGATTTATATCTTTCTTCCTTTCTAATATATGCTTTTAATGCTATTAATTTTCCTCTAAGCACTGTTTTCCCTGCATCCCACAAATTTTGATAAGTTGTGTTTTTATTTAGTTCAAAATATTTTAAAATTTTTTCTTGAGACTTCTTCATGTGTCATTTAGAAGTATGTTTAATCTTCATTATTTGGGGATTTTCCAATTATCTTTCTGATATTGATTTCATTTTAATTACACTTAATTTTAATTCCACTATAGTCTGAAAACAGACATTGTATGATTTCTATTCTTTAAAAATTTTAAAGGTGTGTTTTATGGCCCAGAGTGTGGTCTCTCTTGGTGTATGTTCCACGTGAGGTTAAGAAGGATGTGTATTCTGCTGTTGTTGGATGAAGTTGTCTATAAATGTCATTTACGTCCGGTTGATTGATGGTGTTGTTGAGTTCAGCTATCTCCTTACTGATTTTATGCCTGCTGGATCTGTCCATTTCTAATAGAGGGGTATTGAAGTCTCCAACTATGATAGTGGATTCATCTATTTCTCCTTACAATTCTATTGATTTTTGCCACATAGTTGAGGCTTTCAAATACAAGGCATATACAAGTTAAGGATTGTTACCATCTTGGAGAATTGATCCCTTTATCATTATGTAATGCCCTCTGTATCCCTGAAACCTTTTTTGGCACTGAAGTCTGCTCTGTCTGAAATACTCCTGCTATATAATGGTGCTAACATGGTACATTTTTCTCCATTTATGTTTGGAGAAAAAGATTTACTTTTAACCTAAATGTGTTTCTTTATTTAAAGTGGGCTTCTTATAGATAAGCTATCATTGGGTCTTGTTTTTTTAATCCACTCTGACAATTTGTCTTTTTTTTTTTTAAGATTTCATTTATTTATTTATTTGACAGAGAGAAAGCACAAGCAGGGAGAGCGGCAGGCAGAGGGAGAGGGAGAAGCAGGCTCCCTGCTGAGCAGAGAGCCTGATGTGGGGCTCGATCCCAGGACCCTGGGATCATTACCTGAGCCAAAGGCAGACGCTTAACCAACTGAGCCACCCAGGTGCCCCAGTTTCTGTCTTTTAATTGGTACATTTGGACCATTAATGTTCAAAGCAATTATTGATATAGTTGGATTAAGAGCTACTGTATTTGTTACTAGTTTCTATTGGTTGCCCTTGTTCTTTGTTCCTAGTTTTGTCTTTCACTCTTTCTGCCTTTTGTGGTTTTCACTAGTTGATTTGTATGTTTCCATTTTATCTCTTTTCTTAGTATATCAGTTAGTTACACTTATTTAAAACCTTTTTTTAGGGGCGCCTGGGTGGCTTAGTCGTTAAGCATCTGCCTTCGGCTCAGGTCATGATCCCAGGGTCCTGGGATTGAGCCCCACATCGGGCTCCCTGCTCCGCGGGAAGCCTGCTTCTCCCTTTCCCACCCCCACCCTGCTTGTGTTCCCTCTCTTGCTGTCTCTCTCTCTGTCAAAATAAATAAATAAAATCTTTAAAAAAAATAAAAATAAAATGAAACCTTTTTTTAGTGCTTACCTTAGAGTTTTCAGTATACATTTGCAACTTCCCAAGCCCACTTTCAAATAACTGTATACACTTCATGGGTGGTATGGGTACCTGATAATAACAAACTAACCCTAATTCCTCCCTCCCATCATTGCTGTCATTCATTTCACTTATATATAAGCATACATAGGCGTATATACAAGATATATACATAAGCATACATAATTGGACACAATGTTGCTGTTAACATTTTGAACAAACTGTTTTCTCTTAGATCAATTAAGGATAAGAAAGGGGCACCCAGGTGGCTCAGTCAGTTAAGCGTCTGACTCTTGGTTTTGCCTCAGGTCATGGTCTTGGGGTCATGGGATTGAGCCCCACATTGGGCTCCACACTCAGCATGGAGTCTGCTTGTCCCTCTCCCTCCCCCTCTGCCACTCCCCCACATGCTCTCTCTCTCTCTCTCGGACTGAGACATATAAAAAAAAAAAAAAAAAAGAATAAGAAAAATAGAAGTTTTTATTTTACCTTCACTTACTCCTTCTTTGATGTGCTTCCTTTTTTCTCAGTTTCTGACCTGTATCATTTTCCTTCTCTCTAAAGAACTTTTAACATTTCTTGAAATGCAAGTTTACTGGCACAAAATCTCATAAGTTTTGTTTGCCTGAGAAAGTCTTTATTTCTCCCTCACTTTGGAAGGATAATTTTGTAGGGTACAGAATTCTAGGTTGACAGATTTTTTTCTCCCAATACACTCCATATTCCACTCTGCTTCCTTCTTGTTTGCATGGCTTCTGAGAAGTCAGATGTAATTTTTATCTATGATACTCATAAGGTACTTTCCCTTCCTCTGGCTTTTTTCAGGATTTTTCTTTCTTTTTTTTTCTTTTCTGTAGTTTGACAGTGATACCTCTAGGGATAGATTTGGGGGTATTTTTTCCTGCTTAGAATTCTCTGAGCTTCTGGGATCTGTGATTTGGTGCCGGACGTTAATTTGGGGGACCATTCTTAGGGATCATTGTTTCAAATATTTCTTCTGTTCCTTAGTCTTTTGATTCCTCCTGGGGTTCCCGTTATGCATATGTTACACATTTTGCAGTTGTCCCACAGTATTTGGATATTCTCTTCTGTGCTTTTCCAGTCTCTGTTTTCTTTCCTTTTACATTTTGGGGGTTTCTGTTGAGATATCCCCAATCTCAGAGGTTCTTTCCTTAGCTGTGCCCAGTCTACTAATAAGCCCATCAAAGACATTTTTCATATCTGTTACAGTTTTTGAGCTCTAGCTTTTCTCTTTGGTTCTTTCTTAGGAGTTTCATCTCTCTGCTTACATTGCCCATCTGTTCTTGCATGCTGTCCACTTTATGCATGAGAGCTTTTTAGCATATTCATCATTGTTTTAAATGCCTGGTCAGATGATTCCAACATATCTGCTGTATCTGGTTCTGATGCTTGTTCCATCTCTTCAAATTGTGTGTGTGTGTGTGTGTGTGTGTGTGTTTTCCAATTAGTATGCTTTATAATTTCTTCTTGATAGATTGACATACCGTATCAGGTTAAAGATCTGTTGTAAAAAATCTTTAGTAATATGGTGTGAGGTGTGGGGAAGTAGAAGCATTCCATAGTCCTATGATTGGGTCTGTCTTTAGGTGAGCCTGTACCTCTCTAATGTGAATTTCATGTGGTTCTCAGTTTTTTTTCTCTCCCCTTAGGTGGGACAGGATGGCTGAGATGGATTAGAATTCCTTCTCCCATGTGGAAGGCTGAAGCTAATTGGATCTGAGTATTTCCCTTCCCCCAGATCAGTCAGGCTCTGATAATACTAAGGCAGGTCAGACTCTGGTTAACTAGTTTCTCCTGAGGGCAAGTCTTGTTAAGAAGAACAGAGTGCTCTAGTGTATTTCAAAATGGCTCTTGGGCGCCTGGGTGGCTCAGTCGTTAAGCGTTGGCCTCCGGCTCAGGTTATGATCCCAGAGTCCTGGGATCGAGTCCCTTTAGCGGGAAGCCTGCTTCTCCCTCTCCAACTCCCCCTGCTTGTGTTCCCTCTCTCGCTGTGTCTCTCTCTGTCAAATAAATAAAATTAAAAAAAAAACTGGCTCTTTTCTCCTCTCCCTGCTGGAAAAGAAGACTCCCCTCCCCCATATTTATTGTGAGAATTTGATCAAGCTCCTGGAGGAAAAACTTCAAAAAGTGTTGGCCCCCTCTGTGACGAGGTCCCTCTGGAGCTTTTAACTCTCGGACTTGTCTGCCTCGAGCCTCCAGCAATTTGTCAATTCCTACCCTGGCATTGGTTTCCACTTGTGAGTCAGCTTTGGTAAGCTGAGACTCCCTGTATGCACCTGTTTCCACTCTTGGGGGCAGTGCTTTCCTCTGTGTCCTCACCTCTGCTACAGATCCAAGAAGAGTTGATGATTCTTCTGCTCAGTTTTTTACTTGTTGTTAGGACAGAGTGGAGCCTGCCAAGCTCCTTACAGGCAGAAGTGAAAGTCAACCTAAAAAGCGTAAGTAATACAAAACCTAACTCGGTCTGGAGAAGAAGGAAAGGAAGGTTTCTTGGAGCAAGTGTCCTTTCAAACGAAACCTGGCAGGAGTTAGGCAGCTTTGGGCAAGAGGGGATGAAAATTTCTGGCAAGAGAGAGCACCATGGAGGGGGAAGCTGAAGAGTTTGAGGTGATTAGAGTTTAGAGATTGAAGGAGGAAAGTGTCTGGAGATCAGACTGCAGAGGTAGGCTAGAGTCAGATTGCAATCTGAAGGTTTTACATGGCATTGACCTTGGAGAAATCTTGTGAAGATAGACATTAAGATTCACAACAATGACACATCTCCAAAGAACTCAGGCACATTACAGACATTCCTGACTTCATCCCCACGACAGCTCCTGAGATGTCCATCTGCAAAGTGCTTTGAGGAAATCCTAAGTGGCTTAGGGCACTTTGCTGCTAAGTGCCCATATAAATCGTAACTTATTGGCTCAAATGTTTGATTTCCTATTTTTCTTTCCATTTGTGTGTCACCTGTAATTAGAGTTCCAAAGTGCTCAGAGTGATTTTTCTATTAAAACAAAAAGGAGAGGAAACTCTTTAGCAGATTGGACAAGGCAACTCCTCCTATCTCCCGTATGAGCGCTTGGGTTGAGATTTATGAGACTTAAAATGACATCTCTCACGTCCTTCTTATAGGAGTGAATTTATCTTTATTTTTCTCTCTACTACTCCGTGCCTGTGTGTGTGTGTGTGCACGTGCACGTGTGTAGTTGTGCATATATGTATTACTTATAGCCTCATCAGTAACAGATATTTATTGAGCGTCTACTATGTGTTGTCACAAACCTCAGAAACACCTTCTGCCCTCTCTTAGCTCCATCATTCATGGATCCATTTGTTTATTCATTCATTCAGTCAGTCAGTCAATGAACCAACAATTACTAGCACATTCTAAGAACCAGGCTCTGTGCTAGGGGCTGAAAACACAGCCCCTAGCCCCTGTGAAAATGCTAGACATGGTTCCCTCTGTCAGGGAGCCTACATTCTAATGGGAGAGACACACAAGCATATAATCAAACAATTTACCCATTAAGGAAGGGTCAATTTCAGAGCTAGAGAAAATTGTGTGTGGATGTGTTACTTAGACGAGGCACTTAGGGAGGTCACAATTAAGCTAAGAGCTGAAGGGTAAAGGGGGTCAGCTTCATTGGGGAGTGATGTGGCAAGAGTATTTGGGAAGACAGAGTATGTGCAAAGACCCTGGGGGTAGAAAATGTTTACCTTCTTCAGACCACAGACAGGTTTGAATGGGAAGGTGCAAGATACACAGCAAACCCTCATGCACTGCTAGCTGGGATGTAAAGTGGTGCAGCCACTTTGGAAAAAACCATATGGCAGTTTCTCAAATGATTAAACATGATTTTAAATGACTTAACCCAACAAGGGCTCCTGGCTGGCTCAGTCAGAGGAGTATACGACTCTTGATTGGAGTCATGAATTTGAGCCCCAGATTGGGTGTAGAGATTTCTTAAAAAGAATAAATATATTAAAACTTAAAAAATAAAAATAAATGGCTTAACCCAACAGTTCAAGTGTATAACCCAGAGAAATGAAAACATGTGTCTGCACAAAAACCTGTAATGAGTGTTCACAGCAGCATATTCACAATCACCAAAGGGTGGAAACAGTCCAAATGTCCATCAATGGATGAATGGATAAACAAAATGTGGTCTATACATGCAATGAAATATTATTCCACTATAAAAAGGAACAGAGTGCTAATAGATGCTACAACATGGATGAACATCCAAAACATGATGCTGAGTGAAAGAAGCCAGTCACAAAGGACCTCATATCATATGAGCCCATTTATATGAAATGTCCAGAATAGAGAAATCGATACAGAAAATGGAATTATGCTTATCTAGGAAAGGATTAGGGATGATGGTCAAAGCAAGTGGGGTTTCTCTCTGGGATGGTGAAAATGTTATAAAATACAGTAATGGGGGCACCTGGCTGGCTCGGTTGGAAGAGCATGTGACTCTTGATCTCTGGGTTGTGAGTTTGAGCCCCACGTTGGGTGTAGAGGTGACTTAAAAATAAAAATCTTAAAAAAATACAATGTAGTGATGGTTATAAACACCTGTGAATATTCTAAAAGCCATTGAATTGTACATGTCAAATGGGTAAATGTATAGTATGTGAATAGTATCTCAATAAAGCTGTTTTCAAAAATGATCTTGTTATTTCAAGAACATGGAGGCACCTCAAGGTTTTTTAAATGGGGTGTCCTGATTTGATTCACTTTTACAGAAGTCCTCTGGTAGCTGTGTGATTCGTTGCCGGGAGCAAGAATGGAAGTGGGGAGACCAGTTAGGAGTAACTGCAGTGGTCCAGGTGCAATGTCATTGCCTTGGACTTGGGGCTGCCAGATGTAGTGAATAAAAATGCAGTCACCTAGTTAAATTCTAATTTCAGATAAGCAAAGGATTATTTTTAATATAAGTATGCCCCCCAAAATATTGCACAGGACATATTCATAATAAAAAGTTATTCTTTGCTTATCTCAAATTCAGATTTTGCACAGGCATACTTAGAAAAAAAATTCATTGTCTCTCTGATATTTCCATTTAACTGGGCATCCTGTATTTTATCTGATGTCTCTTACTTGGACTAGGATGGTGGGGGAGATGGAGAGAAGCAGATGGACTGAAGATATATTGTGGAGGTAGACTTGTCAGGATTTGTGGATGTGAAATCCGGGTTCCTGGCTAAAGCATCCAGGCAGTGGTGTAGTTTGCTGAGATAGGAAAAACTTGGTTGGAGTTGCAAAGAGACAAGTTGGGAGAAATTATTTGGAATTTAAAAAAATGTTAGGGAGGTGCCTGGCTGGCTCAGTTGGAAGAGTATGTGACTCTTGATCTCGGGGTTATGAGTTCAAGCCCCACACTGGGTGTAGAGAGTACTTAAATAAATAAAACTTACAAAAAATAGGGGCAGCTGGGTGGCTTAGTTAAGCATCTGACTCTTGATTTCGGCTTAGGTAATGATCTTAGGGTCATGGGATCAAGCCCCACATTGGGATCTACAATCAGCACGGAGTCCGCTGGAGATTTTCTCCCTCTCTCTCTGCCCCTCACCCCACTTGCACACATACTCTCTCTCTAAATAAAATCTCAAAAAAAATATAATAACATAAGGGAACTTCTTGGAGGAGTCAGGGTCAAAGTCAAGCTAAGAACAATAATATCTTGGGGCCCCTGACTGGTTCAGTCGGTGGAGCATGTGACTCTTAGTCTCGAGGTTGTGGGTTCAAGCTCCATGTTGGGTATAGAGATTACTTACAAATAAAATATTAAAAAAAAGAAGAAGAATATCTCTATGTGCACCCAGAGAATGGCGGCTCCAGGAAAAACTCGTGCTTCTCATTGCGTGTTGCTTTTTAAACGGACAGGCGAGGAAATCGGCTCTTGGAGTCTCAGAGTCTGAGCGGGAGTGAGAACACCCATCCTGTGGACCAACATGAAATAAAAGGGACCCAAGGACAGAAGCTGCTTCTTCTCTGAGAGAAGGTAAAGTTTCAAAGGGAGGGGCTTTGGAACCAGGCTGGGGAGATTAAAGGGGCAGATTGGAGGGGGCTTCAATAAAAGCAGGAGGAGATTGAGATGTGAGAGAGGGAGAGATGGGGAGTGGTGTCCATATGGGACAACTTTCTTTTGAACGACTAAGTCTGTAGTTGACAGCTGACATTGAATCCTGTCTGTGCAGCATTTTTTATTTTATTAAAAAAAAAAAAGGTTTTTTAAAAGATTTTATTCATTTATCCGACAGAGGGAGATCGAGAGAGCACAAGCAGGCGGAAGCAGCAGAGGATGAGGGAGGAGCAGACTCCTCGCTGAGCAGGGAGCCCAATGTGGGGCTCAATCCCAGGACCCTGGGATCACGATGCGAGCCAAAGGCAGATGCTTAGTAGCATTTTTTTAGAAAAGAAATTACTGATGGGGGAATTCTCAAGAACAAGCAAATTGTTTCTTGCTACAGATAGCTTTTCTTTTTTTAAAGACCAAGGTTTTATTTTCCCCCCACAGATTTTTATATTTTACCGATTATGAAGGCATAAAATAACAGTAAAGGGCAATAATACCCAGAGTGATACATCAGGGTCATGTTGATATTCAAAATGGCTACATATCATTCTGATGTTTTTGTTGATGTGTCTAAACAATGTACTTTAAAATCATAATCATTTCCTTGTATTACTTTTGATGTTAATCTCCTGGTGTTCCTCACACATTAATGATCCCAAACGAGGTATGATTCTCCCATCCCATTCACAAGAGCTCAGGAGGTATCTTAATGTAAGCTGAAGGAAGTTTTGCTACCTCATGGATTGTTCAAGAATGAACTACTGCTGGGTTTGAGGCCTACCGAATGCAAGTTACACTTTTAACAAAAATCTGTAGTCTTTAAAAAGGTGGAATTTGTTGCTAATAATTAAAAATCAAGATATTTATTTTCAGATGATCTGGATTGAGATGCAGCAGGTGGGTGGAGCAGAGTATTGTCTAGATGGTCATCCACCCTCCAGCCTGGGATAGTATACACCTGGCTCATGTGCCTCATTTTTTTTTTTAAGATTTTATTATTTATTTGACAGAGAAGGAGAGAGAGAGCACACGAGCAGAGGGAGAGGGAGAAGCAGACTCCCTACGGAGCAGGGAGCCTGATGCAGGACTCGATTCCAGGACCCTGGGATCATGACCTGAGCCAAAGGCAGACGCTTAACGACTGAGCCACCCAGGCGCCCCTCATGTGCCTCATTTTGTTTCCTGAGTCACCTATAGGTGACTTTTTTTGAGTCTGTGGTCACTGAAGGCTTTCTGCAGTAGGCTGAATGATGGCCCCCAAAGATAGCCAGATCCTAATCCCTGAAACCTGTGAATGTTACTTTAAATGGTGAAAAAGCTTTTGCAGATGTGTCTGAATTAAGGCTCTTGAGGAGAGGATCCTGGGTTATCCAGGTGTGACTTATGTAACCACAGGTTTCCTTATAAGAGGGAAGCAGAGGCCGACTTGAACCCAGGGATGGAAGGTAGTCAGTGACTGAAGTAAAATTCTATGCTGCTGGCTTGGAACGTGAAGGCTAGAACCACACGCCCGGGAACACAGCTCTATGAACCTGGAAAAAGCAGCGACGCAGTCTCTTCTGGAGGAAACACAATTCTGCCGACTCCTTGGTTTCTGCACAGCGAAACTGCTTTTGGACTGCTGGCCTCTAGAACTGTAAGAGAATAATTGTGTGTTGTTTTTAAGCCCCTTGTCACGGCAGCCTTAGGAACTTGGTACATCTTCTTGTACCTGAGAACAAACTAATAATCTCTGCTTTTGTCCCCGGCCCTCTCTACTTTTCTGAGACTTACCTGACCCTGAGGTAAGGAAGTCCTTGCACCTTGGTAGTCTAGTGACTAGCCTGAGGAGGGCAAATGAGACAGGAGGTACTTAGGGGAAGATGGTGGCCATCTTCCAGCATCCTGGGCTCTGGCAGACCTGAACTTGGGTTTTGAGGGAGATACACAACACATCCCACAGTGGGCAGTAGAAAACTCTGATGGCATGGGTTACCTGAAGGCTGAATTTCCAGAGTCTCCCTCCTGTGATAGCCTTGTAGATGTTTTAGTTTGTCCCAGTATTTCTCCCTGCCTCTTCTCTTTTGGGGAACTTTGCCTCCCCATTTTCATGTAGTCCTGGAAACTGAGCCCATTATAAGCCCCCACTCTTCAAGGAACCAGGCCATCCTGATGATTCTCTGGGGGTACTGGTTCTCAAACTAAATTGTGCATCAGAAGCATCTAGAGGGATTGTTAAAACACACATTGTTGGGGTTGCAGCCCCAGAGTTTGACTCCGTGGTCTGGGCTGAGGATTTGCGTTCCTAACAGGTTCCCAGGTGATGCTGGTCAGGGGGCCACACTGAGAAGCTCTGCTCTGGGAATTTGAGCCTTAGAAGATGGAAGACAGGTGGTGACGTCACCTAAAACATGGCTCATGACTTCCTGTAATGAAATCCCTGGATCTGATCTGATTCTGGGCATTCTGAGGATCTGGTTATCTTTCGTTTTAACTTTGTGACCCATTCTGAGTTCAATTGCTTCTTGCTTAAACTAGCAAGACTTGTAACCAAAGAATTTTAATGGCTTGAATTTGCAAGGAACACATGATACAGAATAAAGGTAGGTCTCGTGGAACACCAGACTTATGGAGCACATTTTGGATGTAATCTCTGCAGGCCAAGACTTATTAGTATGGATCCTAGCCAGCATTTACTGAATGCCTACTGTGTGCCTTACAGGCGCTAGCTTTATAAACCTCTATCAGCCTTACAGTCACTCTGAAGGGAAGGTATTTTCTTTAAATTTTTTTATTATGTTAATCACCATACATTACATCATTAGTTCTTGATGTAGTGTTCCATGATTCATTGTTTGTGCATAACACCCAGTGCTCCACGCAGAACGTGCCCTCTTCAATACCCATCACCAGGCTAACCCATCCCCCCACCCCCCTCTCCTCTAGAACCCTCAGTTTGTTTTTCAGAGTCCATCGTCTCTCATGGTTCGTCGCCCCCCTCCGATTTTCCCCCCTTCATTCTTCCCCTCCTGCTATCTTTTTTTTTTTTAACATATATTGCATTATTTGTTTCAGAGGTACAGATCTGTGATTCAACAGTCTTGCACAATTCACAGCGCTCACCATAGCACATACCCTCCCCAATGTCTATCACCCAGCCACCCCATCCCTCCCACCCCC